>NC_132842.1:3035959-3339555 GCF_048164855.1 Canis lupus baileyi
ATTATGGCCACAGCCTCTTTTCTTGTATCCTGTCCTCCAGTCTGGTCTTCCTTAGTTCATTTTTTTCCGTTGTGCAGCCATGGTCATTTTTTGTAAGTGTGTGATTTGATCATGTCACATCACTCCTTCAGTAGCTTCCTGGTGTCCTGCAGTAAAATCCTAACTATTCCAAGAACTCTTTCTCACCCACTTCGTCCTTTACTCTTTAAATATTTTAAGTGTGTCTTAAAGGTGTGCTTTTTAAAAACAAATCGAAACAAAACAAAAAACTTTGTGTCTTTGATACACAAGTTTTTCTACATTTAATACCCTTATTCTTGTTCCATGTAGGGTAACTAACTGCCTTCTTGGAAGCCTCAGCAGTCTTATTGGTTCTCCCCTAGCACTTGCCCCTAGCAAAACACTGAGCTCACTCTATCTGCCTTCCACTCTAGTGGGCCACAGGGTTATTCACCAGTGTATTTCTTACACACAGTGCCTACATCAAATTGATTCTCAATAAACAATTGCTGATTATTGAATTAAGTAATGATAAGGGAGTTAAATGTCTCTTTCCTGGCTTTCAGAGTGTCATTTTGGACATTTTTTAATTGTCTACAGTAGCAGATTTGATCAATGTTGCCCATATGTAAAAGACTAATTATTTGCCTGGTGTTAAAATATAAGTGATCCCAGTGGTATTTTTCCTCTTTCAGTGATAGTGCTAAATCATGCCTCTCATGAGAGGGCGGTTGCTAGGAGATTCTTTCTCTTTGAATTAATCTACATTTGAGTTAATGGTTGGTCCTTCCAAATTTTTCTTTTCTTTCTTTCAGTTCTTCAGAAGATCTGTTTCACCTGATCATTATTTTATGTTACTTCCAATATTCAGTTAATTATTGTTGAACATTTGGACTTGGAACACGTGGTCCTTATCCTAAGATGGTACTGATTCCGTGCGACCCCTACATGAGTCCATGAATACCGTTGGCTTTCACCTCCATTGCCTCTGATCATCACAGGACCCAGTGAAGCTGTCAGTTATCATCTGTATTTCATGGAGACTTGGAGAAGTCACATGGCTAAGTGGCTAAGCAGAAACCAGAATTTAGTCTTTTAGCTTTCAATTGCATCTTTCTTTAATCTTGTTGTCTGCTGGACTTTAAACACTGCAGTATATATTTAACAATCTGATGCCAGGAAAGACTAAGTATTGTTTAATAAATTTATCTGATGCATGATTTTTCTGGTTCTCCTTTTTTTTGAATTTAAACTTGTCCCTTCACCTTCAAATTTTTTCCAATGAATATCTTTCTAAACACAGATACCAGCAGCCAAATTTGTGTTTTTGAACACCATCAGTGGCTTGTCCTTCTTTCTTCACAGGAAAAATGCAGCTTCTTCCTCTGGCATTCATTTTTTTTTTTTTTTTCCTCTGGCATTCATAGTCTTCTGCAGTTCGGCCTGAATCCATCTTTCTTGCTTTTCTTTCCTTTGGTTTTTCTTTCTCAACTCTCCAGGCTTTCCATGTATGTCTCCTGGCTATCCCCTAATAAGTTTTTTTCTGTCCAGTGTGTGCCTTGGCCCATCTTCTTCGTTCTGGCTGAAATGCATCCCTCTTTGAGCAGCCTTCTCCGAATAAAATTCTGTCAGGTCCACTGAAATCTCATTTGTTCTAGGGAGTCCTCTCTGTTCTATCAGATGGGAAGATGGGAACATGCTTGGAGCACTTCCCATCAGCATTACTCATATGATCCTTTTTGCATTCTGAATTGCTTAAGGATTTGTGGAACTAAGTATATGTGTGTATATGTGTTGGAGGATAGAAGCTCCTTCATGGGGGGGGGGGACTATTCTGGAATATCTTTATATTAATACATACATCTGATTCATTACCTTGGTGGCATCTAAAAGATATCTGAACTCATCATTGACCTTTTATACAGTCAGCACACTTTTGGGGTATTATGCATTCAGACCAACAGCTATGGAGATAGAAGAAAAACATCGCTAGAACACAGGCATATAACAAGTTTGGTTGGTGTGGAGAAGGACAAGTGAGCAAGCCTAGATGAGTCAAGAAATCTCCCAGGGACCATGAGCCTTGGCCAGATGTGAGGTGGGGGCAGGAATGGACAGGTGGGCTGACCTAGAGAGGGTTTTTTCCTGGTAGAGGGGTTGGTCTGGTCAAGCCCCTGAAAACAAAGGATATTAGGTTATGTGTGTGGGGAAAACAAAGTATAGCGGTATAAAGCAAAGAAAAGTGGGAAACCAGGCCAGCCAGTTGTATGGCACTGGCCAGGTATACAGAGGAGTGATGACCCAACATGTAAGTCAGTGAGAGCTTATTCCTGTTTTCTAAGTGGAGGGTTATATGCAAATAACAGTACTGTGTTGAACAAAATATTCTTGGATGTGTTAGTTTGTACCTGCACTTCCACGAAATCTAATATGGAAGTGAGCATGTAGTAGCACTGTTTTTAGTGCTCTTAGTGCCCCCACTCCCTCCCCCTCCCATTAATGATTAGCTTAACCTGTTTTATGTTCTTCCTTGCCTGACCTCTAGTGGATGTAGTAGTAATCAGCGAAATGCCCAAAGGAGAGTAATGTTAGGATGAAGCTAGTAAAGTACCCTGGAAAAGCCACTGCCCAAATTTAAGTTTTTAAGTGGAAGAGATTAGTTTGTAATATGAACATGACCAGAGTGATAATATTTAAACTTTCAAACACTTGGGTTGATAATTCTGTGAGCAGGAACCTTGTCTGATGTTTAGTGCTATATCCCCAGCTCAGATGTACCAAGGGGTCTGATACAGGATAGGTGTGATGCCAAATAAGGATGTGTATGCATGTGAATAATTGTATGCGACTCTGAGTGTGTGTGTGTGTGTGTGCACACACAGAACATCTATACATATATATTTATTTTAGTTCTTTTTATAAAATATTACAATTTTATGTATAAGATCTTATAATTTTCTGTTAAATTTAATGATAATTTTTTTGTAACTTAGTAAATTGAACCTTTTTAATATTATCGTTACACTGTTTATTGCTCTAGGCCACAGTGTTTCTCAGTGAATGCCCTGTTGGCATTGTGTGGCATAGTTCCTCATTGTGTGGGACTGTGGTAATAGACAAGTAGCTGCTGTTTATCATTGTGACAGCCAAAATTGTCCCCATACATTTCTCAACACCCTAGGGTAAAGGAGATGGTGCTGTTCCTCTAGTTGAAAGGTATTCTAAGGTAAACTATTACTATTACTATTACTAAGGTAATCGAATGAAAATAATTCCTATATCTTAATTTTTATGTAATGCCAATAGACTTGTAAAGCTCTTTGTATTTTCTAAGTTGAGGATTATATGCAAATAACAACAGTTCTGTTTCTTTCCAATCCAGTAAATTCTCTTTATGTTGTTTTTTTTCTTATCCCATTCCATACAATGTTGAAGGTAGGTAGATTCCAGCTTTATTCCTGACCTAAGGAGAATGTACCTGATGTTTCACCATTTAAGTATGAGGATTGCTGTAGGTTTTGGGCACATAGCCTTTATTAAGATGCCTTTTATCAGATTAAAGGGATTTGCTATGAGTCTTTTTTATCTTCAAGGGTTATGGAGTGCAGAGCCACTATTAGTTGGATTTTTTCATTCTATACATTCTTAATTCTTTATCTCTCAGTGCTTCATTCTAAGTGATTTCCTAAGATATGTTTTTCAGGGTATGAGTTCTGTGCTCAGATGAGTCTAATCTGCTATTTAACCCATCTATTCAATTTCAGATTTCAAGGACTGTGTTTTTAATTTCTAGAATATATGTGTTCACATGTATAATACATTCATTATGTATATATGAACATACATACGGACTTGAGTTTTTTCCAAAATGTTCTTTCTTCTCTTATGTTTTTATTTCTTTATGTGTTTACTTAATATATATAATTGTGCACATATTTATTTTATGATGTCTATCCAATTGTTCTCTTATCCCAAGTTCTTGAAAGCCTAATCTTGCTGTTTGTCATGTCTTCTGACTCTTGCTTGTAATGGGTTGTTTCCTTCTATGTCTTGCCACTTTGGATGGTGAGCCTATCTTTAGAGGACAGTCTGGTGCAGCTCTGGGAGGCAGGCTTCTTCAGAGCAGTTTACAGTGAATTCTGTCAGGGATTCAGGTATATCACTGACATGCGACCAGTTTGGTATAAATGTGTCTAGGGATTTCCTGAACTATATTTGTAGAGTAGAACTCAAAAACCACATTGGAGACACACCAATGATTACCAGTTAGTGGGGGATTGGGATCCTTTTCCTTTCTTATCCTGGACTCCTTTTTCATCTGCGTTCATTTTTTTTTTCCACTTTAGTTTTTGTTGAGACCATAGCCCATATATGTAAAAGCAGCAATTCCAACTTCTGTCCACTCTAAGGGCTTATATCTAACCTGTAGGATATTAAAGTAAGGTGACTTCCAACCAAAGCACTTTTTTTTTTTTTAGTTTTTTTTTTTTTTTTTCAATTTTCACTTATTTATGATAGAGAGAGAGAGGCAGAGACACAGGCAGAGGGATAAGCAGGCTCCATGCACCGGGATGCCCGATGTGGGATTCGATCCCGGGTCTCCAGGATCGCGCCCTGGGCCAAAGGCAGGCGCCAAACCGCTGCGCCACCCAGGGATCCCCAACCAAAGCACTTTTAAGTAAAGGAGGTTAGATTAGTAATTCTGCCAGGATGATAGATGAGACCTCAGACCCAGCTCTTACTGCTGGATAGCCCATCCTTGCTGGAAGACCTCAGTTTTCTCTCTAGTTAGGGCTTCAGGTCATTTCCTTGACTTCTTGACACACTCTCATAGGCATTTACAAGGATGTCTTATATTTTATCTCACATTCCTGAGTGCTTGCAGTGCGGGAGCTTTTAGTTTATCCAAGCTGCCATATTGGCACAAGATCTGTCTGTAGTCTCAACATTAGGATCTCTCTGTCTCCTTTGGTTCATCCTAAAATAGAACATTAGTGGGCAGCCCCGGGTTTAGTGCCACCTTCAGTCCAGGGTATGATCCTGGAGTCCCAGGATCAAGTCCCACGTTGGGCTTCCTGCGTGGAGCCTGTTTCTCCCTCTGCCTGTGTCTCTGCCTCTCTCTCTCTCTCTCTCTCTCTCTCTCTCTCTGTCTCTCATGAATAAATAAATTTTAAAAATCTTTAAAAAATAGAATATTAGACAGAGACAGTGGAGAGGCTAGAGAAGGGTTTAGGGAAGGAGGGAAGGAGTGGGGGAAAGAGGAAAAGAGTGAGTGGAAGAGAGTGAGAGACAGGTTGGAAAGAGGTAGATGGATAGATAGGTTGATGGAGGGAAGGAGAGGTTGGAAAGAGGTAGATGGATAGATAGGTTGATGGAGGGAAGGAGAGGATGCAAATGAGAGAGACGTGTGTGTGCAGAGAGATGCAGACACAGACTCAGACCTAGAGACCCAGCATACATAGATGTGTGGACCCAGATATCAGTGCTCACAAAGCCACATGCATGGACTACCCTTGGGGATGCAGGCAGCTAAAAGTAGAGTGAAAATAGAATCACCAAATCTAAGTGTGTGAGAATAATTGCAAGAATAAACTCCAAATTAGAAGAATAAATTCAAAATCAGTGGGATTAGAAAACGGCTTTAAAATTAACTGGAAGTTTGGTACCAGCAGCCTGCTGCCGCAGCAGCAGTGATTATTATAAATTGGTCTTCAACTGCTGGGATAAGGCCTGCCTGGTGGCAACACATAGAGCAAACCAGTGGAGGGGAGTGGTGGAGGAGTGGGAAGGATGGTCTCGATTTTGGTCTCATTGGGCTAATGAAAATGGGGGAATAATTACTGATTTTTAGGCAGTAGGACCATGGTAATTTAAAAAAAAAAAAAAAAAAGGAAACCAAACTGATTTAAAATTAACAGACTTTGTTTTCGTCATTGCCTTGAAGATCATAGCCAGATATAGAAATGTGTCTACCTAAAGGTGAAATTAAAAGTTTGAGATTTTGATCGTGTCAGATATTTGTCTAAAAACAAGAAACAGTGATCAACCTGCAGCTGGCAGTGCAGAGAAAAGAGGTAGAAGGTGGAAGTTTCTGTCTGTTTTGTGCAAATGTCTTTTGTGTCTCCTCTTCTATCTATATTAGACCCATTACGTTATAGGCCTTGATGCACTTTTCTGTTTTTCTAGCTTTCCAGACCATATTCCTGCTTATCCGTGGCATTATTTTATAACACTGTTGCTGGTTTAAAAAGCCAAGATGAGCAATTGTGGATCCCTGATACTGTGACATCTGTGGAAAGAACAGAAGAAAATTAGGTTACATGACATTGGAGAATATTGCTGAATCAAACTGGTTGGCAGGCATGCTGTTTGATTCTTTTCAGTTTTGAATAAAAGGATCCCGTCATAACCTGTACTCAGCTCAAATGGGACTCAAAGCCGTGTGACTGAATATCTTTGTAATTAACCTGAAGGTGGGGCAGGAGAATCTTAGAATGTCTGTTCTGTTAATATTTTAATTTGACTTATGTCTTAATATCATCATGATCATTATGATAAAGAAGCAGTTAATAGTTGAAAACTCTGTTTCCCAAGATTTAGGCTGAAGTCAATGCTAGGGATTCCATAACATTTCTTAAAACTGCCTTTTCTCTCTAAAGAATCACTCCATTAGAGGCTACTTCATCTTGTCATTATGGATTATCTTATCCTTTTTTATAAGAGGTAGGAGAATCTGTATTAGGAATTTGAAACACTGAAGTTATAAACATCCGTTTCCAACCAGGACTCCTTAGAGAACAGATATTGTATAATGATGGTTTAGCATCATTTTTAGTGTCTTTAAATTTAATATACATCTTTGGAGAGTTTTGTGTCTTTAGCACTGAGTTAGATGCTATGGAATAAAGTTTTTTAATACCCTAAAATTTTAGTAGCCATTCTATATGGGGTATCTATTTGACAGAAATTATACTTATTGCTTTATTTATTTATTTATTTTTAAAAGATTATTTACTTATTCATGAGGGAGAGAGAGAGAGAGGCAGGCAGAGACACAGGCAGAGGGAGAAGCAGGCTCCATGCAGGGAGCCTGACATGGGACTCGATCCCGGGACTCCAGGATCACGCCCTGGGCCCAAGGCAGGCGCTAAACTGCTGAGCCACCCAGGGATCCCCTACTCATTGCTTTATATGAATAACTTTTTTTAAAAAAAGATTTTATTTATTTATTCATGAGAGACAAAGAGAGGCAGAGACACAGGCAGAGGGAGAAGCAGGCTTCCCACTGAGAGCCCGATGTGGGACTTGATCCAGGGACCCCGGGGTCACACCCTGGGCCGAAGACAGATGCTCGCTCAGCCACTGAGCCACCTGGGCGTCCCTATATGAATATCTTTTAATCTTCGTGGCAGTCCTCTAAGTTAGGAGTTTTTTGCCCACTTTGTAGAAGAAAATGAAACCTAGAATAGTATAGCAATTTGCCCAAGGCCATAGAGTTAGCAGAGGTATATGCAAATCTAGATCTTTTACATTATAAAAGATGTTTTTCTGCTTCACAATTTGAGCCTCTCTTTGGGGGAATGAATGACTCCTAGAATCCAGGATAGTTGACTTCTAGCTTTCTTAATGTGGGTTATAGAATTTGTAGTATTCTTAATGGCTTTTTATTCTTTTTGTTTTCTCCACTGGTACTTCACACCTTAAAATTAGAAGGATGATCTAGTGCAGAAACTTGATCTATTTTGTTCCCTTCTGTATCTTGTATCCTCAATATGTAGAACTCAGCAGTACCTGAATTCCACTTAGAAGATGCTCACTTTAGTTGAATGAATGAATGAAAACCATGGCAGGTTGGACTGGCCTTGATAAACACCCACAATATTCATTCATTCTTTCTTTCCCTCGACCTCTACTCCTTACCTTGCTCAAGAGCACAGGTCTTCCCTCTCTGCCTCCCTCCTTCTCTCTAAATCAATCAATCAATCAATCTTTATTTTTGTTCAAATATTTTACTTATTTATTCATGAGAGACACAGAGAGAGAGGCAGAGACATAGGCAGAGGGAGAAGCAGGCTTCATGCAAGAAACCTGATGTGGGACTCGATCTGGGGACTTCAGGATCACACACACTGAGCCAAAGGCAGACACTTAACCACTGAACCACCCAGGGGTCCCTCAATCAAAATTTAAAAAGACAAAAAAAAGAAAAAAAAAAGAAAGAAAAATATCACCGAGCCGAACTGAAATCACTACACTCTTCCAAATGTGTTCCAACTCACTGTTCACATTTGGGGTATCATTTTTCCTGACTTTCTGCAATATGGGGATTTTTTTTCTTTATGGCTAAAGGAGCAATTTTGTCATGTTTGACTTCATAGTGTAATTTTGAGTGATATGGCAGGTTTACTTTCCTTGGCTTATGAGAATGCTGCCTTTTCCCATTTTTTGTTCCTGAACAGTTGGTGTTCCCTTGCCAAAGTGCATATTGTAATTGCCGTATTTCTCGTCAAGACCTGGAGTTGCTCTTTTAAACCTGTATGTAAGAAACACTGGGCAGTTCCTTGTACCTTTGTATTCTGCTGTTGTACATATTTAAATCAGTGCTGGTAAACTGGGTCCTGTGGTTGGCCCACCTTCACATTAACAGGTAAGAGAAATCTGGCCTTCAGACTTGTCCCATGCAAAGTTAGCCCACTGGCCTACACCTGGCAAAAGTTTTATTATTCTCCATGCTATGGTTATGGAATGTGGATCTGGGTTAGGATTGGAAGAAATGCAAATCAGCATGTCGTTAAATACTTTTTTCTGAGTAATGCACTGGCAGCTTGTGCAAGTGTTGAGAAGGTAGTAACATCTGGCCGTGCTTGCAGATAAAAATGAGCTGATTCTCTCTGTTTTTCTTAGCAGTGCTATATGTACTCTTGCATCTAGAAGCAGAGATTTCCTTGATTTTTCTTTGTGTAGAAACTTCCTAGTTATCTCATCCAAGATCTAGGTCCTAAAATTTTAATTCCAGGGAGAACTTAAAGATTGTGTGAACCCAGCTTTCAAGGCTTCTGGATTTTCCTCTGTGCCAGCTTTTGCCTCCTTAAAGACTTAAGTCCTTGTAGGGCAATCAGGATCTGAGGCAAGGTCTGGCCTAGGTAAGAGTAGTAAGGAAAACTCTGGTCTCCAGATTTCAGGTGGAGACCAGAGTTTTGGTTAAAGTTCTATGATTACACAGCCAGACCCTCAACCTCTGTCAGCTTCACTTGCCTTATCTGCAAGTATCATGTCAATTCCTGATCGTGAAGATTCTTCTGAACTCTACATGACTTCCTCTGTGTCTCTGAACTGGGTAGGGATGATAATTGACCTGCCACTCATGCAAGAAACCACCTCTGACATAAGTGAGTGTTAATATTCAGACCTGGAATTATGACTTGGCCATAAAGGAAACATGATAATCTCTTCCTGTATCAGACTTGGTAGGGATGGTATGAAACATGATTCCTGCTCCTTGGGCTCTGCGTGGAAGGAGAAGCAGTCATCCTCCCCTGTGGCCCTGTTCTGTTTAAACCAGGAAATGTCGTGTACATGCATAGTGGCTGCTGGCAGGACGAAGGCACCTCCACTCAGGAGTCCCTCACAGCATGGTGTCTTTTATCATGAGTTCCTACAGCACGTGGCCAGAGCTTGTGGGGAGACACATCTTGGTGGCTGTGTGCCCCTGACTTGTGGGGAGGGGATGCGATAGCCACATCCAAGAGACCGCAGTGCATCTCCTGGAAACACCAGCGCCTGCTGGGGAAATAACAGCCCACCTACTTAGAGGATCATGAAGGCCTAAATCATTTTTCACAAGTAGTTTTAAAACACAGATGTTTGAAATTTCATAAGTTAACAGAAAATATGCTCAATGCAGGAAATGTAGAAAACATGGAAAAGAAAAAAGTCTCCCTTGCATTATTCAAAGGTAACCAAATATTAGTGTATATATGCTATATCTATGCATAGTCCCTCCAAAAATATCACCTGCTTTCTGCACCTAATGACATATGGTACTGCTATTTCCTTGTGAATCAAATATTCTTCACGTTTTTTGTTTTTAAATTATGTATAGTTGACATGTTACATTAGTTTCAGGTGTACAATGTAGTGATTCAACGATTCTATACATTATGCTGTGCTCACCATGATTAGTGCAGTTCACATGATTATTTTATGGTGGCATAGCATTCCAGTATCTAGGCACACTATTATTTACTATAACAAATGCCCTATTATTGGCAGCCCTTTCAGAATCTGAATGTCTCCATTCTTAGCCGTTTCTAGGGTTTGTGACCATTTTAGCATAGAATCTTATCTCCAGGGATTGTCCTCCAGATCTTTTTTTTTTAATTTAAATTCAAGTGATTAATAGATACTGCATATTCGTTTCAGAGATGAGTTCAGTGATTCATCAGTCTTATATAATATTCAGTGCTCTTAACATCGTGTGTCCTCCTTTTTTTTTTTTTTTAAAGATTTTATTTATTTATTCATGAGAGACACAGAAAGAGAGAGAGGCAGAGACACAGGCAGAGGGAGAAGCAGGCTCCCTGTGGTGAGCCCAATGTGGGACTCAATCCCAGGACCCCGGGATCACAACCTGAGCCAAAGGCAGATAGATGCTCAACTACTGAGCCACCCAGGTGCCCATAATGTGTCCTCCTTAAGGTCCATCACTCAGTTACCCCATCCCTCCACCCCTCTCTCCCCTCCAGCAGCCCATTTGTTTCCTATGATTAAGAGTCTCTGATAGTTTGTCTACCTCTCTGATTCCATCTTGTTTTATTTTTTTCTACCTTCCCCTATGGTCCTCTGTTTTGTTTCTTAAATTCCACATTTGCTTAAGATTCTATGATATTGTCTTTCTCTAATTGATTTATTTCACTCAGCATAATACCCTCTAGGTCCATCCATGTCATTGCAAATGATAAGATTTCAATTTTTTGATGGCTGAGTAGTATTCCATTTATTCCATTTTGTATCTATATACAGATATGTATACCACCTCTTCTTTGTCCATTCATCTGTTGATGGACATCTGGATTCTTTCCACAGTTTGGCTATTGTGGACATTGCTGCTATGAACATTACAGTGCAGGTGCTCCTTCAGATCACTACATTTGTATCTTTGGGGTAAATAACTAGTAGTGCCATTGCTGTGTCATAGGGTAGCTCTATTTTCAACTTTTTTTGAGGAACCTCCACTGTTTTCCCCAGTGGCTACACCAGTTTGCATTCCCACCAACAGTGTAAGAGGGTTCCTCTTTCTCTGCATCCTCACCAGCATCTGTGGTTTCCTGTCTTGTTAATTTTAGCCATTCTGACTGGTGGCAGGTAATATGTTACTGTAGTTTTGATTTGTATTTCCCTGATGTTGAGTGATGTTGAGCATTTTTTTCATGTATCTGTTGGCCGTGTGTAGGTCTTCTTCTTTCAGGACATTCTTAAACTTAAAAGCAGTAGGATCTCAATTCCCTAAGAAGTGGCAGTCTTGTGTTATCTTGGCTCCACTATTGGCTTGAAGCAGAAAATCTTTACACTTTTTGCTTGTGGTATTTTACAAACCCCTAATGATAATTTTGATAATAAACTGAGTCCAAGAAAACTGCTCTGCATAAGGGGGCCTGCCTATGTATTTTTCAAATGTCTAGATTAAAATCTCACTAGACAGTCTTCCACCCATCCCACTCCCTCAAAGAAACCCCCCAAAACTGGTCCAAAATGGAGATTAAGGGAACAAACCAAGAAATCGCAGTGCTGACACTGTCCAAGGCTAGGGGATTGAGTTTGTTGCTCTCCCACCAACATGGAATACCGCAGGCACCTTGTTTTTACAGTCAGTACTTCTGTGGGGAATTAAGGTTTTGGAAATTAACAGCATCCTTCATGGTTGGGACTACATATATGCCCTCAGTTTTCATATGCTGGAGTTCTCAAAAAAAAAAATTGGATAGCACATTGGTTGTTTGACCTTTTTGTAACAAAATCCTACTTGAGCAGGAAACCCCCTCACTAAGGACTCATTTTCACCAGATTTATGGCCTCATTTTATCTAGTTCAAATTGAAGCAAGTCTGAGAAGTTGTCTTTTTTCCTTTTCCTCTTCCATAGCCTTTAGGTATGAAACTGCTACACTTTAGATATAATTTTAATAGCTGTCACAGGAGGAGGACCAGATAATTGAAACAGCATTACAGATTCAGTATGCATTAATTAGGAACCCAGTGTAAGGTCAGGAGCTATATAGTCCAGTAAGCCATTGGTTGATGTAGGGAAGATGCCTCACTTCAAAGGATTGCTGAGGGGAGACTTTTTACACTTTTTGCTTGTGGTATTTTACAAACCCCTAATGATAATTTTGATAATAAACTGAGTCCAAGAAAACTGCTCTGCATAAGGGGGCCTGCCTATGTATTTTTGAGCAGGAAATAAAATAAATGGTTTGGTGTTGCTTCCCATGTGTATATGGACATCCTTTTTCCCTTTTATTTTTGACTTGACTAGCTATGAAAACTGAGGGTAGTTGCAATCCATTTTTGTTGGTGTCTTTGCAAATTTATTGAAATAATTGTATTAATTATTAATAAATTAATTGAATAAATAAATACTAACTACTCAAAATAGTTTTCTTTTTTTATAATAAATTTATTTTTTATTGGTGTTCAATTTGCCAACATATAGAATAACACCCAGTGCTTATCCTGTCGAGTGCCCCCTCAGTGCCCATCACCCATTCACCCCCACCCCCTGTCCTCCTCCCCTTCCACCACCCCTAGTTCGTTTCCCAGAGTTAGGAGTCTTTATGTTCTGTCTCCCTTTCTGATATTTCCTACCCATTTCCTCTCCTTTCCCTTCTATTCCCTTTCACTATTATTTATATTGCCCAAATGAATGAGAACATATAATGTTTGTCCTTCTCCGATTGACTCATTTCACTCAGCATATAATACCCTCCAGTTCCATCCACGTTGAAGCAAATGGTGGGTATTCGTGGTTTCTAATGGCTGAGGAATATTCCATTGTATACATAAACCACATCTTCTTTATCCATTCATCTTTCGATGGACACTGAGGCTCCTTCCACAGTTTGGCTATTGTGGACATTGCTGCTAGAAACATCGGGGTGCAGGTGTCCCGGCTTTTCATTGCATCTGTATCTTTGGGGTAAATCCCCAACAGTGCAATTGCTGGGTTGTAGGGCAGGTCTATTTTTAACTCTCAAAATAGTTTTCATTCTGATGCTGGAAACTGATTTGAAGACCATTCTGACTTTCTAGTCATTTTGATTTTCTCTCTCCCTTCCCAAACTTAATTCTTTTGTTTTCCCTAAATATTCTTTCCCAATGGAATCTTTTTTTTTTTTTAAGCTGGAAAAACTCTTCTATGATGGGATTCTAAATTGTTTATACTCTACTGATAAGCTTCAAGCCCTTGGAGATTGTTCTGAGGCAGGGATTACAAAACCAAATGCACATAGGGGTAGGAAGGTCTGAAAGTGAGGAGCATACCTGAGGAGTGTCAGGGAGCTGGAGGGGTGACCACTGGAGATTGGAATCCTAGGTCCCACTGGGAGGGGTCGGCAGCTGCTGCATTCCAGCCCCTTGTGACCACTGGGTGGGAGCCCAGTATTGCCAAATGATCTGATTTCTTAAGAGAAGCTGTAAATACAGACATTTTTCTTTGTGGTTTATGTTTGAAATATAAAAATCATAATATGTTGGTTCAGACTTTAAGCAAATATATGGACCAAACAAACTATATCCCTGGCCCTGGATTATGCCCACAGATGGCCAATCTGTGGCCTTTGCTTTGAAGATAAAGTTTTGCCTTTTTAGAAAATAACAGTCTTAATCAAACAGTTTGTAGTTGCTCATTTGGCTGAGATATTCTATTTCATTCACCTTCAACAAGGAATATTACTCACATAACTGTAGATTTTAGATGAGTCAGTTGTAGCACATAATTCTCCTTGAGTATTACAACTCTGTCTTGCTATTTTGTAGTATCCTCAGGTTTGTAGTATCCAGAGCAGACTTTTAAAAAGAAAATGGGAGTTTTAGGCCAACAGATCTCCCACCAAGAGTCTAATTTTTATGTGTTACTTTCTCAAATTTCTAAATAACAGTGTTCTCGTTGAACTTAGAAGAATATATTAACATAATAACTCTAGGTTTTTAACCAGAATCCTTGGATATATTAGCAATTTAAAAAAACTGAAAATAGGGATCCCTGGGTGGCGCAGCGGTTTGGCACCTGCCTTTGGCCCAGGGCGTGATCCCGGAGACCGGGGATCGAATCCCACATCGGGCTCCCGGTGCATGGAGCCTGCTTCTCCCTCTGCCTGTGTCTCTGCCTCCCTCTCTCTCTCTCTGTAACTACCATAAATAAATAAAAATTAAAAAAAAAAAAAACTGAAAATAATCTTGACTCCTCTTCGTTACCAAATGGATATTTATGTATACTCTTTTTCTTTTTTTAAAGATTTGAACATGGAATTCAATCCTTCAGACCATCCTCGGGCCAGCACAATATTCCTCAGTAAATCTCAGACGGACGGTAGGTTACTAATTTGTGTTTCTTAGAACAAAACCAAAGGCTCATGTTGGTAACCCAAGTCTTGATTTTCCACTGCATGTGATTCTTAAGGTAAAAGTAGAATCCTCTTTAGCAACCCCCCTGTATATTGTTTGATGATGTTCTCTTTGGGTTTCTTCTTTTTGTATGTAGTAAGTTATGTTTTTAGAATTTCCATTTTGAAGCAACTATCCTCATTTTGCTAATCAGCTACATTGTTTCTACATATACTTTAGTAGTAGCAGTTTTTACAGGAGAGTCAGACATTTTCCTCTAAGAATTGATATTTGCATAAATCTCTAAAGATCAGAAGTGTTTGGTTTTTTAGACATTATAGTTGACAGTTTGTAAAAGAAAGCAAAATATAATCCTTACATCAAATCATATCAAATCCCTGTTATCTCAATTTGCCATTTGAGAGCTGAATTAAACCTATAATTGTTTCTTTTTGCCAAACTTTACTACCCAGCTTAATCTGCAGTCTTCATGGTTTGTCCCAGATGTGTGGAATTTCTGTTAAGGGTTTTTCACTCTTTTCAGCCCTAGGTTATCTCACTGTTCTGGCCCCTGGCTACAAAAGACAGATAAAAGTTATACAATATAGTGAACATGAACCTTCTCAGTTGGCTTCCTGTGAAAGAGTAGCCAGAGAAATTTGTTGAATGACCGTGTAATGACTGGGATATTACATTACAATGCTGGAGTCCTGTGTGACTCAATCCCTGTTTTTGGCAAATAACTAAATTCTAATTAAGAGAAAATCCTAAATTGACGAGAAAATAATCAAACATTTGTAAGGCAGAGAGTTCATTTATAAGAACGGATAACTTTTCAGTAATGGTTAGGGGACACTTTTGACATGGCGGAATGCTAAAGTGATACTGGTGATCTTTACTTAAGCTAGTGACTTGATCTGAAAGAATTTGGTACTTTTATAAAACAATCAGTGTTTCTACGCATAAGAAGAAATCATCCTCAGCATCAAATACCTGTGAAATAAGTTTTTAATATATTGGGTTAAAAACAAAAGAGGGTATTTATTTCTTGGCCTGGTAAAGTGGGAAGCCATTGGGAGGGGTAGGCTATTGCAAGGGAAGAACAATGACGGTTGGGGGAGGAGGGTTTGGGACAGTGAGAATCTAAAACAATTTTGTGCCTGTAATGATGCAAGGTTGGCATACTTTCAGGTTTGGTTCCTGTTTCCTGTGGCTTCAGCGTACAGACCAGTATCATTCAGGAAATTTTCTAACTAGAATCAAATGGAATTGCAAAGAGCTTCTTAAGTAGATGTCATGTACCTTGATTGTCATGGTAAAATGAAACTCAGCAATTTTCCAAATGCTAACAGAAGTATGGCTCCAGAAATGAGTTAGAGAAATGTATCTCCTCCCTTCTTCACCTTTAATGCAGATTTTATTCCCTCTTCCCCTTCTGGAACATCAGGTGCTTCAATTTCTTCTTAAATGCTGGATCTTTCCATTCAACATAGGAAATACAAGAAAAGGAAAAATGAGCAGCAGCTTCTCCCTGAGGTTTCCTCTCTACTCCGTTTAGTGAAATCTTCTATACCACCTCTGCTTCTCTGTCCATTCACTTTTCCACTGGGCATCTTCCCACCACTGCCATTCTGAGGAGCGGTGTTGTAAGGTTTGCTTCTGTTAGCTATTGACCTCCTAGGCGGCATTTGTTGCCCTGACTTTTCCTTGCTACTTAAAACTCCTTTGGCTTTTTATATTCAGATAAGCCAATTTGCTGAAAACAAGACCCTCCAATGAACCAATTGCTTTATAAATAATTAAAAAGTAGGTTTTAAAAATAGGTAAACTTGATAACTTTTTTTTTTTTTTAATTTGGTAACTTTAGTGAGTTAATTCTTTGGTAAATTGATTATCCATCAGGGAACTATTTGGGGACTTGGTCCTGAGAAACCCTCCCTTTTCTTAAGATCTTTCTCAGGCATCTTTAACCAAGTTCTTCTCTGTTCATCCCTTTACTGTTGGTATTTTACAGGGTTCTGTGCTTTATCCTCTTCTGGGTTTGCACACAGTTCATCGTGATGTCTATTTCTTTTTTTTTTTTTTTAAGATTTTATTTATTTGTTCATGAGACACACATATGGGGGGGGAGGCAGGCAGAGACACAGGCAGAGGGAGAAGCAGGCTCCATGCAGGGAGCCTGATGTGGGACTCAATCCCGGGACTCCAGGATCATGCCCTGGGCTGAAGGCAGGCGCTAAACTGCTGAGCCACCCAGGGATCCCCATGATGTCCATTTCAACTATAATCTCTAGCCAGATTTTTCTCTGCAGTGTTCACATCCCTTATGTCCATCTGCCTGCTGGACGTTTTGATATCTTTGTGTAACTCAGCATGTCCCAACCAGACCTCAGGAGCACAGTTAACACCCTGCATTTCCCGCTCTACCCAGGTCTCCAAGCCAGGGGAGGCCTTGAATTTTCCTAGATTCCTCCCTCTCCCCAGTCTCACATTCTGGCAGTAGTGCTGGAGCTGACTCACACTGACTCGCAGGAGCTGACTGCACATTTCTATCCAGTTCTAAGTTCAGTGACACCATCTAGGAGTCTGAAAAAAGCCAGGAAGGGAACTTTTACCCCATAGAAATTGACAAATGCTACAAATCAGGGCATTTTTTAAAGGCAGATGTTAAACATTTACTAGCCCGCCATTACAGCCAAGTGATTGAAGGTATATTACTTTTTCCCTCATAAATGTCCCTTGAACCTGACAATCTCTTCCATTCCCATTGTGCCCCTTCATTGAGGCTCCCTGTTTTCTCAGTTGGAGGCTGCAGCACATGTGGCTCACCTGTGGCCTTACCTTTCCAGTCTGATGGCTCTACATCGCCAGGTGAAAACACTTCCTGTAGTTCAGATGTGATTATGTCACTTGTTTGATTAAACTTATTTAATGGCTTCCTTGTTGCCTTAGAGTTAAATTTCAGATGCCTTAGTATGATCATAGACAAGGCCCTTCATAATCCTTCCTCTGCCTTACTTCTCATTTCACTGTCTTCCATTGCGTCTCCATGCTTCAGCCCTGTGGAATCCCTTGCATTTCCCCACTGGTGTGCCACGTGGCCTCCTGTGCTTTGCATTTACCTGGATTTCCTTTCAGTCTTCTACAGCTCATTTCTTCAATCTCCAAGCCTCCTCCCTGAAGGTGCCTGCTGCCTCTCAGGCTGGGGGTTACGTGGGCCTTTAGTGAGCTCCCCCTGTAATATGTGAAATCTTTCTTCCTAGTCTGAACCATATTGTGGTATTTAAAACTATTTTCTTGTCTGTGTTGCCAGCTAGCTCCTAGAGGGAAAGTGATAATAGATCTCAGTATGCCCTGTGCCTTGCTCTGCCTGGTACAGAGAATATGTTCAACTTTGGTGATTGAAAGAAGGAAAAAAAATGACAAAGCCACCAGACATTTTTGATTTGTGATCATTCTTTACTTGTACAAACTTACATTTTCATTACAAGACCCGAAAACTTCTAAGAGTATTAGAGCAATAAAAAATTATGGGCTCCACGTACACCAATTTATTTTTTATTGGAAGAAATGTTATAACCTGAGATTTTAGAACACACAGCACCTTTTAGATTCCTTTCTTTTGAGTCTGGTGATCTCCCCTCTCTTCTTCAGATTGATGTACTCCTTTATTTGTACTAGGTTTGTGGGTAGGAGGCTTTTGTCAGGGTGATGGCAGTTATGTTAGGGTAGCTCCTGCCAGGGATCACAGCCAGGTGTTCTTTTACCTTTGCAGCTCTCTGCTCTGCAGACCCACCATCCTCTTTCCTTCTCCAGTACTCGATGGTCTGATGAACGTGCTCTATCTGCCATGCTCCCCAACAGCCAACTGTTCATTATTCTGCTCTAGGTGGTACTTGTATTAAGTCATTTGGAGTTAAATTAGAATCTATTAAGTTCCTTTTCCCTCTGATATCAAAGAGATTTAGGCTGGCCTTGGATCCTTTCTTTGTTGAGAAGGAGACTGGAAACTTTACCATAACAGAATGATAATGGAGTGCTTGCCTAATTAGATCTCCGCCAGCTGGCTGAAGTTAGGGATATTCTGTTCAAGCCAGACTGACTGCTCTCTCAGTTTCTTCTTCACACAAATGGTATGTCATTGCAGAATTTCTTTGTGTGAGAGCCACTCAACAAAGAAGGGACCATGAGTTCCTTTAGGGAGTGGGTGGGGTCCTGAGGAGGTGCCAGGTGAGAGAGAGATTAGTTAGCTTGGCCTCCCTTGGCTTTTCATGCTATCATTTTGGCTTGTGGGGAAGAATTATAGTTCTTAGTGGTTTTTCCTTTTCTAAACTATTTTAATTCATTGTTTTCTTTCTTTCTTTCTTTCTTTCTTTCTTTCTTTCTTTCTTTCTTTCTTTCTTTCTTTTCTTTCTTTTTCTTTCTTTCTTTCTTTTCTTTCTTTCTTTGTTTCTTTCTTTCTTTCTTTCTTTCTTTCGATTTTATTTATTTATTCATGAGAGACACAGAGAGAGGAGAGAGGGAGAGAGAGGCAGAGACACAGGCAGAGGGAGAAGCAGGCTCCATGCAGGGAGCTTGACATGGGACTCGATCCCAAATCTCGAGGATCAGGCCCTGGGCTGAAGGTGGTGCTAAACCGCTGAGCCACCTGGGTTGCCCTAATTCATTGTTTTCAAAGACACGAAAACCTATTCTTGAGTATTAGAAGAAAGCAGTCAAACCACATCTTTTTAAATTTTAACTAGTATGGTTGTCTTAAAGAAGAATTTGGACAAAAATAAGAACTTTTGTGTATGTGTTTGTGTGTATGTGTAATCTTTGAGTTTAAGAGTTCTTGAAATAATTAAAGGAATAAAAACCACTGTCTCTTGAGTGACCTAAAGCCAAAGTAGAAGTGTTAAAATTCAAAAATAAAGCTATGAGCCATGGTTTTCTTTGCACATTCTTTCAGAAATAATGAAACTGAAAAAAATGTTTTGTGGCCTTCCTTTGTTCAGGGTCATGTTTTTGTTCCTGGGCAATGTTGAACTTCTCTATCACAAGGGGACCAACCTTTTTGTGCTCCTTTTATCTGGCATTTAGAAGCAGCTGACCCCTGTGCCTTTCCAGGAATCAGTTCCATCTGAGTGTTCCCATGACCTTTCTGTCATCCTCCTTCCTACATATCCCCAGTTCTCTTTGTCATCCTCATATGCGCTATGCTCTGCTGTGCCCTTTTCTCCACCTCCCTGTCTGTCACTCTGCGTTTCTCCTACAGCTTACCAAGTTCCATAGGGAATATTTTTGCTGTTAGATATTGAAGAATCCATAGGACCTCAAAGCTCTTACACCAATGAGTTTTTTTCTTTGCTTACATACTATGGAAAATAATTTTGAAAAACTATGAACTCCTTCGAATATTTTTATGTTGACTATAAAAATTTTTCATCCTACCAAAGGATTTAATTTTGATGTATTTTAAAGATGGACTTTTTAAAATAAAAACTATCCCTCTTTAAAAAATATGTTTCAAATAAAATCGCAGTACCTTAGTGATTTGGTAATCCACCATAAATCATTTAAAAATGTATGAACAAAAGAAATGTATGAACAACTCATTTTTAACAGTTAAAAGTTTCATATGATTTCTTTTTTGTCTTGAAGTTGTATTTCCATGTCATTTTATCCATCGAATTTTATCCTAATATATTTCTTAGTCATTTATCACACTGTCATACTGCCATTTTATGAAAGTATGGATCTAAGTTTAATTTTTATTTCTCACAATTATAAATCTCTAAATACTAAAAGTAAGTTCTGGATTGATGTATCGTTATTTTCCTTAGCTCTTAGTTGATCAAAACAACACAAACGTATTAAGATTGTAATGAATAATTATTAAACAGAAAAGTGAAATAATTTTTAGGAAAAAATGTTTGATGAGATGTATCTGTGGATGAATATTACATATTATTGGAGTGAAGTGCTAGTCATCATCAAAGTGTTTTTATAGATGTAAGTGCTGAGGAACTTTGCTCATATAGATATACACATGGGAATAGAAGGAGATTTGTTGTAGTAATATCACTAAATTCTATTTCATCTGATTCATATGTCAAAAAATCTCCAAGGGATTTATTATCATCCAAAATAATTCCTTAACACTCAGCTACAATTCTGTCTTGTTCTCCTTTAGCTTTGTTGACAGAAAGGAATTGGAATCTATTGATTTGCAAAAGAGTTTCTCACCCAGTTAGAGGAGCTTCTCACTTCTGCAGTTTCTGGGAAGTACACCAGAAAGACTTTACCTAACATGTAAATGACTTTTAAATATATCTGCTGTTAAAGAACAACATTTCCATTTGGGGGCACTGGGTTTAACCTGATACACTCCAGGAGCGTTGAGAAAATAAATTTATGATTCATTTCAGAACATCTTGCCTGATTCCTTTGACCCCATTGCAGTCTGTATATCCCTCATGAAAAGGAGTGGTCTTCACTTTATTGTTATGATTTATTCATGTCTTTCTCACATTTACATCTCTGTGCCATGTACAGTGAGTAGCTCATAGAAGGGACTCTAATATATGTTGAGTGAAAGATTTCCCACCTGTCCCTTTCCTCTGAACTAATGTTTTTAGCTTCTCTTTGGATTAAAATATATTTTTGTCAAAATGTTATATGTCTTTCATATGACCTCATTGGCAAAGCTATGCATCATTGTCAAACCAGTCAGTCTAATCAGACTTATTCTCTGTCAGAAATGGTCTGATTCCATTTCTTTTCAGTTCATGTCCCATGTCAGTGTACATGCCTCTGATCTTCACTTGATTTGATCATGATAAATGGCCAGACAGGTAGGATGAAGTGTGTGCCTTGCTAGCAGTCTGCTACACCTTCATGCTCATCCCTGTGCTCTCCCCTGGGTCTCTCCCTCAGAGCCTGCATCTTTGGCATAGTCTAAGCACTGAAGAGGCATGGTGCTGATTAGAAACTGTCATCCCTGTGTGATATCTGTAGATTGAGAGCCAGAAGTCTTCACTGTCCCTTAGAAATGTCGCAGGACAGAGCAGATTCCATGCTGTGCTGCAGGTAACAGAACCTGGATTAAAGGCAGCAGCCTCAGCCCTGACGTCTGTTTAGTCCCCTGGCAGAGGTCTTCCATATCAGGTTGGTGTACATCCAGGGGTGGGTTGCCATGCCTTTTTCTGAGAAGTGGGAGAAAGGTAACTGTGAGAAGGAAGTAGGGACGGAGCCCCTGCCTCACACATCAGCTGTGTTCAAGAGTTCTTTAAACACCTAGTTTTAAGACCGCTGTCCAAGTCCAGCCCTGAATTGTCCTTTGACAAGAGCATTTTGGGGAAAGAATGATGAAAACTAGGATTGTGTTATCTGATTTTTTCCTTCTGGTCTGGGGAGGTACATGTGCGAGAAATACCAGAAGTCTAGAGCAGTGAAAGGTCGATCCATATGTAGGAGGCTGTGATTATCTTTAGCCTGTGGCCAGCCACTTCTTGAGGGGTGTTTGGTCTTTGGACTCCAGTTTGGCAGCGAGGGCTCTGGGACTGACCTTAGGCTCTTGAGTACCATTAGTTAGCTTTATAGTGATGTGACCTCCTAGGTTGTAATTTCCAGTAAATTGGCAATGATCCTAACAGTCACGTTAGTAGATTGTTGTCATGAGGCAATAGGAAGATGTGTTGAACTTACAGTAAGCATTCAGCATGTCTCTGCTCTTGTACCTGTGAAGCACTGACACTTGGGACTCCCTAGAGCCATTCTATCCCAGGACCTCAAGCAGGGAGAAGCCATCCCTTTTCCTGGCACTGTAATTATGTGATCCAGATGTGTGTTTCCCACTGCCTGAGAGACATTCCATGTGGTGGTTCCACAAATCCCCCAGGATTCTCATGTCTAAATTGGAAGTCATCTTTTTCCTCTCCTGCCTGCTTTTCTTCCTGTTTTGTTTTTTTTTTTGTTTGTTTGTTTTTTGTTTTTAAAGAATAAACCCACTGTCAGTCTGGGTCCCCAGCCAGCAGCCCAAGAGTCCTGTGATCAATGTCTTATATTCCATCTATCCCCTGTATACTTGGTATTTCTTCCTCCAGTGTCATGACTCACCACTCATATTCCTGCACTTGACCTGTGACCATTAGCCCTTTCCTGCTTTCAACTCCTTTCTCACCTTTCCTCCACTTTGCTGCCAGAAGGAGCATTCTGAAACACAGGTCCACTAGGGCTCCTCTTGCTCAAACCATCCTCCTCCATCAGTTTCTGCTCATCCACAAGGGATAGTGATACCTCGGTGTGGCATGCAGCCATTCCTTTGAGCCCTTTCTGCCTTTCCTGCCGAGCCCCCTCTGCTTCCTGCTGTGTGCTCCCACACTTCTGAGCTGCTCCCAGTGCTGAAGGCCAGTCCCTGTGGCCTGTCACACTGTAGCTGATGCACCATCCTGGTCCTCAGCACCCTTCCCTCTAGCACATGCCGGTCTAAAGTCTGCCTCTTAGATGGTGCTTCCCCAGATTTCCCACATTCCACCATTCTGACAGACATTTCCCAACTGTAACATCTCTGAAATCAGAACAGGCAATGGCTTCTCAAAATTTAATTGACAGCATTTTTTTCCTTCCTTAGTGGCAAATAAAATAAAGGTGTACCGTAAAATTAGTGGCATTAAATTCAGTGCAGTTTGTGTATTCCTCTCTTGTGGAGCTGATTTTTTAATGATTTGTATATAAAGAGATTGTATATAAAGAGGTTGTTATATCCACTAAATTCCATGTTGCTTTAAGAGAGGGACTTTGTTTTCCTCATTTTGCATTCTCTGTAACAAGCACAGAGGCTAGCACATCTTAGAAACTTAAAATGGATTGAATGAATAAAGTAATGAAAGAGTGAAGGCAGGGGGTCACTGCTGGGCAGATGTGCTAGGGCATTGGGACAGTCGCCCTGACAGAATGGCTCTCTAGTGTATATGGCAGCATCACTTTCTTTTACCTTTCCTAACTTCATTAAAAAGGGGCAGGCCTGTTATTTGAGGACCGGGGAATGTGGGTTTTCAGGCCCAGGCAGCATATTAGGACTTCCCAGGTCTGAACTTGACACGACCATCCCACCCTCAGGACAGCTTTCCTGTCTCTATAGTCATCTGTTGTGCTGCACAAGGTGGTGCGATGCCAGCATGCTAAGCCCTGTCAGTTACGTGGACAACGGAAGTCTTTTTGGGCTTTGTGGCCCACTTTTCTTGGAAGCATTGCCTTGCTCCATTGTCTGATCTCTTGTGCCTTCCAGTCTGGAGAAAGTTGCTTGCACAGGACACACGCCACTGAAACCAAATTACACCCCAGGATATCAGTTTTTCTTTAGCATGCCTTGCACTTTTTCGTCTCTCCTGGCCTCTGCTTTCCCCAGCTTCAGTAGTCAGAAAATGGCTCAGTGAGCAGAGACCTGGAGCCGAGGCAAGGGGTGGTCATTCATCCCAGGGGGATAGAGCTTTATACCCTCTCTACCACAGCTATGTCCTGCTGCTTGCCAGTGCCCTCAGGTTTGTTAGTTGGTAGTGATAAACTCTTACTTTCTATAACCTCTTTTGACTCTCCTTTTTAAACTGTGAGGTTCTCCAGTCTCCCTTCATTTAGTACAGGCTAATCCTTTCTGTACTTTTCAGAGCTTCTCATGTTTACAGCCTACCTTACATGATTGATGTTTCTGGTCAGCTCCTCTGCGACATCTGGAAGGCAACTGAATCACCTTGATAAGTCTGAGTCATTCACCACATAAGAACAACTAATATCTTGGAAAGATTTCCTAAGACAGTCTTGTAGTAAAGCACAGCCTTCTGGAATCAACCTGCTGGAGCCATAAGCTTACATCCATTACTGTTTGTATGATCCTGTACACCTGATCCCTATGGTTTTCCTGAACCACAGTAAAATAGAGTTAGTGTCTCCTCATGACATTGTCAGGAAGACCAACTACACAGTCTGTCAGAGCTCTGAGCACAGAATCCAAGACCACATAGGCTCTCAGTAAGTGCAGTCCTTATTCTGAAGTATAGGTATGCATTTGCTCACTTGGATTGAGTTTCTTCCCTGACCTTGGTCTCTGCAATCTTAGGATGTCTTAGGACTGCAGCAGTTCACACTGAACCTAGGTCTGACCAGGAGAAGTGATGACTACCAGTGGAAGAAGAAAGGGTGGTCTCTGGGCTCTGCTGTGCCCAAACCATCTTTTTCTGTCCATGTTTCTGATATAAATAGATCAACCGTCACATTTAAGAGTTGCTTCCAGACACCTTGGAAGCAAATCAGGAAGAAGTCAGATCTGAAATTGTTGTAACCAACATTTGATAGCAGCTCTTTAGAAAAGTAGAGAGTACCTTGAATCTCATCTTAAAAAATCAAGTGATACCTTGGCACCATGTGCCAGAATAGATTTCTAGTAGGTCAAGTAGGTGTAGGTTAACTGTAATGAATATAATTATAAATATCTAGAAAGAGTATGAGTAAGTATGAATCTCAGAATGGGAAAGGGGGGCATGTAAGCTTTAAGCTTATATAAACTTGTGGGAGAAATTGCCAAAAAATGAAAACTTGTGTCAAAATACATCCTAAAAATTAAATCATCAAATGGGAAAGATATTGCAATACGTATGGCAAAGGGTTAATCCCCATATTTATTAAAGAATTGTTATACAGCCAATGACAGTGCTAACATACCAACAGAAAAATGGAGAGCATTTCTCTTTGTGTGCTTGCATATGTGCACATGTATATATTTGCACATGTTTATATGTAAATATATTGAAATGCAAAAATGCACATAATACATCTGGGTAAGTACATATAGAGAAAAGACTCATTTTGAGAGGATACACACTAACATACTAAGTTATCTATGGGTTGTTGGATTATATGTTTTTTCTTGATGTTTCTCTGTATTTTCCTAACCTAAATTCTATTTGTATCTTTTTCTTTGTACTGCTCAGTGTTTTCTGATTTTTTTTAATAATCATGCATTTCTTTAATATCAGCAGAATTCTAAAAGAATCCACTTTATTAAGGTTTCTGTGCTTCTGAGTAAATCCTTTGACCCTACATATTCTCCAAGGTAAACAGAAAACATCCAAAGTTAGTTGGCAGTTTTTTAGATGTACGCTTGATCTTTGAATGGTTTTCTCCATATGCCTATACATGCTTCTGACACCTGTTCTGTCCTCTGGAATCTTCTGCTTTCATGACTGCTCTGCCCTAGACATCTTTGCAGTTTTTCTTATCTTTTCATTTTTGTTGCTTTGCTTATTTAGATTTCACTTTGAAGGTACAGAATTGTCCCCTTCCTCTCTGCCCAAGTTTAGAACTAAATACAGGTTCAG
The DNA here is from genome assembly GCF_048164855.1 of Canis lupus baileyi. Classification (NCBI taxonomy): domain Eukaryota; kingdom Metazoa; phylum Chordata; class Mammalia; order Carnivora; family Canidae; genus Canis; species Canis lupus. The sequence continues at coordinate 3,061,913 of NC_132842.1, forward strand.
GACAATTCCGAGAGGGCTGGAGTTCTCCGCAGAAGCGGGCCTGTGGTGCGGGAGAGTAACTTTATTGTGTAGCGATCTCATCAGGACACCCAGTACAGGGCCCATAGGTGTGGAGTGGATGTGTTCCACGCTGTACAAATCTGTGTCCCAGTCACTGGTGTCCAAAACTTTCATCCCTGTAAAGCTATGAGTTTAGAAAGGCTGTCACCTCAGGATATCTTTGCATTTCCCTTCGAGCTGTGTTCCCTAATGCGACTCAATGGCTGTATTTTGAATTAAGTGAGTGATTGAATTCACTGAATTATTGAAAACTTTGGAGATTGTGTAATAATCTCAAACTTATAAGAAAAATTAATATGAACTTATGATTGTTTAAAGCCTGATCTGTGCTCACCCACAGGAAAAAAAAGAAAGGAAAAGGAAACCTTTTCTTTTGAACCAGATTTTAGTGGTCCCAACTGGCTCTGCTATCCCAGCAATCACCTTTACATCTCAAAACAAAGTTCTGTAATTCTTTACATTGTCGTCAAGGCCTCCCACCTGCCAGTCCTTCACAGCCAGTGTAATTAACAAGCTAGGTAGTTTTTCTTTGTGGAACAGTTTAACTTTGTTCATACTGGATCCTAATGATCTGTTGTCAGATTTCATGCAGGTTTCAGGCAGCAGGGACACTGCCCTGTGGAGGGAGGGTCATGCAGAGGAAGGAGTCTGGGAAAGCCAGCAAGCCATCCTCTACCTTCCCCCTGCTAGTCACTCTCTGTCTGTGCCTGCACAGGCTGCTTGTTTCATATTTTCAAAGGAAGGATGTTGGATTATCTATTTTAGGACTTATTTAGTTCTCACATTTTGTGTCAAATAGTAGCTGACATTTGCCATTGGAAGATCTGTTTTAGAGGTGGGACAGTGGAAACCATAATTTTTTAAATGTTTGTCTGTAAAAGAGGTTAGCTGAAATTGCATTTAGATTGTTAATCAGTCCTCTATAATTAGGCACTAGGTTTTTTGAAAGAAAGTTGTTTTTAGAAAGTTGTACTTTTAAAAGTAAAGAAATTTTGCTTCTGTGACATTGTGACAAGGGAATGTCCATGTAGCAACCTAAGTGAAGTTCTGGTTATCGCAGATGGCAAACACTGCCATTTTCTCATTTTATCTGGAGAACACGTAATGCCAACAGTAGTATTTTTGTTAATGTTAGATGGCTTATTTTTAAAGCATCAAATATATTTTCTATTTAAGTCATTATGGATTTATTTTAATAGTTAATTAAAAATTTCGTTAACAAACCATCGTGGATGGGATCAAAGGGAAAGAGCTATTCCTTTTCCAGGAAAGTGAGATGTATGATCCACATCAATTTGTTGCCTGTTTTCCCAGGAAAGCAAAATATGACTATTAGTCCCTCAGTTATATAGGAACTCTAAAAACTCTGGAGAATTTTGGTTGAATGTGTTATTAGTAAGCAAAAATATTCAGGTTTTAAAATGATTAAAGCTAATGTCAGAAATGAATTGGCATATTGCTACTACCATTACATAAAATAAAATGACTAAAAGCTGTTTGAATTTCAGAACTGATTACTGGTCTCAGTAGTTTCAAATTTATTTTAAAGACAGATTTAAATTTAAGCAGTATAATTCATCGTTTTTGGTGGTACAAGTGTAAGAATTTCCACTTATTGTTTTTTCTCCTGTGGTAGTGTCTTGATCGTATTCCTACTAGCTTAGGGGAAAAGGAATAATTAATTGTAAGGGCGCCAGGGTACCTGAGAAACCTTACAGGTCATGGGAAATAAGGACTAAAAGCCATCTAAAGGACTAAAAGCACCTACCATCTCCTTATCACCCTCCTGCCCTCCATTCGTTTCTGCATGGCAGGTGTGTTGGAGATCCTCAGAGTGATCCTCTCTACTCCCTGCCCAGTTCTGGTGATTCAGTAGGGGTCATAGCCCTCAAAAAATACTCACATTCATGGCTATGGCTAATTACAAAGAACATATGCAAAGCAAAATCAGTATAAGGAAAAGGTACATGGGCGAAGTCCAGAAAATACTATAGGCTTCCAAGAGTACTCTCCAGGTAGAGTCACACAGGATGTGCTAGGTTTCCCCAGTGACAACCTGTAACATGTGCCAGCCAGGAAAGCTCCTTAGAGACCCAGTGCCCAGGATTTTTATTGAGGACTGGTTAAGTAGGCAGCCTCTGCCCAGTATGTACAAAAATTCTAGACTCCCAGGAGGAAAGCAGGTATTTAGCATAAACCGTATTGTTTGCACAATGTAAGCACAATGAGCCACTTTTTATCAGCTAGGGAATGGTAGGAAACCCTTCCTAAATCCATATTCTCAGACACCAGCTTAGGGTTTCCCTTGCAAACAGGCCATTTCAGGGATGCACAGTCAAACCTTCTGTGTTAATTCTTTTAACATCTCCAGATTCCTAGGAGAGAGAATTAGCTCAGTTAGGAATGGATATATACCTAGATCCAGGCAGTTATGGTCAGGCCACCTGATACAAGCATGGATATTGGCAACTATTTTTATTTGAGAAGGGACTGGTGGTTGGTTTTGGGATTCAGGAGACACTCCACAAGGAAGTCAGTTACAGGGATATATGAACAGAAAAGCCTTTCAGATACTATGCAGACTTGATTTTGGAAAGGCCCTCTTAGGAGTGGATTACAGAATAATACAGAATACAAAATAATCCCATGAACCCAGATTTCAGATCAGATTCAGCAGGTCCAGTTGCTCTGAGTGAAATAGGGTAAGGCATAGGTATTCATTTGTTTAAAAACAGTGAGTGCCTAAGATATTCTATAATAGATTTGGGTACTTTATCCTTAGGTATTTTATAATGGTCTTAGTGAATTTTGTTTTTCACTCTTCTAATTGGAACCAGTTGGGCTTCATGATTCTTCCCTGAGACTTATTTTTGTAGATGTACAAGAATAGTATATACTTTTATACAGTATTCCTATTTGTTTGGGGTGGTTTTTTGTTTTTTGTTATATAAACTTTATTGTTAAAACTTTCCACGCATACTATTGAAGATTCTGATTCTGATTTTTAGCCCTCTCTCCTTTTTCTGAATAATGCTTAATTTTTTCAACAGTGCCCATATATAAGAAGCTCTACTAAATAATATTAGCCAACAACAACAACAACAAAAGAAGCTCTAATATTCCTTGAGGCATGGATATCTTTTATCTTTTGGAGGCTAGGTGATACAGGGCATTAAAGTGCCCTTGGAGGCAGTTGCCATAATTGGGAGATATACACCCTCTGCACAAACCTATTTCTGGGAGACCCTAGGAAGAACTAAATGTCACCTATGAAATTTGCTAGAAACTTTGTCAAGTCTACTACCTGTGCAGAAAGTGTTTCCAGATCCCTTCAGCCAATGGAAAAACCACCATAGAAATGTCATCAGACCCCTATGTGGTAGAACAACCTTGAATAGATACATAATTTAGTATCAAATTGATTTAAGCAAAACATGCACATGTACACACACTGCAGAGAATACACCCAGGCATACAAAGTAATATGCCAGTTACAAACACAGTGCTTCCTACCAGAGCCTCATTTTTCTACTGTTGTGGTTCATGTGTGAATGATGCTTATTTGGAATTAGGTCAAAAAAAATCATGCAGCCTCCACACTGTGAATAGCAGACATGATCTGCTGCTGTTGTATATGCTCTTGAGTTCCCGGGGTGCTGGTTTGGCCACTGGCATGGCCAGGGTGCCTCACATTCTGTGTGCAGTGCATGCCAGTGGCCTGCAGATGAATCCATCTGATGGCCACGTGTAAGTACCTTCTCTCAGCATGATCCTCAAGTTGGTTTTTGCTTTGTATTTCAAGCATCTTTGAGATAGGAAGAGGGACAGCCTTCATGCCACAGATGACAGGACTTCTAAGGAAAAGCAAAATGTTTCCTTGTGAATTGAAGAACAGAATGTAAACATAGGAAAGCATTTCCCAAGCCCCCTCCGGCAGATCAGCTGCAGGGCTTTGGAAAACTAGTGATTCCGTGTGGGACCCAGGAAATTTAACAAAATCCCCTACCCCTGGACAAGCAGAGCAGGACTGACTCTATTTTGAGCTGCACCCGGCTTGTGCTGACCTGCTTATTACTTAGGGCACTGCCCTGCCCTAGTCAAGCCTAGGACATGCCCTAATCGGAAATCCGGCTCAGTGATACTGCCCCGCCCTAGTCAAAGACCAGGGCAGGGATCCCCGGGTGGCTCAGCGGTTTGGCGCTTGCCTTGGCCCAGGGCACGATCTTGGAGTCCCGGGATCGAGTCCCACGTTGGGCTCCCGGTATGGAGCCTGCTTCTCCCTCTGCCTCTCTTTCTCTCTCTCTGTGTCTATCATAAATAAATAAATAAATAAATAAGAAAGAAAGAAAGAAAGAAAGAAAGAAAGAAAGAAAGAAAGAAAGAAAGAAAGAAAGAAAGAAGAGAAAGAAAGAAAGAGAAAGAAAAGAGAAAGAAAGAAGAAAGAAAGAAAGAAAGAAAGAAAGAAAGAAAGAAAGAAAGAAAGAAAGAAAGAAAGAAAGAAAGAAAGAAAGAAAGAAAGAAAGAAAAAAGAAAAGAAAAGAAAGAAAAGAAAGAAAGGCCAGGGCACACCCTAACTGGAAATCCGGCTCAGTGGACCAGCATGACTGTGCAACTTTCTGCGTATCCCATTGGCCACCGGCCCCTATAAAGTTGCTAAGGCTCTTAGTCTCAGCGTCCAAGTCCCTGCTCCGCTGTGTCGGGTACACTTGGACCCAGGCTCGAGCTTGTAAATAAACCCTCGTGTGTTTGCATCGGTGTCGGCTCCTTGGTTTCCCGGATTCGTGATCTTGGGCACAACATTCTGCACTTGGGTCATGGACTGACTACCAAGAAAAAAAAATTTCCTCCTCAGATGAACTGGATTTGTATGCAGTTTGTATGAGGTAGCATTTTGGATTCCCAGGAACCAAAGATGTCATCCCCTTGAAGGAAACCTGGTCTTCATCTCCTCTGTAGTGCCCTACTCAATAAATATGCCGGGTGACTAATATGTACCCTCAAAAGTAAGTCTTTAGGAAAAAAGAGGCAAAACTCAGTGCTCCTAGGTTATTTTAATAATCCTCTGGTTTCACTGACACCCTTCTACATCTTTGGGGCTAAGGACTTGGGAAACGCTAAGGTCTGATGTAGGGAAGGCTGAGCCATGATGCACAGACAGTAGGAGGAGAAATGCTCTTTTAGACAGGGCAGTATTTTTTATTGTGGATTTTACCAGCCTTACCGAAGGAGAGGATACTGCCTGGTTTTATTCATTAGCACCCAGCACTCAGCGCAGTTGGTTTCCATGATAAATAACACTTCTGATGTACATTATCTTTCCTGTGTCTTAATGCTGTTGCATGTATTATTATTATTATTATTATATATTTCACCCAAATTGTGTGGATCTTTATAGGTTTGGTTGAGTTAGAAATAAATAGTCTTATTACTGGTTAATCATCCTAAATTAATGGAAGCATCAAGTTTTATGAAATTACTAATTAATTTAGTTATTGGAAAGCTATTACTACGTAGCTAATCGTAGCTGCAGTTGCCATACTTTAACTGGGTATATATTTTGCTCTGTTAGCCAAGTTCAGATCTGCATTTGTGCAGGTCACATAGTCTTACATATGGTAATTGAGCACCTGGGTATGTTGGTTGGTGGAAGGATGGGACTGTGACACAAGAGGCCTAGTCCTCAGCAGTCTGCAAGGGGTTAGCATGCAGGCATGTAACATTTCTGTCGCATCTTTTGTTTTCACAGTGAGAGAAAAACGCAAGAGTCTCTTCATTAACCATGTAAGTGAAGTTGTCTCCTTGTGTTCTTCATAATGACTATACTGTGTAAAGAGCTTAAATAACCATGTCTGGAGTAGGTGCAAAGGGTTCATGTATTTTGTCAGTACGTGGAAGAATGTGAAGAATGTTGTGATGTACATATGCTCAGTTTGGTTTGTAATTGGGCAAGTATGGCTTGGTATTTCCACTGTCCAAAGTGTTTTTCCAGAAGCCCCAAACTGCTGTTGTTCACGGGAAGGTATGTATGAACAATACCATAGCACACACTACACAGGTCCAAATGAAAGTCACTTCTGTTAAATTTCTAATTCTTTCCTTCTTCTACTACCCCCCACCCCGCCACCGCCATTACCATTTTTCTCCCTGTAATTCACTTCTGTTTGAATAAACACATAATTGTTTCCATGAGGCTATTGTCTCCACATATTCTTTCCTCTCCTTAATAGGTATTTAGAGGTCCAGCAGAGTCCCTTTGTTCTTAGAGTTCCTGCAGAAAGAATAAACTGGATAATACTTTAGTTTTAAAAGGATTTAAAAAGTTCAGCTCTAGTCTTTTGGCCAGTTCTGAGCAATATCTCCATCCCCTGCTGGCTAGGCATGAAGTGTCTCTTTGAGGTACTTTGTTCTTCCTGGAGGGGCAGATGCCACTGGCTGGCTCCAGTCTCTGCTCTGTCTGCCCTCCCACTAACACCTCTCCACCCTGGAACACCCCAACCTCTACCCCTCAGGAATGTGGAGACCTGCCACTTTCCTCTCCTTCTAAATATATGCCTCTTTATGTAGGAAAGAAAACTGTCTCCATGAGGTATGGAATGATGAAGTAGGTGAATTACCAAAAGAAGCATGCTATAAATTCTCATATTGAAAAGAATAATGATGTATTTGACCTTACAAGGACTTTCTCAGAATTTCTAAACTGTTTGCATATAAGTTTTTGTGGATTTTGAAGTACTTGGCACTGAAGCTGTGTTAAAGAGACTTCTAGCTATAATACTGCCTTCCCTGCCCGTTGGAGATCTGGACAAAATGCAGTTGAAAAATTCATAAGCCAGGCCCAAGCTCTCAAAGGGGCTCCATGGTTCACCCTTGGGAGATTGATAATTCCTTCTTAGGCAAGTCAGTATAGATATACCTGTACAGTGTCGGAAGGGTCAGAGAGAGGGTCTGTAATTTTTATTGGATTCTTAAAGCATTTGCGACCTCTTCCCTGGCCTTCTCAAATTTTGAAGCATCAATGTGTAAAGTCTCTGTGAAATTAAAATTTATGTCACAAGAAAAACATAAGCATTATTTAAAAAAAAAAAAACAGTATATACCTAGACATAGAAGTTTGAGTGATTTGAACTAATTTTATAAATCCTTATCTTTCATTTCTTTGCCTGCTTGATGCTCTGGGGTAGGTGCTTTCTGACTCATTAGCAAATCTGACAAGGAACTTGCAAAGAAGAGATGAGCTGAAACTGCAGACAAGCTGCCTTTCTTGGTCATTGCAGCTCTATTATAAAGGTGTTTTGAAGAAAGAGGAGGGTAGGAGTTAGCCCATGCCACCCTTTTCTGATTGTGGCTAATGAGACAGAGATGTGCTGTCATAGTGCTGACCTGCAGATCTGTTTGGATATTTCTCCAACTTAACCTCACACTTTGTGTTGATACAGTCCTGGGTACACACTGGGTAAATATCTCTTGTACCCAGAATATGGATTAGAATGGTAGGCTATGTATTGTAAGCCAGCTCAGCCCTCAGCCTTCAGACCTCTGTAAAACATCTCATCTCCTGATACAAAGAGTGAAATTACACAGCTGTTGACATCTGCTCTAATGTACTTCCTATATAAATCTCTGTGCTGTCTTACATAACAGATGACTGTGTAACAGTATTACCCTCTAGTTTGTGAATAGACCTAGTTGTAAAGTAGCATATTGGTTTTGCATGTGCTGAGAAAAGCCATTGGAATGCGCCATTCCAACCGACTGGAATATAATTGGAGTGAAGTTACTGCAGATTCAAATTAGGCCAATAAACCATCTGTGTTCAGGTTCTTAGACACCTGGGTGTTATAAGTTAGAACACTAGACAAAGGATGAATTGTCATCATCAGTAGTCTGTTGATTACCATGTTTGTGTCTGGGTCTGTTCTAATTGGTTTAACCTATTTAGTAACCATGCTAGGTAGGTACTATTTATCAGTTCTCACTTGGACAGAGGTTGTTAAGCTTTTTTATCTAAAGTTAGAGATGATATTTATAATTAAATTTTTATAGGATAGTTTCTAGAACTCATTTCTGAATACTGGCCCTAACAAAAATTTGTAATCTAATTTGTTGTTGAACTGTGGAATGATGGTTATTCTTTGCCCTTGCTTATAAAACCTCTTTTTTAGTGGCTTTATTTTGAGGGGTGCTGTTTCTTTAATTTCTCCATCATGTTCTGAAAAACCTAATCAGTACATGTTGCTAAGAAAATCTACAAGAGACTAGCTACTATTTAAGAAAAATGAAAGCAGTGGCTCTAGGTAAGCCATTTTAGAATGTAAGTGTGGTCAACTCTACCCCTGGATAATGTCTGTGGGGGAAATAGCTTGTACTAGATGGAAGAGAATTAGACTTTTCTGGCTCCCAGCTAGTAACACCTTGGCAAGTGACAGGAGTAGACTTTGGGAACATTAACAGGGAAAGGATCAGTTGAGAATGAAACACCACCCAGGCTGGAAGAGAGATGGGCCTTTATTTAATTGGCCCAGACGAGCCAAGACATTCATAAAGGATTAAGTAAAAAGAGGCTGCCTCTAAAAGAATTATCATAGATTTTAAAGCTTGAAACCATTTGAGGATAAACCTCAAATCTCTTTGGTTATTTTGATAGTTAAGTCAGGGTGAATTATGAAGATTCATATTCAACTAATCATCTTTCTATGTTTTAAAGTAATTAGTATTAATAGTTATAGGAAAATGTAATACATTATGAATGACATTTAGGTTTTTAAAAGAGGGCTGGGTAAAGAGCTTTGTTTAAAGTTTCTACTTCATTCAACATTTACTAAAGTTTCGGCTTTACTTTTTGTTTAAGGTTAGTTATTTCAATGAATCTTTTAATTAGAATGTGTAGATCTCTCTTTATAAATTGTGAGTGGCACATTGCAGGCGTCCAGTCTAGAATCACCCTTGAAACTTAGGGAAAATTCATGCCTTTTACTTTGTGCTAATATTTCTATGACATCCTCTTGTCACTTGGTAACAGCATACCTAAAGTGATTTGATCATTCTAAGAAGTTTTAAAAAAAAAGGTATTAAAAAAGAATGAATCAGAAGTTGAATGGCTGGCCTACCTTACACTCATGGAAAACAATGATAGTATTTGTCTTAATAATGAGACAGGTGATAGTTCTAGAAACTTTGTGAGAGAATAAAGTAACTATAGGATGTTACTTATCAGTTAAGCAGTAGTCACACTGTTAGCTGGACTTAGAGCCAAAAGGATTTTGCTCAAGCCCTAGACCTGCCACCTGATAATTTGGGGACTTTGAAGAAGTCTGAAAGTCTCAGTTCTCCTGTCTCATAGAATGGGACATAATTATTGGCCTACCTGACTCAAATGATATAATGGAAAAGAAGGTGATTTGCAAACTAATTATAACACCATATGCATATGTTGATGTTATTATTTTTATTGCCTATTGGAATACAGATAAATTCTGTTTAATTTTCCAAGTTCAGCACCAAAACTAATGAAAGTCTTTCTGGTATTTTGAGTATGAATATAGTGTTTTCATAATTGCTAGGATCAGAATGGAATAATTCTTTCCAATTTTGTTTGGGAATACTGCTGTGTAGAGAGTTCATAGTCGTCCTAACTAGTTAAATTCTTTTTCTTTTTAATAATAAATTTATTTTTTATTGGTGTTCAATTTGCCAACATACAGAATAACACCCAGTGCTCATCCTGTCAAGTGCCCCCCCTCAGTGCCCGTCACCCATTCACCCCCACCCCCCGCCCTCCTCCCCTTCCACCCCACCCCTAGTTTGTTTCCCAGAGTTAGGAGTCTTTATGTTCTGTCTCCCTTTCTGATATTTCCCACACATTTCTTCTCTCTTCCCTTCTATTCCCTTTCACTATTATTTATATTCCCCAAATGAATGAGAACATATAATGTTTGTCCTTCTCCAATTGACTCATTTCACTCAGCATAATACCCTCCAGTTCCATCCACGTTGAAGCAAATGGTGGGTATTTGTCATTTCTAATGGCTGAGTAATATTCCATTGTATACATAGACCACATCTTCTTTATCCATTGATCTTTCGATGGACACCGAGGCTCCTTCCACAGTTTGGCTATTGTGGCCATTGCTGCTATAAACATCGGGGTGCAGGTGTCCCTGCATTTCATTGCATCTGAATCTTTGGGGTAAATCCCCAGCAGTGCAATTGCTGGGTGTAGGGCAGGTCTATTTTTAACTCTTTGAGGAACCTCCACACAGTTTTCCAGAGTGGCTGCACCAGTTCACATTCCCACCAATAGTGTAAGAGGGTTCCCTTTTCTCTGCATCCTCTCCAACATTTGTTGTTTCCTGCCTTGTTAATTTTCCCCATTCTCACTGGTGTGAGGTGGTATCTCATTGTGGTTTTGATTTGTATTTCCCTGATGGCAAGTGATTCAGAGCATTTTCTCATGTGCGTGTTGGCCATGTCTATGTCTTCCTCTGTGAGATTTCTCTTCATGTCTTTTGCCCATTTCATGATTGGATTGTTTGTTTCTTTGGTGTTGAGTTTAATAAGTTCTTTATAGATCTTGGAAACTAGCCCTTTATCTGATACATCATTTGCAAATATCTTCTCCCATTCTGTAGGTTGTCTTTTAGTTTTGTTGACTGTATCCTTTGCTGTGCAAAAGCTTCTTATCTTGATGAAGTCCCAATAGTTCATTTTTGCTTTTGTTTCTTTTGCCTTCGTGGGATGTATGTTGCAAGAAGTTACTGAGTTCAAAAAGGGTGTTGCCTGTGTTCTCCTCTAGGATTTTGATGGAATCTTGTCTCACATTTAGATCTTTCATCCATTTTGAGTTTATCTTCGTGTATGGTGCAAGGGAGTTGGTCTAGTTTCATTCTTCTGCATGTGGATGTCCAATTTTCCCAGCACCATTTATTGAAGAGGCTGTCTTTCTTCCAGTGGATAGTCTTTCCTCCTTTATTGAATATTAGTTGACCATAAAGTTGAGGGTCCAAACTAGTTAAATTCTGAATTGATTTCTGCCTTCCAGCTTTGAATGAGATAGGGGTATATTCCTTCTAAAACAATGTTTATTCTGTTATATTCCTATATCTCTTAAGCCATAAGAAGTCAAAGAATGAAGTGAGTTTGATCCAGGAACTGAAATTTAAAAAATTCTAAACTTTGCTTTGCCTCTCTGGGAAATTTGCTCTTAATAGAATACAAATTTAAGAAATGCTATGTTAGCATCAATACAATATGCTTGGACAGTGTGAAAGAAGCCTCCCTAAGATTTTAATCTCAGTAAGATTTTTAAAAGTCCAGGAAGACCAAAGGATCCACCTCATATTTTGGAATAACTTCACATTTATAGGAAGGTTGTAGTGATACAAAATTATAGGATTTTCACAGCTCACTAAGGGAATCTTAGATACTTTGATTCTCACATCCTCATAATACTTGACACAGGATATTGAAATAGGGGACATGCTTTGTTTCCTCTCAGTTTTGTTTTGTTTTGTTTTGTTTTAGAGTATCTAGAAATGATAATGGTGTATACGTTGATAATGTTGATACAGATGAGAGTCTGTAAGACATCAGGTCTTTGAGGGCCTTGGTTATGTCTCTAGAACACTTTCGCTTGTCCTGTTTCTCTCCTGTTTCCACCACACTCATCCTTCCCCTTCATTCTGTCACTCATCAGGTGGCACAAATAAAGTGACGCTTGTGAAATGTAATAATAGTCTGTACAAATACAAGATAGCTGACAGGTGGAATTGCTTCCCTGATGCCTCCGTAAGTCATTTTGAAAACTGCAGTTTCTTTGATGAGCCATACAAGTGAAGGGGTCACTGAACCAGTGTTAGGATTTGTCCTAGAGAATTCATGGCATGTTGTCAGGGGGCATTGCTGAGTTTGAAACCATGATCTTTTGTATGCGCTGTTAGGATCTTATCTGTAGACGGCACAAATTCTTGACCACGGTTTCCTGGTTTTCATTGCTTAGACACTGCTGGATGGGTGAAAAGAGCTGTTCTTAGATGCCCTCAACCTGTGACTTCCCAGGTCCTTTGTTGTCATTTTCTAGGGGTAGAGGATTCACTACTGTTGCTTATGTGAGCTGGACAGGTACCCTTTTTACTGTGTCATCTTATTTTTCACTTCTCACTCTCTTGACCTCAGTTTCAACTTTAGCATCTTGCTTAGGGATTTCTGGAGTAGAGAAAGCAAAGGAAAAACAGGAGGTCTGAGAAGGAGCAAGAACTTTGCAAGAAAAGCTCTTTAGAAAGCAAACTCTCTACCCCTTGCCCTTTGAGCAGAGGTTCCCACCCTGTTCTTTTACTTTATAGAAATATTTTTACACATATGTATATTATATAAAGTTTTATGTGTTACATGTGTTAGGTAGTTATAGAGAAGCATGTGTAACTTTTACATGTATATATGTATATATTTAACTTTTTTGAAAGATTTCAAACTTCTAGAAGTTGTAATAATAATAGTACAAAAAATTCCCATATACCTTTTATCCAGATTCTACTCATCCTCTGATCATTATCCTATATATTTTCTCTGAATTGTTTGGGAATTACCTGCATCACTCCCTTTAAAGTACAGTATTAAATATTTTACTGTGTATTTCCTAAGAACAAGGGTATTCTCTGTGTAACTACAATATTGTTATCAAAATCAGGGATTAAACATTGGTACAGTTCTTTTTAATTGTCTATAATGCAGCTGTGTTAAAGTGGCCTCATCATGTCCTGTGTAGCCTGTTTTCCTCTGGTACTGCTCTCAATCCAGGATCACACATGACACTTAGTTGGTGTGCCCCTCAGTGCCCTTTAATCTGGAGAGATCCTCAGCCTTTCCGTGTATTTCATGACACTAACATTGTTGAAGAATACAGGGCTAGGTGTTTTTTGTTTGGTTTTTAAAAGATTTATTCATTGGGATGGGGGCAGAGGGAGAAAATCTTCTAGCAGACTCCCCACTCGGCATGGAGCCCAATGCAGGGCTTGATCTCACAGCCATGGGATCATGACCTAAGCTGAAACCAAGAGTCAGATGCTTAACTGACTGAGCCACCCAGGCACCCCATTTTTTTTTTAACAGAATGTTTCCTGTTTTGGATTTGTCTGAAGGAACTGGGAGAACATTTACAGCCTGAATGGAATGCTCCTTGCGCTGCTTTGTGTTTCAAATCTGGAGACAGGATATTCTTCTGACTTCATTGGCAATGTTGATTTTGATCACCCTGCAAGGTGCCGTCCAAATTCTCTACCCCGTATTTTAAAAGCTTTTCCCCTGCCAACTAATAAGCAGTCTATGGACTATGCAAACAAATATCCTGCATCTTACCTCCAACCCCAGATTTAGCATCTATTGATCATTCTTGCTTAAACCAATATTTATATTTTGAATACAGAATGCTAACTTCCCAGCCCTTTGGCAGTCATCATTCTGCCCTCAGGGTAAACCCTTTCTTCCCATCCACCCATCCTACCATCCATCCATCTTTAGTATGGACTTCTGGATTTCTGTTTTATCAGTGATTTATAGCTGTTCCTGTGCTTAATTGTTTTGATACTCACATTTCCCTAGATTTGTCTAATGGCAGTCTTTTCAAACTGGCTCTGTGTTCTTGTGGTATGCCTCTCTGTCTCTGTCTCTCTTTCTCTCTTTCTTTTTTAGCACTCTCTTGCTTTTTAGCATAGTAGGATATTACAGGCTCACCTTGTACCTCCCTAGGTCAGCCCTGGAATCAGCCATTTCTCTGATTTTTTTTCTTTTTCAGTGACAAGCAGTAGTAGAAACCCAGACCTAGAGTTCAGGTGTACTCATCGCTGCTGGGGTGTCAGTTCAGTGCTCCTAGCTGGCCCATTCAGCAAACATAACTAGTAAATTAATAACTAGAAATTGTTAATTTGTACTGATACAGTAAAAATTCCAGTTCTAGTCTATCCCATCAGGTTTTTTCTTAGTTTTGGTTTTTAACTATTTTTATTTTAAAAAATAGCTTTGTTGGGATCCCTGGGTGGCGCAGCGGTTTGGCGCCTGCCTTTGGCCCAGGGCGTGATCCTGGAGACCCGGGATCGAATCCCACGTCGGGCTCCCGGTGCATGGAGCCTGCTTCTCCCTCTGCCTGTGTCTCTGCCCCTCTCTCTCTGTGTGACTATCATGAATAAATAAATAAAATCTTAAAAAAAAAATAGCTTTGTTGAGATAGTTTACATATCATAAAATTCACCTTTTTAAAGTATACAACTTAATGGTTTTTAGTATAGTCATGGAGTTGTGCAGCTATTACCACAGTCAATTTTAGAACGTACTCATTACCCCAAAAAGAAATCTTGTGTTCATTAACAGTCACTCTGTGTTCTGTGTTCTTCATCACCACCACCACCACCACCACCCCCCACTCCTGGCAGCTACTACTCTGCTTGCTGCCTCTATAGATTTGTCTCTTTTGGACATTTCATCTAATCCTACAATATAGCCTTTTATGATGGACTTCTTTCACTTAGCATGTTTTCAGGGTGCATCCATACTGTAGTGTATTCCTTTTTATGGCAAAAACTATTATTATTATGGAAAATACTATTTCATCATCTAGCTTGGCCATATTTTATTTATCTATTCGTCAGTTGATAGACATTTGGGTTGTTCCACCTTTTGACTGTTAGGAATAATGCTGCTATGAACATTCTTGTACAAGTTTTTGTGTAGTGATATATTTTCATTTCTCTTGGGCATATACCTAGGAGTAGAATTACTGGAATATACAGTCATTCTGTATTTAGCATTTTGAGGAATTGCCAAAATGTTTTCCAAAGTAGCTGGTCTTTGGCTATTAATAATGCATCTTCAGTCCAATGAATTCAGTTTTAAACTCTCATCAACAATAAGCTACTTGTGTCTTCAAATCACAACTCTTATTTTTTCTTTTCTTCCTTTTTATTTTTTAAACTTTTACCAAAAGAAGAAATGATCTTCTGGAACCAGAAACGTTTTACCTATATAACTATGACTGCATTCATTGAGAATTTTGAAGGGATATTGCTTAAGAACAAGATGGTGTAGCAAGAATACTTTATTAGGAGTCAGGTGGCCAGAATTCTTATTGTTCTGAAAAATCTCCACTTTGTGATGCCTGGTTCCTGGTGACTTGATCAAGTGCTTTGATTCTGTCACCCTTAAAGAGAAGTGCTGTTGGCTTACTTTCTGGAACTACCCGCAGGATCATTATGAATGGCAGTGGAGATGATGTATTTGGACCTTTGAACATTTGTATTGTGCATATTTGAGCTTCTGTGACAGTTTCCTAATTAGAAGAGGGAGCTCAAAGAAAGTAGGAAAGAAACTTGAGTTTCTTACATTCTGAGGCAGGTTTAACCTATTTTTGAGTCTTTCTGTAGATTAAAAAATTTAAAGCCTACATTGAATAAGCGTCCACCCTACTTTACCCTCAGGATTCTGGAATTTGCTCATTTCCCGCCCCACTCTATCCCAAAAAATATAGCCTGGACTGTATATGCCATCGCATTTAAGAAATGTAGTAATGGAGGGACATCTGGGTGGCTCAGTGGTTGAGCGTCTGCCTTGAGCTTAGGTTGTGATCCTGGAGTCCTGGAATCAGGTCCTGCATCAGGCTCCCTGCATGGAGCCTGCTTCTCCCTCTGCCTGTGTCTCTGCCTCTCTGTGTGTCTCTCATGAATAAATAAAAGAAAATCTCTTTAAAAAATTAACTAATGGAAACATGTTATTTGGAAAGTGAACTGTTTCTTCTGTAGCTGCAGAAAGAGCTGAGGCATAAACCCTGTGCTAGTTGCTGTACCAGAAGCCTCCTCAGGGGGTGGAAGGCCCAGGGCAGCACCGCACACCCTCAGTGCTACCAGGAAAACCTCTCCACCTCACATAATGCCAGGCCTAAAAGATTATATTTCTGGATTTTGCCTCACAACCAGAAATTTAATGAGAAAAAGTACTTCTCGATGTAGAGTTGGTGCACTGAGCCGTAATAAAATCAACATTAGACCTGGGATTGAAGTGTATTAATGAATGTAATTATTTTGTAGTGACAGCATGCATGATTCACAGAGCAAGATTTGACCTCAGTCTTGGCATTTGCCCAGTTTATGTTCTTGAAATCCAGTGTTGGTTTATTTTCTACTTTCATAAATTGATGATTTTGTCCTCCTTTGTTCTTAATTCCATGGATATTTGCTTTTTCTTTTAGTTCTTTAGTCTTTCAGAACTTATAGTCTTTCCCTGCTATAACAAATTGATCCTGCAAAAAGCTGTTCAGTCTCCCTTTTTCTTCCCATGGAATATTAGTTTGTTAATATCGTGAAATCAAAGATGAGGTATCTTTCGTTTGTTTTGTTCTTTTGTCATTTTGTCTGAGGCCTGTGGTGGTATTGGAGGATGCTGGTGGAGCTCTTCTCTCTCATAGCTCTGCTCTGAGCTTGAATGCTTCTGCTTTCATAGGTAAGTGCCCTCAGTTTGTAATGGACTTGGGACCTGCACAGAATCTCTGTATTGGCTATGTGACTTGGGCAAAGATACTTTCTTAATCTATTGAGGGAACTACCACACTTGCCTTCATGGTTTCGTGAGACTGCATACCATGAGTGTTCAGGTGGTGGCAGGTGCTGGCAGTAGGCAACCCAGCCTCTTTTTCCTCCTCTCCTGTGCTCTTTCCACATGTATTTTATACAAATCAGACTTTTAGCTAATGCTTAATAAAGAAATACTTGTACAAATTTCATTTCTCTGTGCTCTGGGAAACTATCCCTCTCCATGCAGATCAGCATGATTTGCTCTCCTTGGGATCCAAAAAAAAAAAAAAAGGGGGGTGGGGTGGGGAACTTTCGTTTTTGGAGATTTTATCATTTTTTTTTTTCAAACTTTTACAACTTTTTTCCTCTACTAATATTACCTCATATTTTCTAATGTTTAATTTTTATTTGATACTAACAAACCCTAAGAAATAGTAGGTCAGTTTTGTCCAACCACTGAAAATGGGAAGTTAAAGCACAGAGATTAGGTGTTTAAGTGACTTAATAATATTCGTTGAACATGTCCATGTGCTCAGCACTCCCAAGTGTTATCTTGGGCTAGCGCTCACAGCATCACAATGAGGGGTGGGTCAACTCTCCATATTTTACAGATGAAGACACTGAAGTTTGGGGAGGTAAAGCATTATGGGAACCTTATAATTTATTGCCCAAACCAGGACACTATTAAGTGTGAAAAGGGATGCTGGTATTGGTTATTCAAGGACAAGCCAGGGCTTGTTATCATCCTATGTAACTAACTTGCCCGAGGTTACACAGCTGATCAGTGGCAGAACTATATGCTGAACTCTATTACTTCAAACTTCAGCCATAATCTTGTTTCACCTGAACTGGAGTGTCTCATTCACATGAACTGGTTCCTAGCAGGACCACAAGAGAACCAGGACTTTGGGTCCTGTGCTCATGTCATTGTTATTTCTCTGTCCAATGGCAAGGGCCAGGAGCTTCTGTTTGCCAGGTTGTTAATACATGGCACTCTCCTTGCTGTTGGTAGGAAGACATGAACTTTGGAGTCAGACAAATGTGTTCACAAATGTGAACTCTGGTGTCTTAGATTTGACCTCAGAAATAGTACTTAATTTCTCTGACCTCCTTGACTTATCTGCAAAATGAGAATTCTGGAGGGTTTTGTGAGCTGTAAGTGAACACATATAAAATATCCAGAATGCTGTTGGCTTTTTTTTGGTGACCGTTAAATAAAATTTGTTACTGGCATCATGTCAGCATTTAATTATGTCAAAGTGTAGTGTATGTGGAAGGAAGAAGGGAGTGGTGACCTGGGGAGATAAAGAGCTGATGAGTGTCCCGGCCCTGCAGTGGAGAACCTCTGAATCATTTAAGCGGGGTGGGGGGGGGGGGTAATTTGATTGGCTTTGTAAGAAGATCACAGCATCAGAGAAAGACTGGTTTGGAGAGGAATGAGCCTAGGCTTTTATAGTAATACAGTGAGAAGTGATGGAGGCCATTCATTTACCAGTTAGTGGCTGGAGGGATGTAGAGGAAAATACTTTTGAAATGTGTTTAGCAGGTAGGTTCAATAGTACTTGATGCAAGGAGAGCAAAGGAAAGACACAATATTCAAGAATATTTTGTGGATTTTTTTGTTTTAAGCCATTATAATTGAATGGAAGAAGAGATTAGTGTGCCGTTTGAGGTGCCTATGAGGAACATTTAGGTGGAGAGCTTGGAAGAGAGATGGGGCCAAAGAGGAGAGATTTGGGATTCAAAGGAGAGCAGAAGGATGTTGAGCTAATGGGTCCCCAGGAGGACTGCGTACAGGGAGAAGAAAAGACTGTCACCTTCCAGGGAGTACTGAGAAGTTCAGTCCACAAACAGGGACTGAGTAGTCAGAGAGAGGGAGACTAGGAGAGAGCTAGGAATGGAAAGGACTCATCACAGTAGCTTGGAGTTCTCTGTGAATGGGTGTATTGAATGTGAAGGGTGAGCCGACTTCTAGAAAATGTGAAGAAGCGGAGTCATTTACTAGCCCTGGCCTGGAGAATGTTAGATCTTCCCCTGGAGTGAGGGAAGCAGTACTCCAGGTACGTTCCTTTGACAAGGAGGAAGCAGCAGTAAGGCGAGTGGTTGCTACCTGATGGTCTATGGGTTCTCTGCAATGCATGCTGCCCAGGGAAGGTCAGAGTGATCTGAGAAGGCAGGGGGTTCAAGTAGTTGGGAGAAGGATTTCTGGTCATTTGGAGGGTCCAGTGACAAGTCTTATCCCTGTACCCTCATTTCTCTTTGTCCTGCACTTGGATTGCGTGTGTGTGTGCGGTTGTGTGTATGTGTGGTTGTGTGTGTGTATCTACATGTCTTTGTATCTGACAGACATCTAATTGAAATTACAGGAAGGGATAATCTTGGTATTTGGGACACATGATAATTCCTCCATGAAAGCGTCTTAAATGTACAGTCCAACAGTTGTGTGTTAATGGATCTGGGTGTAAATAATAGGTTATTTTATACTGTAGGCATCACGTGAATAGGTGGACTTGATGACGTTCACTCAGTTCTAAAGTTTTATTCCACATATTTATTACTTAATTTGTAAAATATACACATTTCAAAGATAGAAACTTTTATTTTCTTAAAATATTTTGAATAATAGTTTAGAGCATTTATTTCCTTAAAATCCATCATTGGACTTCTCATTAATTGGACTGTTCTCTGCTCCCTGTCCAAGCCATTCATGGTTGACATTTACCAAGACTACTGTCTGTCTAAGCCAGTGCACCTGTCCTTTTCCAGTCAGATACTATCCTAGGTGTATTTTGTTCTGTATACTTCTCATATGTAAAACAGACATTAGCATAAAAAGTATTCCTATCACCTTTTTTACATGTTTAGTATACTTTTTATTTTACAAGTACTGTTAGAATGCTTCCCTTGTGCTGGCACTGCTAGCACCCTTAATGAATCTTAACTCATCTGCTCCTCATGTGACCCTATCATCTCTGTGGCAGACAGGGAGGTGACGTGCAGATAGGGAGGCTGAGTAACTTGCCCAGCTCTTAGTCATGGCTGAATCCGCTTCACACCTGCAACACCATCTTCCTCACTACTGTTACCAGTGCATCAGATGGCCATGTCATGTTCTTCTTCTTCTTTTTTTTTTTTTTTTTTTTTGGCCATGTTTTTTATGCAGAAACACTGAAACCTAACTGGGAGGTTTTAGCTTTGCCAGACACACACATGTACAAGCCTCTGGACTTTCTAGAACCATGGGACAACTAAATCAATGTACTATTATGTTATGTAGTCTTAAAACTGGCATACCATGTGCTTATTCAAAATATTGAACAAATGAGAACATGCTTTTCTGTGAATGTGCGTGCATGTGTCTCTGATGCTTCAGAGGCAGGGCCAGAGTTTCAAGCTGTCTGTGTTGCAGGACACACATTGGTGCCTGTTGAGAGGTGTTGGGGCCTGGGCTGGCTCTCCCTTCCCTCTGCTACATGGAACCATTCAAAACAGAAACCAAAGCAGGAGAGCAACCCTGGAATCAAGAGCTTTTCTGCTACAGGATTCTGATTATTTGAGCCTTTTTAGTGATGTAGATTTCAGATCCAGAGAAGTTTACATTCTCTGAATCTTGTAGTTCTGACATTAAACAAGTGACTTAACACCCAAATACTGTGTTTTAGAGTGATGCACTCTGTGACTAAAAATCTGTATAACTTAATACCAAGGATTTGTATTTTGTTTAGAACCTGTTGTATAATATGAAAGCTTAGTTGGTGTTCCCTTGGCAAATTGAGGGCTTTGGCACACCAGCCCTGAGTGCTGGGAGGCTGCCACCCTTCTAATAACCCTCTGACCCTTAGGGATTGTGTGTGCCCAGGGTACACGTATGTAGCTGTGGGCTCACGGAGGGAGTTCCTTAGACTGTGAAGGGATGTAGATTATGTTCACTTGTGTGTGTTCCTCATCTCCTTTCCTGGACTCCCATGCCCATGTTTTCTTAGGTTTAGTTCCCATCACATTTCAATCCTGAGAAATTTGTATCAGAGGGAATAATTGAAACCACACAAAATAGAAGTGAATTAGAATTGTCATCTAGCTGCATTGTTGGGATTATACCATGTCTCTAAAAATTCATTAACACATCAGTTAATTACTGAATTTTTGTGTTAAATATAGTGTCTATTGAGATTTTGTTTGTAGTAGATTTTGCACCCATGGAGAAACTTTCATTAAGACCTTCAAAAGCTTGCCACCTGAATTAATAGCTATCTTATGTTTTGAGTTTTAGTGTTTTGTGTGACATATATGATTGCTAGAAGAGCTGAAGAAAAGAAAAAAATATTTGTAGTGCCTTTGGATTGTCTTAATGAGAATGTTGTGATTGATTTGATAGATGTGAAAATGCCATCTAAAATTGACATTCAAATTATAACTTGAACTTTGCAAGTTTTCTTTGTGCCCTTTCCTTACACAGGCACAGAACAGTGCGAGCTTAAGAAGGAAAGCCCAAGAACTGAATTTCCTGACTTTGGTTATTTCCTTCTGACCCACATGCTATTTATAAACCAGTGCTAGGGAGGATTAGAATGTTTCAGTAGTGCGGTGCCCTCTACCCATGATCTAAGGAACTGGGTACTTAAAATAGTGACTTACTTTTTTATTTAGTTTTGAAGGGAGATTCTGTTTATTAACATCCTTTTTGTATTTGTCAGGCTACTGCCTGTTTTCATAACTTAATTTAGAGGAAACCTTTTTAAACAAGTATATTTTAAAGTGTGGAATGGGGGCATTTGGTCTCTGACTATTTAAGGCTTTCTTTACATTAGTAAAGTGTAAACACTAAGGATTTTGTTGCAAGTGCGCAGTTGAGGCAGGCAATTTTATTAGCCCTAAAGAGATCATTTGGATTGGTCGCTGAAAATGCCACTTAGATGGTCAACATAGCACCAGGTAAATGGAAGCTTGTTTGGGTGATTTTATTTTATTTTTTTTCCCCTAACTTGCTTTTGAATAAGAATTATCTGGAGCAATGTCTACTAATCATATCGCCCACATATTGCCAAAAATCTACTTAGTGTCATCAGTGCATGATATAAATTCTGTATTCTTTACCAGTACCTTTCAAAAGTAGTTCTCAGTTCTCAGGTGCCTCAGAGAGCTCAACATTTATACATTTGTGAAAGAACCAGTCATAAGATGGAGCAGGCACTACCTGAAGGTCATCCAGGGATTGTATTTTCAAAATTATCAGATAGTCTTCCTCTTTAAAATGTATTTTGCCCCTAGCAAAGCAATACTTTTGTCTTTATAACTTCGCCTCCTGAAATTCAAGCTGATTAACCAGGAGATATAAATTTACATTGGCTGCATTTTCCATGGCCTCCAAATCAGCTGTACCTCAGGGATAGGGAGAATGGGTACAGTTGTCTCTTACCTTCATTTTGATGCATAAAACCAAGATGCTGCCTTAATAAGGGGCTTTCACTGGTGTAACAAGGAGTGTACTTCTTGTTTCACACAGGCCCCAGGCTGGGTGATTTGTGTGGACTCTGCAAGGAGAGTGCTGTTCTCCCAGGGAAGGAGGTTTGGGACTAGCAGTGCTGGTGACTTGTACATGTAGGAGGGATTTCATTGTATGAAGAAAGTGTGTTTGTACTGTTCTTGCAGGTAGTATTAAAATTTCTTGTGTAAGACATTTTTCCTCTGTGGTCTGATCCCAAGTTTAAGGGGATGGTGTTTCTTGGAAGAATTTTGAGTCCCATTTAATTGTTATTGTCTTATTGCCCTTGTTTTCTAGCATCCTCCAGGACAAATAGCGAGGAAATACAGCTCCTGCTCCACTATTTTCCTAGATGATAGCACAGTCAGTCAACCAAACCTCAAGTATACAATTAAATGGTGGGTATACACATTTTTGCCTAACTGAATGCTTTTTCTGTTCCTTAACCTGACAGCTAACTGGTTGGTTGTGGGGTCTGGGTGGTAAGATTGGGCTGGAGGAGGCCATTGACAATTGAGGAAATCTCTTTAAAATGTGATTTTGGTTTAAATGTGAAGTGTTCAAATATTTGTGCACATTACCATTTACATAAAACGCCAAATCTAAAAATTATTTTAAACGTAGATGAAAACATTATTTGATTTCTATGCATATTTTCTACCTTCCCACTTTTTATTAAAGCCATCCTAGAATTACTCTACTATTATTTTACCTTTGAAATAAGGCAGGGCTTCTGTGGTCCCATTTAAGACGCAGGGCTACAGTAGGAAGCAGGCCTGACAGTGAAAATGTGTTTGCCCAGAATCAGGAGATCTGAGCTCTGATCTTGGCTCTCTCAACAACAGGAAAGGTTTGGGGTAAGACCCTTCTCTTTGGAACTTTGTTTTAAAGTGGGGTTTACAGGCAGAAGAGGGGTCTTTGGATAAAATCCTTTCCTTTTTGGGCTTTAGTTTCCTTAATTTAAAATGGAAGGTAGGAGAGAAGAAACACTTTTTTTTTTGAAATGTTCCCATTAGCATTGTGATAATAATGGCCTTTGACAGAGATCACAGAAAACGTGATGTGCTATATGTGTTCAAGAAATTACACATTTAACAGCAGTCTAAGTTCGTGTATGATGTCCGTGTTTAAATTTCTAAATAGGAAATATTCTTTCATTTCAGTGGGCCATGTTTTCAGGCTTAGAAGCCCTCTTCTGAGTATGACCATATGTGACAATAAATCACAGTCTTGGTCAGGCAGCAGGGACTGGATCAGTCTTCTGTGGACAGCATCCACTCCTGGACAGCATCCACTCCCAGGGCGAGATGGAAGATGGCCCACTTGAGGGAAGCTGCCTTCTCTCCTGAACAGTTGCACGTTTTCTAAGATCTAAATAGAAATGTGGCTTCTTCCCTTATTATTGTGGCATTTAAGGGCTTGATAAATGACAAGGGGACATAGACCCAGACAGTCCATGTTTAGAGCTCAGAAGAGGTTTGCATGTTATTGCTCCACATAACCTTGACTGAGCCACTTCCTGCCTTTGGGCCATAGTTTACTGCCACAAAATAGGAAGTACAGTACCTCTTGGAAGTATTTCCTAGAGTAAATCATTAGTAATTGTGGAGAGGAGTGGAAAGCCCTGAAGATATATATACCATGCAGCTGTTGACATCTGCACAAGTTCCAGAGACCCCAGAATGAAAGCTGCTAACTTCTCTTTAATCCTGGGATCCTCTTCAGCAGGAAGGGAGGCCAAGTGGAGCAGAGGGCACCTTCGCTTTCAGGGCCAGCCAGAGCTCTTGGGATTTACAAATGGATCCGACTCAGTCGCTCAACACTTCACCCTTGGATAACTTAAAATTGCCACTGGTTGTGACATAGACATTTAGGAGCCTGATGGGAAAACTGGTTAACACTTTGATATTTCAGTGTCACCTAAGTTTATAAATGTGCTGCTGTGCAAATCATTGGTTCCAAGCCCTGGCTACACCCTGAGTCCTCTGGTTGCTGGAAGGCATGCTGATGTTTGATGTCCTGCCCTACAGATCTGGTGTCTGGATTTTTGACACCCTCCCTAGGAGAGTCTAGTAGGCAGCCAAGGGTGACAACTCCTGGTGTAAGTTGACACTTGCTCTCCCCTTCCCCATCAGAGTTCATGTGAAACTTTTAAATTATAGGTTAATACATGGAGGAAAAAGCTGAAAAGCTGGCCCAGTTAACGAGTAGACTATTGAAACAAAACATTCAGTGTAGATACTATGACTTACCTGATCTGAAAGACACTTTCTTTGTGCTACCTGAAATTCCTTCAGTCAGTGGTTCATTTATTTTAAGAAGTGCCTTCTTTTTAAAAATGTGTATTTTGAGCCTGGTAGCAGGGTAGACCCTAACTAAAGTAGTACCATCAGAATCCTTCCCTGTAAATGCCTGTATCTCACACTTGGCTGGGTTATAATCAAGGAGCCAAGGAGTAAGGAACATTTCAAGATGTTAGCAGGCTGAGTGAGCTTTAGCCAGGGTCTATGATGGTGTAAGGGGAAGGGGATACTCGGAAGAAGCTAAATCCGGGTGCCCTTCTGTTCTTAAGTTGTGCTAAAACTTATCCTCTGCCTATCAAAAGGAAACTCCTGGTCTCCTTTTTTGCTTTTTCTGCTTTCCCTAAATCCAAGCCCTTTTCTTGGTCCTCTCCCCCAAGACATTAAAAATACCAAAACCATGAATATTCTTGAGCTTCACTGTGGACATGGTGAGTATCTGTGGGCTGAACTTGCTTCCTGAAAACAAGTATAAATCCCTGTTTCTTCAAGAAAATCCTCTGAATTCTAAACATCGATTTCTAACCAAATTTTTAAAAGAAAACCCTTCTGTAAATTGTGGGTTGCCAAAATGAACAAACATATTTACAAATTCTAGTTGAGGAATGCATGGAGGGTTGAGTGCTATTCTAACAGTAAATGAAAAGTTTTAAGTATAACAAGTTTGGGCATTCTGTGCTCATTCTTTTCATGGGCAAAATTTCTTTTTTGAGAACTTGATTTTCCCATCTTTCCCCTAAATGCCAACAGCTGTGGTATGAATTTAGCATTTGCAAACCAACCCCCCATGCCTCTGCAGCTTATCTCCATTCCCCCTATCCAAGATTCTGTGACAGGCATAGGAATGAGATTAGAGAACAGGGTGGAGGGCCAGGGGTAGCCCCATTCACACTGTTGACTAAATTGCCATGGTCCTTGGGCCCTGAGTGTTGGAGAGCAGCTGCTTTACCCACCTGCCTCCAAACCTCTGGTTCAGCTTCTCTGTGTTGCCAGAACACACCACCTCTTGGTCTTCAAAGGTTTGAGGATTTGTTGCATGCTTTGCTAGGTTGGCTCTAGCTAAGAGGTCACATAGAGGGCCAGCAGTCACAAGTCTGTTTTGTTTTCTTCGTCAAGAAAACATTTCTTTATTCCCAGCTATGTGGCAAAAGCAGTTGAGCAAACCCTTTATTCCAAATGTACTTCTGGTTTGACTCCAGCCCATCTTTGGTACGATCTCACCATTTTCTGAGGACGTAGCAGAATTGACTAGGCCTCTGAAGCCCAAAGTGTGGGACTGGTTTCCACTGACTGCTCTTTGCCCTGAGCAGTCACTTCTTTCAAGATAACCAACTAAACTGGCCGTGGAGCTACGCTATATGTGAATTCTGAGCTTTGTTTTCTTACTTCTTGGGATATAGCCTTGAGTGGAAATTGTCCTACATTGTGGCTCTATTTTTCCTGAAGGTTAAGGCCATGATAATGTCCAACCTTGCTTTTGGCTCAGGAGATTCAGAAGATAGTGACTTTGGGGCCCTCAAGATTTTCACTCAATTTGCAGAAGCAAAGCACCTCTTGGGATGGAATTATAATTGTTATAATTATTATATAATAACCATAATAATGACTTTTGTTTTAGAACTTTCACTTTTATATATTTCGTTTGGTTATAAAAACGGTTCTCTAATATAGGTTGAATAGTCCTAATTTTATAGATGAGGAAATGTAGGTTCAGAGGTGATTGAATTCTAATAAATGAAGGAGGTGGGTTTTTTTTGTTTTGCTTTAGTTATTAGATCTTATATATTTATTTGAGAGAGAGAGCGTGACAGAGAGAGTGAGCACAAATGTGGTGAGAGGAAGAGGGAGAAGCAGACTCCCTGCTGAGCAGGGAGCCCAGTGTGGGACTTGATCCCAGAACCCTGGGATCCTGACCTGAGCTGAAGGCAGATGCGTAACCAACTGAGCTACTCAGGTGCTCCTAGGAGCCAGGTTTTAGACCCAGGTTGTTCTGACTCCCAGCCCAGAGATATTTTTCGTGTGTCATGCTCTCTCACAAAGAAGGCAAGAACCATCTTCTTTCTCAGTCCAAGTGACTAAGCTAGTTACTACACCAAACACAGTCATGAAACATCAATTTAAATCTGACATTAGAATAGAAAACAGTCATCACAGCATGCCTGTTAAATGAATTAAACAAACCTCTATACCAGTCAGAGATCCTGGTATCCAGTGTCTGAACCTGAATTTTTCTCATTTAAGAAATAGAGTTGATAGCCTGCTTTCTTTCTTCACAGGACTGTTAATGTATGCTTGAAGATAGTATTATTATTTTTTAATTCTGAAGACCTTTTACTCCAGTTATAATTCCTTCACCTTAGACGCTCTTGAAGATGTTAGGAGGAGAAGAACATATTGCCATTGCTCGTGAAGATGTTTAACACTTAGCTGAAATCATATAATGAATAGGTCTAGAGACAAGAGATTTCTTGTATTGTCATAGGAAGTCATAGGCGAGCCTCTGAGCTCTTTGGAATCCAGCGCTAAGTAAGCTGAAATGTTTAGGACTGAGCCCTCTACCTGGATGTTGATGCCAGGATGGCAGTTTCTGTGCTCTGAGTACCCAGAAAACAATCTGATACAGCGAAATAAGTAATAGTCTTAGAAGCTTAAAAAATACATTTTGTTCTCTTCAATAAATTTTAAAGTGAAACAAAAATAGTGGATTGATTTAGACAGTTTACAGAAGAGGAAATTTAAAAAGTATTATTGGCCAGTTAACATGAATAACCCTGCCAACTTGATAGGTGATCATAGGAACTCACCTGAGTTGAAACAAGTACTTAATTTACGTCTCCGATTGGAGGACATTTTTTCGGAATATTTAAGGTAAATGTCAGCAAAGGGTGAGGTTGCAACAGACTGATGGGGAAGAACACTGGCACACTTCTACAAAATAGTTGCCAGTGTATCTGGGGAGCCTTACAATTATTAATGACTTTAATTAATACAGAAAATATTCTGTAATTGTTTTCTTATAGAAATAATATAGTCCCAGGTTGCACAAATCTTTATCCATGAGGATATCAATATGGTGTTAATTATAATTGCAAAATATTAGAAACAAGTGTTCAGTAGCAGGGGATTAGGTAATTATTCAGCAACTCTAGAGTGGAATATAATCAGCCATTTGAAATCATGGTTTTAAAGCATATTTTAGTGGTAAGATAAAAGTAATACACAAACCTATTTACACATAAAATTTATCAATAGGAATAGATATTTATATATCTCAAAAATAGTAGTCATCTTTGGGCAAAGGGTTTACTTTTAAATTTTTATTTGTTTGTTTGTTTATTTAGATTTTGTTTGTTTATTCATGAGAGACACACACAGAGAGAGGCAGAGACACAGGCAGAGGGAGAAGTAGGCTCCATGCAGGGAGCCCGACGCAGGGCTCGATCCCGGGTTTCCAGGATCATGCCCTGAGCCGTAGGTGGCGCTAAACTGCTGAGCCACCTGGGCTGCCCAGCGTTTACTTTTTTTTTTTTTTTTTTGCGTTTACTTTTTTTAATATACTTACTGTATTTTCCAAAAGTTCTACAATATGAATATAATGCATTTTTTTAAAGTCAGAAAAACATTATTTGAGAAAAAGTATTCAGGTGAGGGGAGTGTCTTCATTAAATTCAGATCTTTTAAAATGTAAAATAAAATTTTAACTACGAGTTACAGTTCAACAAGTGTATGAATAAGGTAAGTGGATTGCCGAGAGGTTATTGATTTAAGAGAAAAAAATAGCAAACCACTGTAGGTGATGCTCACATTTTTCTGGTAGTTATAAATAAGCCACAGTTTTTTCTAGACTAGGAGGTACTAAGTTGGAAATTTCCAATGATGTTTGATTTGCACTACCTGTTTCACGTAGTGCCTGTATTTTACAAGTGAAGAAAGCTTAAAATTTTGAGTAGAAAGAGAATTTGTTTCTAAATACTTCTTGAAATTTTGGTATTTCTGGAAAAGATTTAATGATTGCTGGGATTGAGTACAAGATTGACTTGCTATGAAGAATACTTGATCAGTATTCTGAATTAAATGGGTTCAGGTGGATTATTTGACTTTTACTTAAGTTTAAATATTTACGGTCAGATGATATAACATGTTGAATATGCATGCTTACAAAACGTTGAACTCTGCATTTTATTTTACAGTGTAGCTCTCGCAATATATTACCACATCAAAAACAGGTATGTGGATGATTAATTTTGTGCTAAAAATGTTACGCGTTATTTCCTGTTATGTTTTTCCTGTTTTTTTCCTATTATGTTCTAGTTGCTTCAGTCTTTGTACTCTTTACTCATGTTATCATGGAATTTCTAGAGTTTGTGTAATTTATGAGAACTTGCCAGGTAAGTCCTGAACTGCTTCTCAAGCAGAGGAAACCAAATGGGTATTTGTATTTGAAGTCCGCAAAACAGAACAAATCTTTTTTTTTTTAATTCTTTTGTATATTTTTTAATTGGAGTTCAATTTGTCAACCTATAGCATAACACCCAGTGCTCATCCTGTCAAGTGCCCCCCTCAGTGCCTATCACCCAGTTACCCCAACCCCCTACCCACCTCTCTTTCCACCACCCCTTAAAACAAATCTTCTTGATAATGCTCAGCTTCCTTTTCACTTTTGATTTTCTTTTTTTTTAAGATTTTATTTATTTATTCATGAGCAACCCAGAGAGAAGTAGAGTCTTACGCAGAGGGAGAAGCAGGCTCCATACAGGAAGCCCGATGTGGGACTCAATCCTGGGATCACACCCTATGCCAAAGGCAGACTCTCAACCACTGAGCCACTCAGGCACCTCGATGATTTTCTGTATAATTTGCTTAAACAGTCTTTCTTTTATAAAATATTATTTTAAAATTTTACTGTGTGTAACGTCAACATGAGAAAAAATGTTTATAGTTTTAAGTTAGTAGAAGAAATTTTGGTGTAAATTTAGACATAAACTCCTGTAGAAATAGACTTCTGTCTGATATAAGTGTGTTTAGAGACAAACTTAGTTAATTTAAGAAGTCAATTGAAACGGAATCATGGAAAAATCACTTTAAAAATTTGCCTCAAACATTTTATTTCAACATAAATGTTTAAAAGTACATTCATTGCCGATTTTTTATGCATCGAACTTTTGCTTTGAACATTAGGCACTGATTAGAGTACTAAAGTGACTTTATTTTATAAGCCACCCCTGTAATTCATCCTTTCCACATATATATAGTTTTTTTTATTAATCAATAGAAAACAAAAGACATTTACAAAATAATCTGAGTGTAGAATCTTTCGGGTTTTGACCATACATAATCTATAGCAAATTTATTGTTGGTGATAACCTTTTATTGGCTCTTTGCAAAGCATTCCTTCTTTATTTTCATAAGAACAAAGCCACTCATTGTAGTCAAATTTCATTGATTAATGTGACATTTTCATATGTTATATAACAATAAATATGAACCAGTTCTGGGAATAAGCACAGCCACCTCTTGGTTAGCATGGATCTCAATGGGTGGGGGCTACATCACCTTTAGTCTGTTTACCAAAGGGGCAGTTGGAGAATTGTGGTAGGTCAGCAAAGGGGAACTTCTGATGAACAGTGTTATGAGAAAACACAAACACCTGGAAAGGTATTCTCTGTAATGACCTTTTTCTGCATTGTAATTGTGATTCATAGTTCATTGTGGGGTTTGAGAATTTAGATTTAAGAATTTAGAAAATGTAGCATTGTGGAACTTTGAACCTTGACCAGAATAGTGTATCAGTGAAAGTGCAAATTTTTGTCTTGCTGCCCATTTCTCAGATAACAGTTCAAACTTTTAAAAATTTAAGTCTTAAATAACAACGTAATACCATTAGTGAAACTCAGATGTTCTTTCAGACCAATTTTGCATTAGCATCTCTAAGTGATTTCTCAGTTCTTAGACTGCAGTGGATCTCAAAGTTATTTTGTAGCCATAACTGGTAATAATAAGAGCCAGCTTTATTAAGCACTGACTACCCTGATCAGCTATTTATATGCATTATCTCATTTATTTTTAAAAACAGTACCATGAGGTGATACGTTATCTTTATTTTAGAGGTAAAGAAACTGAGGCACAGGGATATTAAATAATTTGCCTAAGATAGCACAGCTAATGAACTGGGGAATTGAGGATTGAACCCAAACAATATACTGAGACTTTTAATCATATAATCTAGTGGGTTAATGGTGATAAATTGACCAAAAGTTAGTGAGAAGAAGTGGAGAACATCCAACTAAAAAAGCAAGTGTTTAGAAACAAGCATGATAAATCCACAGATTATAACCTGAAGATCTTTGGGAAGAAGTGGCATGACCCTGTAGATTTTCTTCTCAATCAGTCATACTGGCCTCACTTCTGGAGCTGGTGATAGATACAGTAGCTTGATAGAGAGGCTGCTACTCAGCTGGGATACATAGCTAGCCAGCTTGCTTGCTTGCTCGCTTGCTTGCTTGCTTTCAAGGGCTTGCACAGGGGTGGGGGTGTTGGGGAGAGAGAGAGAGAGAATTTGAAGCAGGCTCCATACCCAGTGCAGAGCCTGACATGGGGCTTGATCTCACAATCCTGAGATCATGACCTGAGCCAAACTTGAGAGTTGGACGCTTGACTAACTGAGCCACCTTGGTGCCTCTGGGATACATAGCTTTCTTTCCTTTTATTATATTTTAAATATTTGTGTATTTATTTGAGGGAGAGAGAAAACTAGTGGGAGGGGCAGGAGAAGGAGAGAGAATCTCAAGCAAACTCCATGCTGAGTGTGGAGCCCAAAGTGGGGCTCGATCCCAGGACCCTGACATCATGATCTGAGCTGAAACCAAGAGTAGGATGCTTAACTAACTGTGCCACCCAGGTGCCCTGGGATACATAGCTTTCAATGAAAGTGAAAGGAAAATTCATTTCTCAGAGGAGTCAGTTTTCTTCCAGAGTCATTTTAGCTTAAATTCTTAATCCTCATTTTATATTTTTCATCCTGTTTTTATTTTTAAACTTACTTCTGGTGAGTATTTCTCTAGAATGCTGAATGGCTTTTAAGGGTCTGTTATTCATCAGGAATATTGATCAGGGCTGAACTGCCCAAGAAAATGGGGTGCAGGGCCAGGTTTTGTCTTTTACACAGCACCTCGAATATCTTGCAGAGGTTGTTAGTGAGATGAGAACCAACTGGTTCTTCATAACCAGGTCATTATAAAAGGAAGTGTAACTGAGTGCACCCAGAAGGAGCTTTGTTTTCAGACCCTGTTATCAGGTCCTGCCTAGTCCTTTCTTTTACTACAGCTCATCTAAAGCTTTATTGGCTGTATTCCCATAGGCTAGTGAAAATGAACACAGGTATGAATGCCCAAAGCTTTAAAAATAATTCCTGTTGTATAAATAGAGTAATAAAAACTTAGCTGTTCAATTAAGCTTTTTTTTCTTTTTTTTAAAAAGATTTATTTATTTTTTTATTCATGATAGACATATATATAGAGAGAGGCAGAGATACAGGCAGAGGGAGAAACAGGCTCCATGCCAGGAGCCCGAAGCGGGACTCGATCCTGGGACTCCAGGATCGTGCCCTGGGCCAAAGGCAGGCGCTAAACCGCTGAGCCACCCAAGGATCCCCTTAAGCTCTTTTTTCTATATTATTTTTATGCAGGCAGTAAATTTATAGAGCAGAAATTGTGGTGTTTACTATGAAAGGTATATGTTAGGGACAGGTCTATACCCTTCTGATATTCACAAGCCTAATAGACTTTGGAAGCACAGACTATGGAATTTATATGCTGTTACCAAAGCACCAGTTTCCAAATTTGGTTTTTAAAGAACCATTTTTAGGCAGAAGTCAAATGACATAAAACAGATGAAAGCAGAGCTTTGCTGGTGAAGTGTGCAGTTCGTCTCTGTAGAGCCCAACCAAACTCAAGGTACTGTCACCACGTTAAATGACATTTTCTGGCCTAGTAGCAACCAACCATTCTTTTATAGGTTTATGGGTTACTGAGTTAAGCTTTTCTACACATCATCTCTTGTTTTTCAATATAAAATTGTGAAACTCTTAATTAACAAAGTGTTTAAGTTGTATGTTCTGAAAACTCCAAATTACTTTCTAGAACATCCTGAATGTTCATTTTTATCAAACTTCTTTCCATTCAACTACTGTATAGGGATGGTTTAAGTATATCCATCCACCTTTGCTGAGAAGCAAAATGTTTAAAGAAGTTTGTCACTTGCTTAGATTTGGTTCATTTGAATACTCAGAAAATGAAAATCTCAGTATTTTTGCTTAGGTTAATTCAACTAAATGTGGTTTATAACCTTTGTTTCATAGACTGTTCAGACAAAAATGGTTAAATATTATACATAAGAAAATTACTTGTGGATAACCAATAGCATCTCCTACATTTAACATTGACTTTAGTTTCTTGAAATATGTCAAATCAAAATATATTTTTATCTTATTTTGAATGGCATTCTTGCAGAAAGTAAACTCTATTGTCTCTTATTTTCCCCACCAGGGACCCAGATGGAAGGATGCTCTTAGATATTTTTGATGAAAACCTTCACCCTCTTTCGGTAATCTCCTCCTGATGTTGTTTAATTATTTCTCTTTTGTTTTTATTGGGTGGCCAGTCATCTGAAACTCTTTCCTTCCCCAGAAATCCGAAGTGCCACCAGATTATGACAAACACAACCCCGAGCAGAAACAGATTTACCGGTTTGTTCGGACACTGTTCAGTGCTGCTCAGCTGACAGCTGAATGTGCCATTGTCACCCTGGTGAGTGCCTTCATGATGACTGCAGCGATTCTGTAGTTCGCTGGCAGAGATGGTAAGCAGAGAGTCTTACCAGCTACCTTAGGGAAACTACATCTTCGCCTTCAAGGTTGTCTTTGTTGTTGTTGTTGTTGTTTTGGAAGAATACATAATGGATCCCCCAAAAGAGGGTGTGAAGTCCATTCCACAGTCCCCACTGAAAGTCAGTTATAAAATCACATTCAAAAACAATAAATGTCCAGGTTTCCTGTTGTTGATTCTGTGCAAAGATTTTAATGACATTAATAAGATCCGATGGACACATATATCCTTTGTGAATACCTGTATAGGAAGACGTGCTGTGTATTACTGCCTTCTCTTTTGTGATTTTTGTGTCAGTAATGTGTAAGATATTCACACACAATGTGGACATATCTGCACTTTAATACTCAGATAAGATATAAAAATTTATAATCTTACTTAGATTCTTAAAATTTTAGAGACTATTTAGGTCAGATCTCATTTGGGAAATAGATTAACGTGGAACCCATTCTCACCTTTTATTGTGTGCACTTAGATAACTTAGCTCTGCCTGTGAGTAAGCCATCCCACAGGGAGATCCGAAAGCCATTCCTGTTGCTTCTGAAAAGAGATTATTGTCTACTAGAAAGTTTACAGGCCACCCAAGGACCCCTTGTATCTCTGCCACACTAAGAGCTTTGTGCCCTTCAGCTAATTCAACAGTAAACCTGTTTGTTTATTCATTCATTGGTTCATCCGTTTGTGTGTTCACTCTTTCTCTCACTGACTTGCTGTCTAATGGGTAAAACAGACATTCAGCAAGTAATCATTGGGTGATTTGGAATGATTCTAGATTCTTCTGTCCTATTTGAGAAGTGTATTTATTGCTTGGCTTTCAAGTTCTTACAAAAACACGCAGCAGGGATGCAGGGTTGAAATTGTTGTAAAGGGAAATGGCAATAAAGAGAAAAGAAGGGTAAGAAAACCAGATGACCACATGAGATTAGTACTAACCTTCATGCCATGAAGAAAGATTTATTTTGAAACTGCTACAGATGGAACACGGGGATTTTTTTAACTCTAATTCCTAAGAAAATTATGACCTGATTGTGACCTGATAAGAGTTACTAGCATGAAGAGGTTAGTGTCCTGTGGAGGACAAGGGCTGAGATTTTAATCCCTGCCACTTCCCCAGCTTTAGCCGAGATATTAAGAGAACATCTGAGGTGCATTCCATTTCCAAGGGTGACAGGGAGCCTTGGTTGGTTCATGTCTTTGGAGTGCTGTAGGAGTGGTGCATTTTTGTCAGTAGCTATGGAAACCTTCACTTGACGTGTTCAATAAACTGGTGACTTCACAGGAGATGAGCTTGTATTGGGGTCGTGGTATTTACAACCTAATGAGAGATGAGCAGCTTCGGAGTCCCACGTAGTAGGTACATTACTGCAGACCACTTCTGGCTGCTGCGGCTTGTGGTGGCTGAGAGCCCTTTCTATGATCATTCTGCCCTTCTCTGTGCCGCTTCAGATCAGAAGCAGCCATTCAGAACAAGTTCAGTCTAGAGTTGACAGAGAAGCATTAATCACTACCTTTCTCCAGGGAATTGTCTGGTGTCTTGGCATGCTGCCCAGATTGAAGCTGGGGGCGGACAGCAGTTAGCTCTGGCCCTGTTGCCCACAAGGAACAAAACTGCAGCCTGCCTGTGGTAAGAGCTTCCAGGACCTTCAAATACCCAGAACCTACTTTACTCAAAGCAAATATTTCACAGCTTAATTACCTTTGTTTTAAAAGAGTAACAACCTAATATCACTAGATGTATTTTTTTAGCCTTGCAGAATATTCTGAAAGTTCTGCCATTGATATTGACACATGAGGAAATTTAAAAAAGGATGAAGTAACTGAAATTGCACCTTGCTGAATTCTGATAAGTTTTTGCTTATGGGCATTGTATAATATTCCCAACAACAGCTGTGGAAAGTGGGGGTTGGGTGGAAGACCATGGTCTCCAGCTGCCCCTCTGTACGGCCTGTCCTTTCTCTCAGGAGTTACTGGGTTAACCTTAGAGCCATGAGCAGACAGCCTTTTCAGTCCCACGTTTGGTACTTGGATAACAAAATATAGCTCCCTGTCTACGCCAGGGATTTTCATCATAAGGATGAGAAACCTACACTAAGAATAAGAAGCCAAGGCAGGAGATTGATTGGGAGGTTGCAGAGTCCCATGGATCCCTGTCCTCTGCGGCAGGGTCCTCTCCCCCGACCCCCCACTGCCCCCTTCTCTGGGGCTGCCTTTTCTTGTCTCTATTCCCTTTGGGTTTGCAGCATTAAATTTCAGGCTGGCTTCTGGTCAGGTGGACGTGGCAGGGAAGTAGCTGTCCTAACCTTGGCGCTCTATCACTGTGTAAGTCCCAACACTGGCTAATTCAACCTCTTGTGTTTAGGTCAGATTTTGGAGAGGAGATGAATTTCGATTGGCTTCATCAGTGATTGGTCCAGTTCCTTTGGGTCAGATGTTTGCCCTTGGAACAGTCAGTTCTTACCCAGAGGTGATAGGACAGAAGGGCCCAGGCTCTGTCCCCAGCCATTGTTTTCCTCACTCTGCTAAACACCTCCAGCAGTTCCTCCAGCAGTTCTGTGTTCCCTGAGGAAGACAGAAAGAAGGCCTTTATGTGACCTCTAATAGGATTGGGCCACCTCTCATCTCAACTGAGCCGCCACCACTCTCCCATCTGGGCCTCTTGGTCTTTCCTGCACATACCGGTACCTGCCTTGGGACTTGAGCACTTGACACCATTGCCAGGAATCCTCTTTCCCAGATAGCATGTGCCACGACCCTGCCTTCCTTTAAGTCTTCACTCAAAGGGTCCGTTCGAGGGGCCATACTTTGAATTGTAACCTCCCTTCTCCCCCATGTTCCCTTCTCATCATTTCCTGTTTTTTCTTCATAGCACTTGTCACCAATTAACATTCTTTAGGCTTTAGTCATTTATCTTATTTTGTTTATAAGTTCCATGATTAAGAGGTCTTTAAAATCTTTTTGTCTTTCTTACTCACTGAGATATGACCAGCATCTGGAACACAGCAGGTACCTAATGAATACTAAATGTCAGAGTAAGTGTAGTAATAGCTACCTGCTGCTGAAGCAATAAAAGTGGTGTTGGTGCACCTCACACTTTGATACCTAGGGAGCATTTGGGAGCTATTTGCTGTAGTTACCCCTTATCCCAGGGTTTGGTAACTTGGAACTCCTGTTCTGCTGTTTCACTGCTTAAGTTATTAAGGTAAGCTTTCTGAGGGGAGGATGGCCAAGTCTGTAGTTTGGGGACACTGCTCAGCCACTCCCCTGAGTGTTGCTTACAAGGTTGGCCCCCTCTGGAGGGCTGTAGTGATGTGATGGACTGGAGAGGAGGTCAGTAGCTGATGGGGAGGAAGCAGGCATAAAGAGGGGGAGTTGGGAAGAATGGGGGTGGCACCTACTGCAAATAACCAGACAGAGGAGATGTAGTAGTACCTTTTTATTAATTCCTTATTTTTTGTAGCTTTATTAAAATGTAGTCTAACTTACCATAAAATCCACTTAGAGCACTTCAGTGGTTCTCTGTATCTTGTGCAACAACCATCACCATAACCTAATATTTCAGAATATTCTCATCCCCCCATAAAGAAACCCTTCACCCTTTAGCCGCCACTCCCCATCCCCAGTCCCACCCTAGGCCCATGTAACCCCACTAATCTATTCTCTTTCTTAAGGGACTTGCCTGTTCAAGAAGTAGAATGGATCCATATAATATGTGGTCTTTTGTAACTCGCTTTTCACTTACCGTAATGCTTTCAGACATTATCCATTTTGTAACTTGTAGAGTATTTCATTCTTTTTTGTTGCCAAATAATATTCTAGTTTCTTTATTCAAATTCATCAGTTGATGGACATATGAATGTCTCTTTTTTAGTTATTATGAATAATGCTGCTGTGAACATTTGTGTACATGTTTTTGAATAGGCATATATTTTCATTTCTCTTGCTGTATACCTAGGAGTGGAATTGCTAGGTCATATGGTAACTCTTAAATTTTTTGAGGAACAGTCTGTTTTCCAGCATGGTTGCACCATTTTTTATTCCCATTGGCAATTCCCTAATAGGACGGTTCCAATTTCTCCATATTACATTCTTGTCAGCACTTTTTGTTGTCTGTTTTGATTCTAGCCAATTCTAGTGGGTATAAAGTGTTATCTCATTATAGTTTGGGTTGGTATTTCCCTAAAGATTAATAATGTTGACCATCTTTTCATGTGTTTACTGGCTGTTTGTATATCTTCTTTGGAGAAATGTCTCTTCAAATTCTTTGATCCTCCCCCCCTTTTTAAAGATTTTATTTATTTATTCATTAGAGACACAGAGAGGCAGAGACACAAGCAGAGGGAAAATCAGGCTCCCTGCAGGGAGCCCGATGCAGGACTCGATCCCAGGACCCTGGGATCATGACCTGAGCTAAAGGCAGACACTCAACCACTGAGCCACCCAGGCATCCCTCTAATTTTAGACCTTACGTTTAGGTATGTGACCCATTTTGAACTCATTTTTGTGAAATAGGGGACCAAGTTTATTTATTTATTTATTTATTTATTTGCATGGGATATCTGGTTCCTGCAGTGCCATTTGTTGAAGAGACTGTCCTTTACTCATTGAATTGTTTTGGAACTTTTGTCAAAATCAGTTGACCGTAAATGTGCAAGATTATTTCTGGACTTTCAGTTTTATTCTGTTGATCTGTATTTCTTTATACCCACACCACACTGTCTTGATTACCATAGCTTTGTAGTTGAAATCAGAAAGTATAACTCTAGGGGCACCTGGGCAGCTCAGTCAGTTAAGTGTCCGACTCTTGATTTTGGCTCAGGTCATGATCTCAGGGTCTTGAGGTTGGGCTCTGTGCCAGTTGAGAAGCCAACTTAAGATTCTCTCTCTCTCTCTCTCTTCCTCTGCCCTCCCCCTACTCTCTCTCTCTCTCTTTCTCGAAAGAGAAGGAAGGAACGAACGAACGATGACTCTCCCAACTATGTTCTTCTCTTTAAGATCTTTTTGACTATTCTATGACCCTTAAATTTTCAGTTTTAAAATTAGCTTGTTTCCGCAAAAACAAACAAGCAGAAACAAAATCAGCTAGGATTTTGATGGGGACTACATTGAATATGTAGATCAATTTGGGGAGTATGTCAGTCTTAACACTAGTAAGTCTTCTAATCTGGAATATGGGATATCTTTCCTTTTAGATTTTCTTCAGTTTCTTTCAGCAGCTTTATAGTTTTCAGGGCACACGTCTTGCACTTCTTTGCTAAATTTATTCCTAGGCTTTTCATTCTGTTTCATGCAATAGTATGTAGAATTATTTTCTTCATTTTCATTTTCAGATTGTTTATTGCTAGTGTATAGAAATACAATTTATTTTATTTGGATTCCTTTCTCATTGCTGAACTCATTTTAGTTTTTATAATATTTACTAGATTCTTTGAATTTTATATATGCAGGATCCTGTCATCTGCAATAGGTATAGTTTTACTTCTTCCTTTCTAAGTTGGATGCTTTTTACTGGTTTTTCTGGCATATTTGCCTTGGCTAGACCTTTAGTGCAGTTGAGTAGAAGTGTGAGAGTGTACATCCTTGTCTTGTTCATGATCTTATAGGGAAAGCTTTCGGGCTTTTTCTGTTAAATATAATGTTAATTGTGGGTTTTTCATAGATGCCTTTTGTCAAGTTGAGGAAATTCCCTTCTATTCTTAATTTGTGGAGTTTTTTTTTTTTTTTTTCCCTTAAAAGAGTTTTGGATTCTGTCAAATGCTTTTTCAGCATATGTTCAGATTGATCATGTGATTATTTTTCCTTTATTTTATCAATATGTTAAAATCAACCTTGCATTCCTGGGGATAAATTATTATACTTTTTTAAAAAGATTTTATTTTTTTGAGAGAGAGAGAGAGGACATGTGCACACGAGTGGGGGTGGGGAGAGGCAGAGGAAGGGAGAAGTTTGACATGGCAGTTTATCCCAGGACCCTGTGATCATGACCTGAGCTGAAGGTAGATGCTTAACCAACTGAGCCACCCAGACGTGCCTCCCTCACCCCCCCCCCCCGCTGATAAATTATCCCACATGGTTGTTGTATATAATTATTGTTATGTGTTGCTGGATTGGATTTACTAGTATTTTGTTCAGAATTTTTGCGTTATATTTGTAGGGGATATTGTTCTTTAATTTTCTTGTGGTCTCTTTTGTTTTGGAATCACCATAATACTGATCTCATAATTAGGAAGTATTCTTTCTATTTTTCTGAAGAGTTTGAAGATTGGTATTAATTCTTAAATGTTTGGTAGAATTCACTACTAAAGTCATCTTGGTTAGGATTTTTCTTTGTTGGAAGTTGTTTTTTTTTTGTTGTTGTTGTTGGAAGTTTTTATATTACAAATTCAATCTCTTTCCTTATAGGTATATTCCAATTATCTATTTCTTTTTCAATTAGTGTCTTTTAGGAATTTGTCCATTGCATCTAAATTATCCAATTTGTTGATAACAGTTGTTTGTAGTATTCCCTTACAATTTTTAAAAATTTCTGTAAAGTCCATTGTAATGCCTCCTTTTGTTTCTGCTTCTGCTGATTTTAGTCTTCTTTACTTTTTTCTTGGTCTGGCAAAAGGTTTATCAATTTTAGTGATCTTTCTAAAGAACCAAAATTTAGTTTTACTGATTTTCTACTTTTCTATTCTTTATTTCATTTATTTCCATTGTAATCTTTATTAATTCCTTCCTGCTGCTTGCTTTACGTTAGTTTGCGCCTTTTTTTTTTTTTTTTTTTTTTGGTCTGGTTACTTGTGGATATTGTTTAGAAAAATCAATTGTATATTGTTTCACTTGGTAGAGAATTAAAATACACAAGTGGGACTCAAGAAGTTATAGCTTAAGGTGGAAGGTTAGGTTATTGATTTGAGATTGTCCTTTTTTAATGTAGGAATTTAATAAATTTCCCTCTAAGCTTCGACTATTTTGCATAAATTTTGGCATGTTGTGTTTTCATTTTTATAGATATATTTTCTTGAGTAAGCTTTTAATTTTAGATGTACAGAAAAATTGTGAAGATAGTATAGAATTCCTATGTACCTCACACCCAGTTTTTTACTAATATCTATAAAATTACATAACATCTATGATGTTATTAGCCTCTTGTATTTGAATGATATATTTGTCATAATTAAAGACCTGATACTGAGACATTAACTAAAGTTCACGGTTTATTTAGATTTCCTTAGTTTTTCCCATTGTCCTTTTTCTTTCTCAGGATCCCGTCCAGGATACATTACATTTAGTTGGCATGTCTCCTTAGGTTCCTCTTGTCTGTAATTGTTTCTCAGACGTTCCTTGTTCTTTTTTTTTTTTTTTTTAAGTTTTATTTAATTCCAGTTAGTTAATTTATAGTGTTGTTATGTTAGTTTCAGTTGTACAATATAGTGATTGAACAATTCCATACATCAGGCCTGTGTTCATTACAAGTGCACACCCTAATCTCTATCACCTATTTAACCCATCCCCATGCCACCCTCCCCTCTGGTAACCATCCGTTTGTTCTCTATAATTAGAGTCTGTTTCTTGGTTTGTCTCTCTCTCTTTTTTTTCCCCTTTCCTTGTTTGTTAAATTGCACATGTGAGTGAAATCATACTGTTATTTGCCTTTCTCTGACTTATCGCTTAGCATTATACTCCCAGGCTCCATCCATGTTGTTGCAAATGGCAAGATTTCATTCCTTTTTAATGGCTGAATAATATTCATGTGTGTGTGTGTGTGTGTGTGTACCACATCTTTATCCATTCATCAGTCGTTGGACATGTTGGCTGCCTCCATAATTTGGCTATTGTAAATAATGCTGCAGTAAACATTGAGGTGCATGTATCCCTTTGAATTAGTGTTTTTGTGTTCTTTGTTAAATACCCAATAGTGTGATGGCAGGATCATACAGAATACTTCCATTTTTAACTTTTTGAGGAACCTCCTTACTATTTTCTGCACTGGCTGTACCAGTCTACATTCCCACCAAGAGTGCGTGAGTATTCTTTTTTCTTCAGGTCCTCGCCAACACCTGTTGTGTCTTGTATTGTGTCAGATTTTAACCATTCTGACAGGTTTAAAGTGGTGCCTCATTGTGGTTTTGATTTTTATTTCCCTGATGGTAGGTGATGATGAGCATCTTTTCTTTTCTTTTTTTTTTTTTTTAAAGATTTTTATTTATTTATTCATGAGAGACACAGAGAGAGAGAGAGAGTCAGAGACACAGGCAGAGGGAGAAGCAGGCTCCATGCAGGAAGCCTAACATGGGACTCGATCCCGGGTCTCCAGGATCAGGCCTTGGGCTGACAGCAGCACTAAACCACTGAGCCACCCGGGCTGCCCTCTGAACAACTTTCCATGTGTCTGTTGGCACCTCTATGTCTGACATTGGGGAGATGTCTGTTCATGTCTTTTGGCCATTTTTTAATTGGAATTTTTTTTTTGGTATTGAGTTTTCTGAGCTCTTTATATATTTTGGATACTAACTGTTTATCAGATATGCCATTTGCATGTATTTTCTCCCATTGTATAGGTTGTCCTTTACTTTTGTTGATTGTTTCTCTTGCTTTGCAGAGCTTTTTATTTTGACATAATCCCAAGAGTTTATTTTTGCTTCTGTTTTCCTTGCCTTAGAAGGCATATCTAAAACAAAAAAATTGGTATGCCTGACATCAAGAAGTTACTATCTATATTGTCTTGTAGGGTTTTTTTTGTTTCAGATCTCACATTTAGGTCTTTAATCCATTTTGAATTTACTTTTGTCTATGGTGTAAGAGAGTGGTCCAGTGTCATTCTCTTGAACATAGCTGTCCAGTTTTCCCAGCACCATTTGTTGAGGAGACGGTCTTTTTTCCTTTGGATATTCTTTCCTTTGTTGAAGATTAATTGACTATAAAATTATGGGTTTATTTCTGGGTTTTCTGTTCTGTTCTATTGAATCTATGTATCTATTTTCTGCCGTACTGTTTGCTGATCACAGCTTTGTACTATAGCTTGAAGTCTGGAACTGTGATGCTTCCACCTTTTCTTTTCTTTTTCAAGATTACATTGG
Organism: Canis lupus baileyi; assembly: GCF_048164855.1. NCBI lineage: Eukaryota > Metazoa > Chordata > Mammalia > Carnivora > Canidae > Canis > Canis lupus. Next base: position 3,104,249 of record NC_132842.1, read on the forward strand.
CTATTTGGTGTCTTTTGTGCTTCCATACAAGAATCTAGGATTGTTTGTTCTAGCTCTGTGAAAAATGCAATTAGTATTTTGATAGGGATTGCATTAAATATATAAATAACTTTGGGTAGTATAGGCATTAAAAAAATTTTTTTTATTTATTTATTCATGAGAGACACAGAGAGAAGCAGAGACAGAGGCAGAGGGAGAAACAGGCTCCCTGCAGGGAGCCTGATGTGGGATCGGTCCCAGGACCCCGGGATCATGACCTGAGCCAAAGGCAGATACTCAACCACTGAGCCACCCAGGCTTCCCTGGGTAGTATAGGCATTTTAACGATATTTATTCTTCCCACCCATGAGTGTGGAATGTCTTTCCATTTCTTGGTGTTGTCTTCATTTTCTTTCATTAGTGTTTTATAGTTTTCAGAATATAGGTCTTTTACCTTTTTGATTAGGCTTATTCCTAGGTACCTTATTATTTGTGGTACAGTTTTAAATGGGATTTTTTTTCTGCTGCTTCCTTATTGGTGTATAGAAATGTAACAGATTCTGTACATTGATTTTGTACTCTGAGTTTACTAAATTTGTTTATCAGTTCTAGCATTTTTTAGTTTCAGATTTTCTGTATAATATCATGTATCATCTGCAAATACTGAAAGTTTTACTTCTTCCTTACTGATTTGGATGCCTTTTATTTCTTTTTGTTGTCTGATTGCTGTGTCCAGGACTTCCAATGCTATATAAAATAAATGGGAGAATGTACATCGCATCTTGTTCCTGACCTTAGGGGAAAAACTGAGGATGATGTTAGCTGTGGGTTTTTCATATAGGGCCTTTATTATGTTGAGGTATGTTTCCTCTAAACCTACTTTATTGAGTATTTTTATCATGAATGGATGTTATGCTTTGTCAAATGCCTTCTCTGTGTCTGTTGAAATGATTATATGATTTTTATCCTTTCTTTTGTTGATGTAATGTATCACATTGATTGATTTTTTTTTTTTTTTTTTTTTTGATTGATTTACATATATTGAACTACCGTTGCATCCCAAATTCTGCTTGATTGTGGCGAATGATTTTTTAAATGCATTATTGGATTTAGTTTGCTAATATTTGGTGAGGATTTATCTGTGCTCATCAGAGATATCGACCTATAGTTCTCCTTTTTTGTGTTGTCTTTAATAATGTTTATTTGAGAGTTTTCTTGTTTCTTGAGGTAGGCCTGTATTACTACAAATTTCCCTCTTTCCTCTTTTGCTGCATCCCAAATACTTTGGACCATTGTGTTTTCAAATTCATTTGTTTTCATGTATTTTTTTATTTCCTTTTTTATTTCTTGATTGACCCATTCATTGTTTGGTGGAATGTTATTTAACCCCCATGTGTTTGTGTGTTATTTCCAGATTTTTTTCTTGTTGTTGATTTCTAGTTTCATAGCATGTGGTAAGAAAAAAATGCATGTTTTTTAATTTGTTGAGACCTGATTTGTGGCTTAATGTATGACCTATTCAGGAGAATGTTTCATATGTACTTGAAAAGAATGTGTATTCTGCTTTTAGGGTGGAATGTTCTGAATATAACTGTTGGATCCATCTGGTCCAGTGTGTCATTCAAAGCCAACTCTTTCCTTAGTGATTTTTTTGTTTGGATGATTTACCAATTGCTGTTAACTGAGGTATTAAAGTCCCCTACTATTATTGTATTACTGTTGATTATTTCCTTTATGTTTGTTATTAGCTGCTTTATGTATTTGAGTGTTCCCATATATGGTGCATAAATGTTTACAATTGTTATATTTTCTTGTTGGATTTTTTCCCTTTATAATTATATAGTGTCCTTCTTTGTCTCTTGTTACAGTCTTTGTTTTAAAGTCCATTTTGTCCTGTATGAGTACTACTATCCCAGCTTTCTTTTCACTTCCATTTGCATGGTAAATAATTTTCCATCTCTTCACTTTGAATCTTCATGTGTGTTTAGGTCTGAAATGAGTTTCCTATATCTCATGATATCTTAATCATATCTTTTGATTGGAGTGTTTAGGTCATTTACATTCAAAGTAATTATTGATGGGTATGTACTTATAGCCCTTTTCTTGTTTTATGGTTGTTTTTGCAGTTCTTCTCTATTCCTTCTCATTCTCTTTGCTCACATTTTGTTGGCTTTCTTTAGTGATATACTTGGATTCCTTTCTTTTTATTTTTTTGCATGTCTTTGAATTTTGATTTTTGGTTACCATTAGATTTGTATATAACATCTTCTGCCTGTAGCAGTCTATATAAAATTGATCATTACTTAAGTTTGAAACCCATTCTTTACTCCTCTCCTTGTTATGTTTTAGGTATCTGGTATCATAATTTACTTCCTTTTATTCTGTTAATCCCTTGACTGAGTTTTATAGATACACCTAATTTTACTGCTTCTTGTGATTCCTACTTTTTTTTTTTTTTAACTTTTGCTTATGGTCTGTCTTTTCTACTCAATGAATCCCCTTTAACATTTCTTATAGGGCTATTTAGTAGTCATGAATTCCTTTAACTTTTGTTTGTCTAGGAAACTTTTTATCCTTCCTATTCTGAATGATTGTCTTGCTAGATAGAGTATTCTAGTCTGCAGGTTGTTTCCTTTCAGCACTTTGAATATATCATGCCACTCTCTTCTGGCCTGCAGTTTCTGCTGAGAAATCTGCTGATAGGCAGATTATGGGGTTTCCCTTGTATGTAACAGCCTTCTTTTCTGTTGCTGCTTTTCTTTCTTTCTTTCTTTCTTTCTTTTTTTTTTTTTTTTTTAAGATTTTATTCATTTATTCATGAGACCCAGAGAGAAAGAGAGAGAGAGAGGCAGAGACACAGGCAGAGGGAGAAGCAGGCTCCATGCCGGGAGCCCGACACTCCAGGATTATGCCCTGAGCCAAAGGCAGACGCTCAACTGCTGAGCCACCCAGGGATCCCTCTCTTGCTGCTTTTCACATTCTCTTTATCATCACTTTCTGCCATCTTAATTACTATGTGTCTTAATGTGGATCTCTTTGGGTTGATTTTGCTGGGGGCTCTCTTTGCTTCTTGTATTTGGATTTCTTTTTACTTCCCCAGATTCAGAAGTTTTCAGCTTTATTGCTTAAATTAATTTTCTGCCTTCTTTTCTCTCTCTTCTCCTTGTGGGATCACTATAATGCAGATGTTATTATGTCTGATGTTGTCCCTGCATTCCCAATATCTATTTTCATTTTTTATTATTTTTTTCTCTCCTATTCAGCTCGATTGCTTTCCATTACTCTGTCCTCCTGATGCTGATCAGTTCTGCTTTCTCTCATCTACTCTTCTTCTAATGTATTTTTAGTTTCAGATATTGGGTCTGATTAAACCATCTCTGATTGGTTCTTTTTTATGTTTTCTATCTCTTTGTTGAGGGTCTCATTGAAGTCCTATACCCTTTTCTCAAGCCCAGTGAGTATCTTTATGACCATTACTTTGAATTCTCTACCATGGGATCCCTGGGTGGCGCAGCGGTTTGGCGCCTGCCTTTGGCCCAGGGCGTGATCCTGGAGACCCGGGATCGAATCCCACGTCGGGCTCCCGGTGCATGGAGCCTGCTTCTCCCTCTGCCTATGTCTCTGCCTCTCTCTCTCACTGTGTGCCTATCATAAATAAAAAAAAAAATTAAAAAAAAAAAAAAAGAAAAAGAAAAAAAAATGAATTCTCTACCATGCATATTATCTCTGTTTTGTTTAAGTCTCTTCCTGTGTTTTTTTTTTTTTTTTCCAGTTCTTTGATTTGGAGCATATTTGTCTGTCTCCTCATTTTGTCGCTCTGTGTCTATTTCTGTGTCACCTATGTCTCCTGCTCTTGAAAGCAGTGTTCTTATGAAGAAGAGGTCCTGTAGTGCCCTGCAGTGCATTGTCCCCTGTTCCCCATAATCTTGTGCTTCACTGATGTCCTGTGTGTGTTGTGTGTATCCTGTTGTGGTGAGCCACTTTTGCTATCAGTCCGGTCATCTGCCGTGGTTCACTTTGCCTGTTTGGGGAAGATTTGGTCCCTGTGTGGACCAGTCTGGGACTACCTTGGGCTTGAGTTGAGTCAGCCCAGGCATTTGTCAGAGAGGTCGTAGCACCAGTGGCAGATGCTTTCCCTGTTTGGTCCTCTGAGAAGTGTTCATGGGAGGTGGCAGGGCTACAATCAGGACCAGATGTCTACCCTTAGTCCACTGCTGGGACTACAGATGGACTGGTGTGTGAGGCCATCTTCCCCTGTCCCTGGGGTAGGAGTCACTTTGGGGTTGTGCTTGTCCCTGTTGGGGCTTTTTGCACACTGCCAGACTTGTAGCACCACATTGGATGGGCCCTGGCCAAAAACACATCAAAGGAAACAAGACCACAGGACAATGCGGGTGCAGGTGGACAATGTTATTAGCAAGGTTTGTGCCAGTCCACTAAGGTAGGGGACCTTAGCCATGGAGTCAGGCTTGCTAGGTTGGAGGGGGCAGATCTGCAGAAGCACCTAGGGCCAGAATGCACAGTGATAGCAAGGTTGCTTGGGCCTCCCATGGGAGGGTACCTGGAGCAGATGCCTGACTGGAAGGAGCATGTCTACAGGAGAATGTGGGAGTATGGGGCCTTCTGTTACTTTAGGTGGAAAATGCTTGCACTGTGCCGGTTCCTGTAGGTGTCCTTGTGTTCAGGCTAGGGGGCAGGGGAGGGAAATGGCCCCTGCCAGCTTCTTTGTTCCTGGAGAAGTCTCCCAAGAGTTTTTGCACCTCTGGACACACTTGAGGTTAGTAAGCAAATCTTCCTCCAGGCGTTTTTCAAACTGCTGTTTCTAATGCTGTATCTCTCCGAGGCTGTTTATTGTGCTGTCTGTTCAAGGGCAGGGACTGTTTCCTTTCACCCTTCCTACTATCCCAGAGCTGAGGCCACTGATTTTTAAAATTCCACATGTTAAGCACCACTGGTTGTAAGAACTTGCAAAATTTGGCCTTTCTGGTTTTCAAAGCCCAGTGTTGCTGGGATTTGTCTTCCCCATGGGGGTTCCCCCTGCAGGTTCCCTGGTGTGAGAGTCTGTTTTGTCCCCTCTATATATGTCCACATGTCCCTGTGAGTCCATTTGGCTCCCAGCCACGTCTGTGCCTTTGCTTTCCTCTTCAGTGTGGTTCTTCTCTTCATATAGCTGGAGAGGATTCGTTCTACGAGTCTTCAGGTTGTTTTCTGGGTTATTTAACTGATACGGGTATTACCTAGTATCCACAGGAGGAGGTGAGCTTCGGGTCCTCCCAACACCACCATCTTCCCCAGAAGTCTTAGGTTAACTCTTTAAAAAATTGGATTGGAATAATTTCAGTATCATTAAGATTTTGATATATATCCTTGATTCCACGAGTTTGCATTTTATTCCTCCCCCATGACTTGGAACAGTTTTGTTACATGTAGTCGGATGAATGCTCACTGTAATTGCTCACTAACCTGTAGTTTCTAGAGACTCCTTAGGATAGTCCTTCTCATGAATTTAAATTTGGAAATTTAATTGAGCAAGAATGTCCTATTAGCAATGAATGGTCTAGGAATATTGTTTAGGAAAAATCAATTATTATTTTACTTGGTGGAGAATTAAAATATCCAACTGGGAGTTTACTAAAGAAATTGCAGCTGACCCTTGGCTATGTCCTTACTCACAAGTTCAGCAAGTTCATGCTATTAAGTGGAGCTTATTATGAATGCCTCATCTCCCAGTGTAACAGCTGCCTTCCCTTGGTAATTGAGTGTATTATAATATCTAATTCCTTTAGTTAGCCTGTGGATTATCAGACATGGAATGATACTTTTGGGTACTTTTTTAGTATTAAATATTATCTTAAATATCATCAAACATACTTATTAATGTCTATCAACTATGGTATAAAGTAAGAAAGAAGAAAATTGAGTGGCCACCCGTTTGCACTGAGCCAGTGAGAATCTATTTCAGTGGGGAGCTTGGAGAGATTTGCATACCTTATCAGTATAAAGGAAGTCGTCAGGTAAACATTGTTTCACAATGTTTGTCTCATGCTTTGTCTCATGCTTTAAAAATCTGGAGGCTTAGTTAGGTCCAATCTTAGTTTTCTGCTCTTAGTTCAGTTTATTATATATTTTGTGATTCATTTTTTATTTTTATTTTATTTTTTTTAGTATAGTTGACACACAGTGTTATATTTGTTTTATGTGTACAACATAGTGATTTGACAAGTTTATATTAATGCTGTGCTTACCTCAGGTATGCCTCTTCTTGATGAAGAACAAGAAGAGTTAGTTGTCAACCTTTGTAAAATGCACAGTCTGGGGTCCCAAGGATGGAGTCTAGCTGAAATTCCATTTGACCTAGCTTGGATCTATACCTGAAGAATTACAATTTTCACACAGATGAAAGTCATGATCTAAAACATTAGCTCATTCTTTTTGCTCATTTAATATAATAAATGCCATTAAAAACTAAGATCTTCAAAAACTGAAAAGATCACTGAGCTCTAGTGCGTGACCTACTTTTTTTTTTTTTTTTTTTACCACAACCAAATGCTGTTATGTTACTCTTCAGTGAGAGATTTGGAAATTCCCACAAAGGTCCATATAATGCAGTTAGAATGCCATGCTGTGTGACTTCCTGTGGCTTATTTGAAGATCTTTTTGACTTTTTGCAGTTGGCACAGCAGAGTGGACTCTGTCCTCCTCTGAACTTCATCATTTACCACTACACGTGTCTCGTGAACCAAGGACTCAGTTTTACCTTTAAATCCATTCTACCTTCATAAACGTACTTCCTTTTTCTAAATACCATTATTTGTGGTCATTTTCTTACCTAAATCCCTTAACACTAACATGTACCCTCCTGTTGCTGTATTTCAGAGCCAGAGCTCTTAGGTAGATGCTGCTGCTTATTTGTTCTGCAAGATGATGTGTCCATTACTGAAGCAGTCTGAGGTCCCACCCTTTCTTAGCATTGTGCTAAATGCTGGGCACACAAGTGGGAATGAAATGGGTCTTTGTCCTCAGGGAACTTATGGTTCACTAGGTGGAGAGACTGATGAGGCAGCTACATATATTATACTGAGAAAAGCACAGCAAGGGGGTATGTGGAAGGGTCACGCAAACTAATATGGGGGTACATACATCAAGTAGACTTGCCCTGTAATGGTATCCTGTTTCATTACTTCCAGTATATGTAGGACTAGACTTGTTGGCTATTTTGTCTTTGGAATTTGAAATATGTTAGTAATTTCTTTTCATGATTTTGCCTTTTAGTGTAGTACCCCTGATGCATTCTGAGGAAGAGCTGGTATCTGAGATTAGCCATAAGAATCTAGGTTTTTAAGAGTTAAAAAATTGCTTTTTCATTAATAAAGCACTAAAAGCAGAATAACCTTTCTAAGCAAAAGAATTGTTATTCATCTGTTTACTCAGCAAACATTTGAGTGCCAACCACCCTCTCTCCTCATCTTGGAAAAGCCCCTATTTCAGTGGGAGAAGCAGACAAAAATCTGAGCCTTCTCTTCAAACTTCCCTGGGTGTTTATCATCCACCTGTTTACACACAGTTGGCTGGTGCAGACTGGCAAAAGAAGCCCTAAGGGAGCTTCTGCTGCTTTGGAGGGAGTAACTCTCCTCTGCTTGTGCTTTAGGGATCAAGAGAACCATGGAAGGCTATAGGAAGGAGCTGCTAGCTGATGATCTGACTTTTCTTTTTTCTTTTTCTTTTTTAATAATTTATTTATTTGAGAGGGGCATATAGAGGGACGGGGAGAGGATCTCAAGCAGACCCTATGCTGAGCACAGATCCGGATGTGGGACTTGATCTCACAACTCTGAGGTCATAACCTGAACTGAAACCATGAGTTAGATGCTTAAGTGACAGCCACATGGGCGCTTCTGGTCTTTTACTTTGTCTCTCTCTCTCTCTCTCTCTTTTTTTTTTTTAAGATTTTAAAAATTTATTCATGAAAGACACAGAGAGAGAAAGAGGCAGAGACACAGGCAGAGGGAGAAGCAGGCTCCATGCAGGGAGCCCAGTGTGGGACTTGATCCTGGGTCTTCAGGATCAGCCCTGGGCCGAAGGTGGCGCTAAACTGCCAAGCCACCCGGGCTGCCCTGGTCTGACTTTTCTAATGGACCTCGAGTTTTGCTTCCATTGAGGATCATTTCTTCCTCATTCCCTCCCTTCCTCTCTTTTTCCTCCCTCCTCGTTCTTCCTTTCTCCCCCTTCCTCTTTCTCTCCCTCCTAAGTACCTCACCCCTGTGGCCTCCCTGCCCCTCTCTACCCACACAGTCACTGCCTGAAGTGTTTTCACATCTTTATTTTTTTACTCTGAAAGAGACTACTTCAGTTTCCTTCTTATATGCCCTGTATGCTACTGTAAGCCTAATTCAGGCACTTAGAAACACCTTGGTTTGCCTTGTAGCTTCTTCTCCAGAGTACTGCACATACATCTTAAGAGCAGAACATACCAGATTTTATTCCTCCCTCTCCTTGTTGCCCCTTTACCCTCTCTCCACATGTTAAAACAGGAGGGGCTCTTAAGGCTCCAGGCCTGACCCCTTCTTTTCTCTCTCCCTACACTGTTTCCCCAGGTCATGGGATCCATACCTAATCCTGTTTATGCGCCGAAGACACTCATTTCTATCTCAGTGCTGCTTTCTTCCGAGCTTCACAAGGGTGTGTGCCCTGCCCACATGGGTAGCGTCAGGCATAAAGCGTCCACCTGTGACTGTCTTTCCCAGCCTCTTCCCTCCACCAATGCTCCCCGTGTCAGAAGCATTGCCTATCCAGGGCACGAGCTGGAAGCCTCCAGACTCCTACAGCAGCCCACCTTCTTAGTTATTCAGATCGCTGGACTCTGTGAAGCTGATAGGACTGTGAGTGTCTCCTGTCATGTCCCCAGTTTAGAAACCAATCTTCCTTAGCCTGACTGCTCCAGAGTCTCCTCTTTCCATCACTTGCGCTCGTTTCCAGCCCATTGTCCTCTGTGCAGCCAGAGCAGTGAGTGCCGCCCTCCTGTGAGTCCGGTGACTGGCACAGTGCCTGGCATGTAATGAGTACCCTGTATTAACACAGTAATTCATGGATTAAGTTCAGGTGTTTAACACCACTTCTCATTTATCTGTTCTCATCTTGTGGCCTCTGTGTTATATAATTATTAGTCTGCTTCTGGCATTATCCTGTTATTTGGTCTCATTTTCCACCTTCAGCTGAAATTATTTCCATTTAAAAATGGTTTATCAGGGATCCCTGGGTGGCGCAGCGGTTTGGCGCCTGCCTTTGGCCCAGGGCGCGATCCTGGAGACCCGGGATCGAATCCCACATCAGGCTCCCGGTGCATGGAGCCTGCTTCTCCCTCTGCCTATGTCTCTGCCTCTCTCTCTCTCTCTCTGTGACTATCATAAATAAATAAAAATTTAAAAAAAAAATTAAAAAAAAAAAAGGTTTATCAAATAAAAACCACAGTGAGATATCTACTTCACACCCATTAGGATGACTATTATTAAAAAAAAAAAAGAAAAGAAAATAACAGGTATTGGCAAGAATATGAAAAAATTGGAACCCCTTTGTGTTGCCAATGGAAGTGTAAGTGACCAAAGTACTTTGGAAAAACAGTATGGTGGTTCCTCAGAGAATTATACAGAATTATCATATGATCCAGCAGTTCTTCTGTGTGCATACCCAAAATAATTAAAAGCAGAAACTCAAACAGGTATTTGTACATCAGTGTTCATGGCAGCAACATTATTCATAATAACCAAAAGGAGGAAACAACTCAAATATCCATCGATTTAAAGATGGATAAACAAAATGTGGTATATGTATGTAATGGATTATCATTCAGCCTTAAAAAGGAAAGAAACTTTGACAGATGCTACAGTCTTGGATGAACTTTGAGGACATGCTAAGTGAAAAAAAGCTAGAACAAAAAGACAAATATTGAATGATTCCTAGAATAGTCACATTCATAGAGACGAAGTAGAATGGTTGTTGCCAAAGGCTGGGGGGGAAGGGGAGCGGGGAATTGTTTAGTGGGTAGAGAGTTTAGTTCAGGATGATAAGGAAGCTCTGGGGATAGAGATACAGGTGGTGATTTTTCAACAGTGCACTTAAAATGGTTAACTGCTAAGTCTTTTATATGCTTTACCACAGTAATAAAAAATAGGGGGGATTCCTGGGTGGCTCAGCAGTTTGGCGCCTACCTTTGGCCCATGGCGCGATCCTAGAGTCCCGGGATCGAGTCCCGCGTCGGGCTCCCAACATGGAGCCTGCTTCTCCCTCCTCCTGTGTCTCTGCCTCTCTCTCTCTCTCTCTCTCTCTCTCTGTGTGTCTATCACGAATAAATAAATAAATCTGTAAAAAAAAAAATAAGCAGGCATTCTTTGTTTTTTTAAAGAAAAATAGGTTTATCAAGGCTGCATGTAAATCTACAATTGCCTCAAAATAAAAGGTTTACCAGATAGAAAAAAAAATAAGCTTGTTCCTTTGACACCACTATTTGTTGAAATTTGTATTGTTGTATGTTGAGTCTGTATTGATATGGCAGAGTGAGAAATTAACCTATGGTGCCTGGAATTTGTTCCTGCCTCAGAGCCTTTTACAATCCAGCTACCTCCATACTGTTCAAGGACAGAGTGTGTCCACTCTCCATTTGACTAGCTGAGCCCTTTGACTTTTTAGAAATAGATATAATCAGATGATAAATCCCTGTTTAAAGGCTGGTAAAATGGAGTCAAGCAGCTTTCGAATCTATGTATGCTAGCATGTAGGACAAAACAACTCAAGTCTTTAGCCCTGGCATTTTCATGTCTTCCCAGGTATACCTTGAAAGACTTTTGACGTATGCAGAGATAGATATCTGTCCAGCCAATTGGAAGCGGATTGTTCTAGGGGCGATCCTGCTGGCCTCCAAGGTTTGGGATGACCAGGCTGTGTGGAATGTGGACTACTGCCAGATCCTGAAAGACATCACGGTGGAGGACATGTGAGTGTGTGTGTGTTGGGGTGGGAGAGTGGGGCACCACTTGAGAAGGAACCACATCCCCCTCTGCATGGTCTGTATGGTAAAGAGGGAATTAATTTGCCTAAATGTCTCTTGTGAGTGGGCACAGCAAGGACATAGTTGTGGAATATTACATGCAAAAATTTGCTCTGCTCTTCATTGTGGATCATGAACAGGTACTGGTTACACTTTTTGATTTTGTGAAACTAGTTACTGAAACTATGTTATAGGCAAACATTCCTTTAATCACAAAGGTGTAGATTAATGCTGTCACCAGTCTGTGATGGTTTTTATTCTGGCTCTGTATCTTACTGCAGACTTGTAACAATGTCCCACACCCGTCTTTTATGGGCAGCAGCATACCCCAAAAGCAAAAGAGCTAAACTATTATGTTTCTGTTTAGTTTCAGGGAGAATTTGCAAGTTCAGTTGCTTCAAATAAGCATTCTGTCCTTGGGGCCTTTCATGTGTTTCATTAGGGCTACATGTACACCCCCAAGCTTGTCTCCAAGCCCCAGCTCAGGGAAAGTGTCATAAGCTTCAGGGGTAAGGGGTGTCCACCCCCATAGCTCTCAGATGGTTCAGTCCCTATACTTAGGTGAGGATTGTTAACAGGAGACCTTCAGGCCTATTGTCTGGGATCTCTGGAGTCTAGAAATACAGGAAATAGGTTTAGGTTTAGAGCCTCTCAGAAGAGAAAGGAGCTATTTTAGAAAACAATCAGGACTAAACTATTTACAGTTCCTTACAGTTTTCAGGTACTTCTGACATTATTCTTGCTGAAATGTTCTAATACTGTTTGTTCAGCTTCCTTGAGGAAGCTTCAGGCTGGAAGAGGTTCCCAGTTGAGTCCCAGTCTGTCTCCATGTCCCTAGATGCAGTAGTCCTGGGGATATGGGATCTTGACGGTGGCTGCACAGGCTGCTATTGGGAGGGGTGTCATGTGGGCACATTAGTTCTGGGTTCCTTACCAGCCTAAGACCCTCCTTGTCTCTGGTTACTGATTTGAATGGCACTCCATTTTTGTGGTACCCCATGAAACACACTTGTTTGTGTTCTTAGGTCTTTTGTTGCAGAGCCTATTTCTACTGTAGCCCTATAAAACTCCTTCCTGTGTCTATAGCTCTTTATTATAAAAAGTAAGACAAGTGTAAATAAGTTTTTGATAGTAAGAAAAATTAGAGTCTTGATTATATTTCAAGGTGAAAACAGCTACTAAAATAATCTCATTCAGACCACAGAGGAGGGAGCAACGTGGTAAGAAGTGCTGACTTGTGTTCCTTTATTGGGGGTTACCCTGTCAGCTCCTTGATGTCATTTGACACAGTTATGTGCCGCAGGAATGACATCATGGTTGCACTTTCTTGTGTCGATGATGGATGTATGTATGTTGGGGAGGAAAATTTTCCCTTTTCCCCCTCTTAGGTTCCTTAGTCTAATAATTCAAATTGACGTAAGACAGACAAACAAAAGAAAAACAAATTAATTGTGGATGTATGGAAGACCCATAAAAATATGAAACTCAAAGGCACTCAGATAGGGGAGGCTTATATGCCATCCTGAACTAAGGCTTGGGATAGGAGCCTAGGGCTTCAAAGGGGAAGAAGGCAGCTCACAGGAAGATAAAAAAGAACAGAAGCTTGGTAATCAGATGTTTCCCTCTCCCCCCAATGCAGTTTTTCATTTTAGGTTGGTGAGCCTCACTCAGTATAGGTGGGTCAGCAGCCTGCCTTTCTCTCCTAGAGCAGAGGAGTGGGAAAGGAGCAGCCAACACGAGAACCTATGTATGTGATGTGTCCTCGGGCAAGTCAGTTTTAACAATGAGAAATGAAAGATATAGCTCTAGAAATCTGTTTCCTCATGCTGTTGTGTTTTTAGGCATAGTTGGAGAAAACTGTAGTGTATTGTAAGGGAATATGTATGCCAGTGTGAAGCCCAGTGCCCCGCTGAGCACTGCAGCAGACACTCAGTGTGACAGGCCCAGTTGTGTTGAAGCTTAAGCCTCAGGGCCTCAGGATGTATCTGTATTTGGAGATAAGGTCGTTAAAGAGGTAACTAATTTAAAGCAGGGTCGTGAGGGTGGGCCCTAATCCAACATGGCTGAGTCAGACAACAGAGGCGGAAGCACAGCCATGTGAGAACACAGAGAGGCTGCAGAAGAAACCAACGGTGCTGGCACCTCCACCTTGGACTTCCAGCCTCCAGAACTGTGAGAAAGTAACTTTATGTTGTTTAAGCCCCCAGTCTGTGGTATTTTATTATGGCAGCCCTAGTAGACTGATTCAGATTTTGATAATGGCAAGTAAGATGCTGCTGTGATAATTACCTAAAGATGTGGAAGCGGCATTGAAACTGGGTGATGGGTAGAGGCTACAAGAGTTTTGAGGCACATATTAGAAAAACTTTAGATTACCTTGAAGAGAGGGTTGTAGAAATATGGTTGTGAAAGATGATTCTGATGAGGACTCAGAAGAGAGTCATCTTAGAGATAGACATTTATTACCACAAACAGATGTCGCTAGAATTAGGGCTGTTAAAGGTGCTTCTGGAGTGAGGTATCAGAAATGAGGAACCAGCCATTGGACCCTGGACTAAGGCAATACTCGTTATACAGTGGCAAAGAACTTGGCCAAATTGTGTTCTACTGTTTTGTAAGGTAGGATATTCAAAAATGAACTTGAATGTTTAGTGGAGGAGATTTCTAAGCAGAATGTTAAAGATGCTGCCTGGTTTCTCCTTGCTGCTTATAATAAAATCTAAAGAGAGGGAAATTGAAGTAGGAATTGTTAAGCAAGAAGGGACCAGAGGTTGAAGATTTGGAAGATCTCAAGTTTTCTAACCGCTGCCTATCCGTATTGCAAAAAATGAGAAAGCATGTTCTGGAGAGAACAGTAAGGGTGTGACTGGACAGCGTTTGCTAAAGAGGTTACAAGTGTGGCCCGACGATCCAGCCAGTCATCCCAGCAAAAATGTTGCCAGTTTAAACTGAAAGGGACAGAGATAGGACAAAATGAAGGAAGGCTGTCAGACTTCTAGGATTCTACAGAAGAGCTGTCCTGCTGTCATATGTTATCCTTCAAAAGGGAAAATGACTCTGAAGGCAGTTTGGAAATTGGCAGGGCTGCCTTTGCCACCACAGACACAGCAGGTACAGGTCTGTGGGGACTGAGGCTTCCTTCTCCTTGACTAGGATGTGTGGCTACTGCCCATGGCTAAGGGGGCCCAGAGGCAGGGCCGCCATCTTAGGGCCGGATGATAGAGTATCAGCCAAAGATTATTCTCAAGACAAAATCTAATGCATTCGCCCTGCTAGATTTTGGATTTGCTTGAAACCCAAGACCCCTTTCTACTTTTAGATTTCTCCCTTTTGTAATGGGAATATCTATGCCTGTGTGACCATGGTACTTTGGAAGCAGATAACTTCTCTGGTTTCACGGTTCACACCAGGAGAGGAATTTTGCCTCAGGATGAATCATACCTCTAGTCTCACGTACCTGATTTCGATGAGATTTAGATGAGAGTTTTGGACTTGGAGTTGATGCTGGAATGGGTTTTTGGGCTGTTGGGATGGGGTGAATGTATTCTGCATGTGGGGTGGATGTGAATTTGGGGGGCTAGAAGATAGTGTCAGGGACTGAGTACCATCTCCCTCAAATGCATATTGTGAGGTCCTAATCTCTAGTACTTCAACATGTCACCATATTTGGAAATAAGGTGCTTAAAAGAAGTAATTAAGTCAAAATGAGGTCATGAGAATGGGCCTTAATCCAACATGATATGTCCTATAAGAAGAGATTAGGTAACGGGCAGCAGAGAGAAGGACAATCTTGTGGCATTTTGTTATAGCAGCCTTAGCAAACTCAGACATCCAGTAAATTTTATTGAAAGAAGGAATGAGATCCAGTGTGTTCAAGAAGCCATTCAGGTGGTTGTATTGCTGAACCAAGCTTGTGGAGAGATAGGGGCTTTAAATTATTTTGTAGCATCTATACAAAATCATAGATTTACTGTTGGAATAAATATTGGACTGCTTCAGTGAATATCATTCTCAGTGTGGAAAAACTGAGAGCCTTTCCCCTAAGATCAGGAACGCAACAGGGATATCCACTTTCACCATTTTGTGAGGCTAGAAGTCTTAGAAGTCTTAGAAATAAAAGGCATTCAAATTGGCAAAAAAGAAGTCAAATTCACCCTCTTCACAAATGACGTGATACTGTACGTAGAAAACCCGAAAAACTCCACCCCCAGACTGCTAGAACTCATACAGCAATTCAGCAATGTGGCAGGATACAAAATCAATGCCCAGAAATCAGCTGCATTTCTGTACACTAACAATGAGACTGAAGAAAGAGAAATTAAGGCGTCAATCCCATTTACAATTGCACCCAAAAGCATAAGATGCCTAGGAATAAACCTAACCGAAGAGGTAAAGGATCTATACCCTAAAAACTATAGAACACTTCTGAGAGAAATTGAGGAAGACACAAAGAGATGGAAAAATATTCCATGCTCATGGATTGGCAGAATTAATATTGTGAAAACGTCAGTGTTACCTAGGGCAATGTACACGTTTAATGCAATCCCTATCAAAATACCATGGACTTTCTTCACAGAGTTGGAATAAGTAATCTTAAGATTTATATGGAATCACAAAAGACCTGGAATAGCCAGGAAAATATTGGAAAAAGAAAACCAAAGCTGGGGCATCCCAGTGTCTGACTTTAAGCTGTATTACAAAGCTGTGATCGTCAAGACAGTGTGGTACTGGCACAAAAACACACATAGATCAATGGAACAGAATACAGAACCCAGAAATGGGCCCTCAACTCTATCGTCAACTAATATTCGGCAAAACAGGAAAGAATATCCACTGGAAAAAGGACAATCTCTTCAATAAATGGTGTGGCAAAACTGGACAGCCACGTGCAGAAGAATGAAACTGAGCCATTCTCTTGTACCATACACAAAGATAAACTCAAAATGGATGAAAGATCTAAATGTGAGACAGGAATCCAACAAAGTCCCAGAGGAGAACACAGGCAACACCCTTTTCAACTTGGCCACAGCAACTTCTTCCAAGATACATCCATGAAGGCAAGGGAAAGAAAATAAAAAATGAACTATTGGGACTTAATCAAGGTAAAAAGCTTCTGCACAGCAAAGAACCAGTCAACAAAACTAAAAGACAACCTACAGAACGGGGAGAAGATATTTGCAAATGACATAGCAGCTAAAGGGCTAGTTTCCAAGATCTATAAAGAACTTATTAAACGCAACAGCAAAGAAACAATCCAATCATGAAATGGGCAAAAGATGTGAATAGAAATTTCACCAAAGAAGACATAGACATGGCCAACAAGCACATGAGAAAATGCTCCACATCACTTGCCATCAGGGACATACAAATCAAAACCACAATGAGATACCACCTCACACCAGTGAGAATGGGGAAAATTAACAAGGCAGGAGATCCTGCCACAAATGTTGGAGAGGATGCGGAGAGTAAAGGGAACCCTCTTGCACTGTTGGTGGGAATGTGAACTGGTACAGCCACTCTGGAAAACTGTGTGGAGGTTCCTCAGAGTTAAAAATAGACCTGCCCTACGACCCAGCAATTGCACTGCTGGGGATTTATCACAAAGATACAGATGCAGTGAAATGCTGGAACACCTGCACCCCGATGTTTCTAGCAGCAATGTCCACAATAGCCAAACTGTGGAAGGATCCTTGGTGTTCATCAAAGGATGAATGGATAAAGAAGATGTGGTATATACAATGGAATATTCCTCGGCCATTAGAAACGATGAATACCCACCATTTGTTTCAACATGGATGGAACTGGAGGGTATTATGCTGAGTGAAGTAAGTCAATTGGAGAAGGACAATCATATGGTTTCACTCATACATGGACTATAAAAAATAGTGGAGGGAAATAAAGGGGAAAGGGCAGAAAATGAGTGGGATAAATCAGAGAAGGTGACAAAACATGAGAGACTCCTAACTCTGAGAAATGAACAAGGGGTAGCAGAAGGAGAGGTGGGTGGGGGGATGGGGTGACTTGGGTGACAGGCACTGAGGGGGGCACTTGGCGGGATGAGCACTGGTGTTAATACTATATGTTGGCAAATCGAACTCCAATTAAAGAATATACAAAAAAAAAAAAAAAAAAAGCAGTAGTTCCCATATGTGAGTATGCATCCAATCACATGGAGGGCTTGCTAAGACACATATTGCTGAGCCCACCCCAGTCTCCAGTTCAGCAGGTCTGGGGTGGGCCAGAGAATGTGACTTTCTAACAATCTCCCATGGGATGCTAATGCTTCTGGCCCCAGCCCAAACTTCTAGAACCACTGACCTCCAGAGACTGATCAGTTAAGGAGCCACACAGGTATTACGATCCATTTGGCCAACCCACTTATAGTTTGATGGAAATGAATGATGGGTAGCCAAAATAAATTTTAAAACTTCTATTTGGAGAACTTCCCCATGTCAATTATCTTTTAGATCAGGTTCATTTCTTGACAGTTAGTACCTAGAGGGAGAAAAGGTCTCAGCGATGGATCTACTTGTTGAGCACTGGTCCTAGGTCAGGCATGCAGGTTTAGCATCACCTTCCCCATGAAACACCCTGTGCTCCCAAACACACTACATAGCCCTCTATCACCCTCCACTGTAAGTGTCCCCTTCAATCAGTCTCCCCTACTTGTCTCCTCACAGCTGGAAACTGCGACACCTGGCCCCTATCACAGTACCTGACATACACTTAGTCGCTGAAGAATTACCCTGATTGAATGGAGAAGACCAGCTCAACTTGGCTGGAGAGATTGAGGAAGGCTTCTTATAGAAGTCAGAGATGAGCTGAGTTTAGAACTGTAGAGCTCTGGTGGGGAGGAATGAGGGTTGGGGCAGGGTATTTCTGGCAGGATCCCTGTCACCATCTCCTGTGAGTGAGTCTGAAGGCTGATGAACCCTGTCCCAGGTGCCAGGCCTCACCTAGACCCCACCTCCACTGACCCTACTGAACATGGAGCCTCTTGGATCTGGCCCCACATGTAGGAACCTGAATATTTTGTAGCCTCAAACTAACATAGCACCATCCTATCCCCTCTGTGGACCTGAGTCTTGGTCTGCTTCTGGTGGGTCACTTCACTAAGTCATCAGACACTGAGAGGACTCTGTCCTAATCTCATCCTGCTGTGAAAACGGGACAGGAGCGTGGAGGTGGCGGGGAAGGCAGGCCAGGATTTGAGCAAGAGGGAGTGGCTTTATTATTACTTTTTTATATATATAAATTTATTTTTTATTGGTGTTCAATTTGCCAGCATATAGAATAACACTCAGTGCTCATCCCGTCATGTGCCCACCTCAGTGCCCATCACCCAGTCACCCCCACCCCCTGCCCACCTCCCCTTCCACCACCCCTAGTTCATTTCCCAGAGTTAGGAGTCTTCATGTTCTGTCTCCCTTTCTGATATTTCCCACACATTTCTTCTCCATTCCCTTCTATTCCCTTTCACTATTATTTATATTCCCCAAATGAATGAGAACATATAATGTTTGTCCTTCTCCAGTTGACTTATTTCACTCAGCATAACACCCTCCAGTTCCATCCACGTCGAAGCAAATGGTGGGTATTTGTCATTTCTAATGGCTGAGGAATATTCCATTGTATACATAAACCACATCTTCTTTATCCATTCATCTTTCGTTGGACACCGAGGCTCCTTCCACAGTTTGGCTATTGTGGACATTGCTGCTAGAAACATCGGGGTGCAGGTGTCCCAGCGTTTCATTGCATCTGTATCTTTGGGGTAAATCCCCAGCAGTGCAATTGCTGGGTCGTAGGGCAGGTCTATTTTTAACTCTGAGGAACCTCCACACAGTTTTCCAGAGTGGCTGCACCAATTCACATTCCCACCAACAGTGCAGGAGGGTTCCCCTTTCTCCACATCCTCTCCAACATTTGGTGTTTCCTGCCTTGTTAATTTTCCCCATTCTCACTGGTGTGAGGTGGTATCTCATTGTGGATTTGATTTGTATGTCCCTGATGGCCAGTGATGCAGAGCATTTTCTCATGTGCGTGTTGGCCATGTCTATGTCTTCCTCTGTGTGATTTCTGTTCATGTCTTTTGCCCATTTCATGATTGGATTGTTTGTTTCTTTGGTGTTGAGTTTAATAAGTTCTTTATAGATCTGGAAACCAGCCCTTTATCTGATATGCCATTTGCAAATATCTTCTCCCATTCTGTAGGTTGTCTTTTAGTTTTGTTGACTGTATCCTTTGCTGTGCAAAAGCTTCTTATCTTGATGAAGTCACAATAGTTCATTTTTGCTTTTGTTTCTTTTGCCTTCGTGGATGTATCTTGCAAGAAGTTACTGTGGCCGAGTTCAAAAAGGGTGTTGCCTGTGTTCTCCTCTAGGATTTTGATGGAATCTTGCCTCACATTTAGATCTTTCATCCATTTTGAGTTTATCTTTGTGTATAGTGCAAGAGAGTGGTCTAGTTTCATTCTTCTGCATGTGGATGTCCAATTTTCCCAGCACCATTTACTGTCTTTTTTCCAGTGGATAGTCTTTCCTCCTTTGTCAAATATTAGTTGACCATAAAGTTCAGGGTCCACTTCTGGGTTCTCTATTCTGTTCCATTGATCTATGTGTCTGTTTTTGTGCCAGTACCACACTGTCTTGATGACCACAGCTTTGTAGTACAACCTGAAATCTGGCATTGTGATGCCCCCAGCTATGGATTTCTTTTTTAAAATTCCCCTGGCTATTTGGGGTCTTTTCTGATTCCACACAAATCTTAAAATAATTTGTTCGAACTCTTTGAAGGAAGTCCATGGTATTTTGATAGGGATTGCATTAAACGTGTAAATTGCCCTGGGTAACATTGAGGGGGTGGCTTTAGAAAGACAAAGTACTGAGCCATTGAGAGTTGCTATAAAAGATTTGTGGTCCTCAGATGGGAAGACTGAGAAGTCACATTCAGGTCTCCTCATCAGAGAAACAGCATAACTTGCTGTTTCCAAACAGTCTAGTGAAAGGAGATGAGCTCCAAATGTGCATATTGTGCTAAACGTTATTCTTAAAAAACTCTTAGATGACTTAAATTCTTAAAAGACTCTTAAAATGACTCTAAACTACTGACTTATTTGGGATAATTTTTACTGTAAATACTTTTATTTATGCCTCCTTTAAATGAGACTTAACAAGAGATCATCCTGTGAAATACTGGACTTCAGCTAAGATTTTATAAAACAAGAGTGTCAAAAATACTGTTAAGGCCTCAAGTGCCAAAACAAATGTGCTAGGAGTCCTCCCGGGGGCAGACTGCCTTCTGGTGGCCAGAGGTGCCACCACAGTCTTACTCTCCTAATGCTCAGAAAACCTTGCTGTTTTGATAGAGTGAGTCTGTTAATCCTGTCCCAAAGGGCATCTAGATACCTTTTGTTGAGGGTAAACACTCTGACTTAAGTCAAGAGGAATCTGTTTTTGAACAAGGTGGCATTTTCCCCAAAGTTCCTTGGAGAAAACAAACAGCCTTTCTTACCTTTTTTTTTTTTTTTTAAGCTCTGAGGAAAATACGGACTTCAGAGCTGATGTGCTCTCTAATTAAGGAAAGATTTAGCGAATAAAATAACTCCCAAAATCTGAGTTTCCAAACCACAGTAATACATCTTACGGGGACACGTGACAGCTTGGTGCATGATAAATTATAAGAAATACTAACAGTGATGCTTGATGGATTTACTGCCCTCAAGTGAATAATCATGAGAAAATTGTTCTGATTAAAGTTTTATAAGAAATAAACTCAGGTCAATAAATAAAACATATATTCAGAAATATGAATATTAGATCAAAATTGTAAAGAAACCCAACTAAATTAGCACAATTCAGCAACTTGTGAAGGGGCATCTAAAACGGAGTAAACATTTATCATCTATCTGCTTTTCTAGAAAAACTGGTTCACTTTAAGAACCAGCCACCGACAGTCCTACTTCTGGGTATACACGCAAAAGAAGGGAAAGCAGGGGCTCACGGAGACATCTGAACACCCATGCTCACAGCAGCATCATTCGCAACAGACAAGCAGCAGTAGTGCAAGTGTCCAAGTGTGTATCTATGGGTGGGTGGAGAAACAGAGTATGTACATGGACTGGAAGGACGGAAATTCTGCTATGTGCTACTACACAGATGAACTGAGGACACTATACTAAGTGCAATCAGTTACTCACAGAAAGACGAAAATTGTGTGATTCCACCTAGACGAGGCCTCCAGAGTAGTGAAATTCATAGCCACAAAGCAGAATGATGGCTGCCAGGGGCTGAGGGAGGACTTGGGGACTGATTATTTAATAGATGCACAGTTTCTGGTTGGTGATGGTGGCACAGCAATGGGCATGTACTTAATGCCACAGAACTGTACACTTAAAAGTGGTTAAAGTAGTAAATTTTCTGCCAGGCACCCTCTACCCATGGAGGGTCTGAGGTCTCTGCTGTGTCTCTATCTATTACGCAGCACTGAGACAAGTCTCTTGGCTTCTCCATATTTGAGATTTGTTTACATATAAAACAACTCTTAGAAGGTCATTGAAAAACAAAAACAAGCCAACTCCGAAGTGTAATTATTTTAACAGCATTTCTGCCTATCAAAGTTTATCATCCCCTTTCCCATCATTAGGCGACAGTGTGACCACTTCTGTTGGCAAGACAGAAAGTGACGAAGACTGGTCTATAGCCCTGTCCTGCCCACAGCGTCGGTCTGAATCTAAAATCTGACTGACGCTGGTGGCCATGAGTGCTCCATCCACAAGTTTCAGTGACACTTGTCTTAAAAGGTTCTTCAACCTACTTTCCCAGCCATTTGTCCACAGGGTCAGCCACCCTCCCAGAACCCCACTGTCTAAAGGTGGAAGGGACTCCAAGTCAGGTTCCTGACTGTTGGATGATTCTTTAGCTGGAGATGAACCTGGGCTCAGAAATGTCACGAAGGTCACACTGGGATGTTAGTACGTAGGCAAGGCCGAAGAGAAGGCTGCAGAGGGGGATGGAAGGACACCTGGAAACACCACAAAATAGGACATAAAGTTTTCCATCTGAAACTTGGGAATCCTCTTGCTGCTAAGGAGCTCCAAAGAGTGGTTCAGGTACAACCTGACACAGTCTGCCAGGAAAGGAACACTAGCTAAGGACAGGAGATTAGCACAGTGCTCAGTGCAGAGCTCTGAGCGTCCCGTGATACCCCACACTGCTCCTCCCTAGAGAGGGGAACCCAGGAGCCACTGTTTCCCCCAACCTTTTCCCAGGGTTTTATTGGAAAAGACTGAAATCAAGAACTCATTTTTTAAAAAATATTTTAAATTCAACTTGCCAACATATAGTATAATACACAGTGCTCATCCCATCAAGTGCCCTCCTCAGTACCCATCACCCAGTTACCCCATCCCCCACCCACCTCCCCTTCAGCAACCCTTTGTTTCTCAGAGTTAGGAGTATCTCATAGTTTGTCACCTTCTCTAATTTTTCCCAATCGGTTCCCCTTTTTTCCCTTATGGTCCCTTTCACTATTTCTTATTTTCCACATATGAGTGAGACCATATAATGTTTGTCCTTCTCCAATTGATTTACTTCACTCAGTACAATTCTCTCCAGTTCCATCCATGTTGAAGCAAATGGTGGGTATTCATCGTTTCTAATGGCTGAGTAATATTCCATTGTATATGCCACATCTTCTTTATCCATTCATCCTTTGATGAACACCAAGGATCCTTCCACAGTTTGGCTATTGTGGACATTGCTGCTAGAAACATCGGGGTGCAGGTGTTCCAGCATTTCACTGCATCTGTATCTTTGTGATAAATCCCCAGCAGTGCAATTGCTGGGTCGTAGGGCAGGTCTATTTTTAACTCTGAGGAACCTCCACACAGTTTTCCAGAGTGGCTGCACCAATTCACATTCCCACCAACAGTGTAAGAGGGTTCCCCTTTCTCCACATCCTCTCCAACATTTGGTGTTTCCTGCCTTGTTAATTTTCCCCATTCTCACTGGTGTGAGGTGGATTCTCATTGTGGTTTTGATTTGTATGTCCCTGATGGCAAGTGATGCGGAGTATTTTCTCATGTGCTCATTGGCCATGTCTATGTCTTCTTTGGTGAAATTTCTATTCACATCTTTTGCCCATTTCATGATTGGATTGATTCTTTGCTGTTGCGTTTAATAAGTTCTTTATAGATCTTGGATACTAGCTCTTTAGCTGCTATGTCATTTGCAAATATCTTCTCCCCGTTCTGTAGGTTGTCTTTTAGTTTTGTTGACTGTTTCTTTCGCTGTGCAGAAGCTTTTTATCTTGATGAAGTCCCAACAGTTTATTTTTAAATTTTCTTTCCCTTGCCTTCATGGATGTATCTTGGAAGAAGTTGCTGTGGCCAAGTTGAAAAGGGTGTTGCCTGTGTTCTCCTCTAGGATTTTGTTGGATTCCTGTCTCACATTTAGATCTTTCATCCATTTTGAGTTTATCTTTGTGTATAAGAGAATGGTCCAGTTTCATTTTTCAGCACGTGGCTGTCCAGTTTTGCCGCACCATTTATTGAAGAGACTGTCCTTTTTCCAGTGGATATCCTTCCCTGCTTTGCCGAATATTAGTTGACCATAGAGTTGAGGGCCCATTTCTGGGTTCTCTCTTCTATTCCACTGATCTATGTGTCTGTTTTTGTGGCAGTACCACACTGTCTTAATGACCACAGCTTTGTAGTATAACTTGAAATCCAGCATTGTGATGCCCCCAGCTTTGGTTTTCTTTTTCAATATTCCCCTGGCTATTTGGGGTCTTTTCTGATTCCACACAAATCTTAAGATTACTTGTTCCAATGCTGTGAAGAAAGTCCATGGTATTTCAATAGGGATTGCATTGAACATGTAAATTGCCTTGAGTAGCATTGACATTTTCACAATATTTATTCTTCCAGTCCATGAGCATGGAATGTTCTTCCATCTCTTTGTGTCTTCCTCAATTTCTTTCAGAAGTGTTCTGTAGTTTTTAGGGTATAGATCCTTTACCGCTTTGGTTAGGTTTATCCCTAGGTATCTTATGCTTTTGGGTGCAATTGTAAATGGGATTGACTCCTTAATTTTTCTTCAGTCTCATTGTTAGTGTACAGAAATGCCACTGACTTCTGGGCATTGATTTTGTATCCTGCCACGCTACCAAATTGCTGTATGAGTTCTAGCAATCTTGGGGTGGAGGCTTTTGGGTTTTCTATGTAGAGTATCATGTCATCTGTGAAGAGGGACTTCTTCTTTGCCAATTTGAATGCCTTTTATTTCTTTTTTTTTTTTTTTTTTTTAATTTATGATAGTCACACGCAGAGAGAGAGAGAGAGAGGCAGAGACATAGGCAGAGGGAGAAGCAGGCTCCATGCACCGGGACCCGACGTGTGATTCGATCCCGGGTCTCCAGGATTGCGCCCTGGGCCAAAGGCAGGTGCCAAACCGCTGCGCCACCCTGGGTTCCCCTTTTATTTCTCTTTGTTGCTTTATTGCTGAGGCTAGGATTTCTATTACTATGTTGAAGAGCAGTGGTGAGAGTGGACATCCCTGTCATGTTCCTGATCTTAGGGGAAAGGCTGTCAGTGCTTCCCCATTGAGAATGATATTTACTGTGGGCTTTTCGTAGATGACTTTTAAAATGCTGAGGAATGTTCCCTCTATCCTTACCCTCTGAAGTTTTGATCAGGAATGGATGTTGTATTTTGTCAAATGCTTTCTCTGCATCTATTGAGAGGATCATATGGTTCTTGTTTTTTCTCATATTGATATGATCTATCATGTTGATTGCTTTACAAGTGTTGAACCAGCCTTGCATCCCAGGGATAAATCCCACTTGGTCATGGTGAATAATAATCTTCTTCTTTTTTTTTTTTTTTTTGAATAATCTTCTTAAGGTACAGTTGGATCCTATTGGCTAGTATCTTGTTGAGAATTTTTGCATCTGTGTTCATCAGGGATATTGGATATTCTCCTATTTAGTGGGGTCTTTGTCTGGTTTTGGAATTAAGATGATGCTGGCCTCACAAAAGGAGTTTGGAAATATTCCATCCCTTTCTAACTTTCGGAACAGCTTTAGTAGAATAGGAATTGTTTCTTCTTCAAACGTTGATAGAATTCCCCTGGGAAGCCATCTGACCCTGGACTTTTGTGTCTTGGGAGGTTTTTGATGACTGCTTCAATTTCCTCCCTGGTTATTGGCCTGTTCAGGTTCTCTATTTCTTCCTGTTCCAGGTTTGGTAGTTTGTGGTTTTCCAGAAATGTGTCCATCTCTTCTAGATTGCCTAATTTGTTGGTGTATAGCTGCTCATAATATGTTTTTAAAATTGTATTTCCTTGGTATTGGTTGTGATCTCTCCTTTTTCATTCGTGATTTTATTAATTTGAGTCTTTTTTCTTTTTAATAAGGCTGGCTAATGGTTTGTCTATCTCATGAATGTTTTTAATTCTTCTCTAATTTCCTGGTTGACCCTTTCATCTTTTAGCAGTATACTCCTTAACCTCCACGTGTTTGAGTTTCTTCCAAATGTCTTCTTGTGATTGAGTTCAAGTTTCAAAGCATTATGGTCTGAAAATATGCAGGGGACAATCCCAAACTTTTGATATCATTTGAGGCCTGATTTGTGACCCAGTATGTGGTCTATTCTGGATAAAGTTCCATGTGCACTTGAGAAGAATGTGTATTCAGTTGCGTTTGGATGTAAAGTTCTGTAGATATCTGTGAAATCCATCTGGTCCAGTGTATCACTTAAAGCTCTTGTTTCTTTGGAGATGTTGTGCTTAGAACATCTGTCATTTGCAGAAAGTGCCATGTTGAAGTCTCCCAGTATTAGTGTATTATTTACAAGGATGTCTTTACTTTGGTTATTAATTGATATACTCGGCAGCTCCCACATTAGGGGCATAAATATTCATGATTGTTAAGTCCTCTTGTTGGATAGATCCTTTAAGTATGATACAGTGTCCCTCTTCATCTCTTACTACAGTCTTTGGGATAAACTTTAATGTATCTGATATGAGGGTGGCTACCCCTGCTTTCTTTTGAGGACCATTTGAATGATAAATGGTTCTCAGACCTTTCATTTTCAGGCTGTAGGTGTCCTTAGGTCTCAAATGAGTCTCTTGTAGACAGCAAATAGATGGGTCCTGCTTTTTTATCCAGTCTGAAACCCTGCACCTTTTGATGGGGTCATTTAGCCCATTCACATTCAGTGTTACTATGGAAAGATAAATTTAGTGTCATCATGATACCTATTCAGTCCCTGTTTTTGTGGATTATTTCCTTGGACTTCCTCTTTCTTTTACAGAGTCCCCCTTAATATTTCTTGCAGAGCTGGTTTGGTGGTCACATATTCTTTCAGTTACTGCCTATCTTGGAAGCTCTTTATCTCTCCTTCGATTCTGAATGAGAGCCTTGTTGGATAAAGTATTCTTGGCTGCATGTTCTTCTCATTGAGGACCCTGACTATATCCTGCCAGCCCTTTCTGACCTGCCAGGTCTCTGTGGAGAGGTCTGCTGTTAATCTAATACTTTTCCCCATATAAGTTAGGGATCTCTTGTCTCTTGCTGCTTTAAGGATTTTCTCTTTATCTTTGCAATTTGCAAGTTTCACTATTAAATGTCGGGTGTTGAATGGTTTTTACTGACTTAGTGGGGGATCTCTCTATCTCCTGGATCAGAATGACTATTTCCCTACCCAAAAAAGTTCTCAGCTATGATTTGTTCAAATATGCTTTCTGGCCCTCTGTCCCTCTTGGCGCCCTCTGGAACCCCAATTAAACGTAGATTTTTCCTTCTGAGGCTATCATTTATTTCCCTTAACCTTTCCTCATGGTCTTTTAAATGTTTTTCTCTTTTTTCCTCAGCTTCCTTCTTTACCATCAACTTGTCTTCTATGTCACTCACTCGTTCTTCTACCTCATTAACCCTCATCGTTAGGACCTCCAGTTTGGATTGCATGTCATTTAATTGATTTTTAATTTCGGCCTGATTAGATCTAAATTCTGCAGTCATGGAGTCTCTTGAATCCTTTATGCTTTTTTTCCAGAGCCACCAGTAGCTTCATAATTGTACTTCTGAATTGGCTTTCTGACATTGAATTGTAATCCAGATTCTGTAACTCTGTGCCAGAGAGTGCTGGTTCTGATTGTTTCTTTCGTGGTGAGTTCTTTCTAGTCAATTTGCTCAGTGCGGAGTGACTAAAAACGAGTTATACTGGAAAAAGGAAGAAAAAGAAGAAAAAGAAAAGAAAACAAAGGAGGGGTATAGTCTGGTTCGATATACTGTAGATCCCTCGACTTCCCCTGGAGCTTTCCAGCGCTGCTCGGTCAGGAACTCGCTCTTCCCTGTCCTTCCAGCTGGTCTCCTGGGGGAGGGGCCTGCTGTGCGGATTCTCAGGTGTGTGCACCTGGAGGGGCTGCCCCGCCCCCTGCCAGGTGCACGGCTCAGTGTGAGCTGTTTATCCTGTGAGGCCCCTGCTCCCTGTGGCCCCACTTCATCCCAGGCACAAGGTGGCACAGGAGGAACAAGCCTGGCGGCGGCCAGCTCTCCAGCCCTGGAGTCAGCTTCCCGCAGTGGCTCCCGCGGCTCCCGGTCCCCCCTGGCCTAGACGCTCCTGGAGGGCGGTGGGTGGAGGCGCCAATCTGCACAGCTTGGGGGCGCCGGGCAGCAGGAGCGTCCCGGTCCTCGCTGTCCCGTGCCCTCCCCACCTCCTCCCGTTCCAGGGGGCGCGCAGGATCGCTGGCTCTGTCCCCCAGCGCCCCGGGCCCCGGGGCCCGCGCCGCGGGAATCGCTCCCCGGGCCGCGGCGCCCGAAGGCACAGGGCGCAGCCCCCTGGGTCCGGAGCCGCCGCCCGAGCCGAGCTGCTCCCCGGGCCCCGCCAGGCGCGCCCCCGCCCTTCCCCGAGACCGGCCCGCGGCGCGTGGTGCTCTCGCCGGGCTGGAGGCTCCGCGGCTGCCCCTCCCGGGACCCTGCCCGGGACCCTGCCGAGCGGGTGCGTGAAGTTCCCGCTTCTCCGGGCCTGGGCTGCCCTGTCCCGAGGCTTTCGCCCCCCCCATGCACCCCCCCTTCCTACCTTGCTAGAAGCGAGAACCCTTCTCTCTGTAGCATTCTGGCTGTTCTCCCTTTAAATCTCAGGTCGAATTAGTAAGTGTTCCAGATGATTTGAAAATTACCTAGGTAGGTCGGTGGGGCCGCATGAGTTGAGGACCCTACTCCTCCGCCATCTTCGAAAATCCACCTGCTGTCCTTCTTCAGAGTTGGTAGGTTCCCTTTTTTGTGAGTCCAGGGCTGCGATTCGTTCTCTCCGTCCTGCTTTGCCTAAGGAAGGCCCTACAGCAGTTCCTCTGCTCTTCTTCCAGGAGGTAGCAAAGGGCTCTTGAGGAAAAGACAGGCCTCTACGTCTAACAGAGGCTTTTCCCCTGGGTTCCTATGTGGACTTCTCACCAGACTCCACTTGACAGTTGTTGACTGCTTCATCTGTCTCACGTCTGATGGTTCATGCTGAGCTTTGTAGCCAGAGCCTGCTGTGTGTGTTGGGTCTCACCCCGAAGCACTGCCAGGTGATCATCCCAATTAATCAGGCTTCATCCTTCTGGGCACTTGATCATTCAGCTTTTAACACCAATTTGGTGGTTAAACTGCAACTCTGGGGTCCAATCAGGCAATTAATTAGATAGCTTTCCTCCCTGGAGGTTGCAATTTTCTGGAGTCTGGTCTCTAGCAGCTTGCCTTAGCAGGGCACGGAGCCTGATACCGCAGCTAAACATGTGCTATTTTTGTCTTTGCAGGAATGAACTAGAGCGGCAGTTTCTGGAACTGCTCCAGTTCAACATCAATGTTCCTTCCAGTGTTTATGCCAAGTATTATTTTGATCTTCGTTCTCTGGCAGAAGCAAACAACCTGAGCTTTCCCTTGGAGCCCCTGAGCAGGGAGAGGGCTCACAAGCTTGAGGTAAGATGCTTTAACATCCCAGTTTGTGATGTGCTATTGCAGGAGCGTCATGTAGCGTGTCCTGGAGGTGTGAGGTCACAATGCCAATTCCTCCCACTGCATGTTGTTGTAAAATAAGACAGGCTGCCTTGGATTTAGAGTTAGTCGATTCATTTAGTGGATTTATAATTCATACAATCATATTTTAATAACCTTCTTAATATGTTTTTATTTAGTGTGCATCGATTCTATTAAAATCTTAAAAAAAGAGACCTGTTTTTTAAAAAATAAGCTTATACAAAATAGTATTTCTCAACATGCACTTTTATAAGGAAAAAAGATACCAGATGAGCCTAATGACTGGAAATCCCAAAGGGTTATATTCTGCTTTTTATTTTTTTATGTTTTTCAAAATCTTTTCTCCACAGTCCAGTTAGAGCTGGGGCCAGCCCCATTGGTTTTGGTCTGGATTTAGGGCCTTCACTGTTAAGGTGTGTAACTTTCGTGTTCATGACTTGCATATATATAGCTCAGTGTCATATCTGCACCTAGCTCTTCCTGTTTGACTGTTGTTGACTGGATAAAAAGTAGTGGGGTGACAAGGAGGATCACTCCTGAAACCCCTTCCTCCAGAGCAGGAGTGCTAAGGCCCTTTGTACCTCTACCGTTACCACGGTTGTGGTCTCATCCCATAGACCCTTTGATCAAAGCAGTAGATGGTACAGTCATGTCCTGAGCTTGGTGCGACCCAAGAGGTCTGTGCTGTCTTATTGTCCAATCTGAGTGACATGGTATCCCCTTATTCAGTACAGGGTCAAGATGGCTAGAGTGGTGGTCTGATAGGGTTAGTAGCTATGAATCAAACAACGTCTAGAGGTAGAGGGAAAGAGATTATTATGGATTGCAAGCTTAAGAAAGCCAAAATTTTAAATAAAATTGTAAAAAATAAGTAACATGCTAATCCCAAGAAGAAATTTAGTAAAACTGTGGAATAGACTGGATTATTGAGCCCTGTTTAAAATAACCCCGTGAGGTTTTCAGAACTCAGCCGCTCTGCTGTAATTGTGTGCTGGCCATTAGGAAGCAGCTGCTCATTTAAGTCTCCCAGTTCTCTTGAGCAAGAAGTGGAAAACCCTTCCACTGAAGGATGTGCTCCTAGGCGGGTGTTGTCAGACTTTCTTGAGCACACACATGAAATTTGACTGTGTGTTCGATTTCTCCGTGGCTGGGCCCCCTGTTTCAGCCTGAGCAGCAGGCTCTGGTAGCCCTGGTGCCCAGTGGTTCCTCTGGTGCCAAGCTGAGGAGCGCGCAGCTCCTGGCAGCATCTGCAGACCTGCAAGGAGGCAGGTCTATGGTTCTCTGAGGAAGGGTGTCTAGGGGTACAGCTCAGCCGAGTTGTGGGCACACAGGCTGGCTGAGCTGGGGATCATTGGTGTTTGCTGTCAGCTCCGGCAGGTTACCCGAGTGGGACCAGGGAGTGCTTGTTGGCTCCACAGGCTCGCTGGGTAGAGGAAGACCGTAGTCCTGACATAACCATTCTCTCTTCCCCTGAGAGTCGGAGCTTTCTGAGATGCAGACCCTTCTTCTGTAGGGCCAGACAGAAGCACTGTCTGCAAGAGCAGCTCGCACTTCTCTGAAGTAATTTCTAAGAAATGGGATTTCCTTATTTTCCAGACCCCAGCGTCTCCATTAGTCTATTTGGTTAGCAAGTTTGAACCCCATCATGGAGGCAAGGAGGGTGAGACACATTAGAAGTGGCTATTACCTGAAGTTCTGTATGTTCCCAGATATGCCACCAGATGGCCAAGTAGGTGTGTGTGGGTCACAGGGTAGAGTATGGAGCCAGGCAGGTGCACGGTATCTTTTCATTAGCCTGGTTATTTCTCCTTGAAATCAAGTCACATCTCTGTATGCATGCCGAAGGTGGGATTAAAGCTAAGAGTTTGCATAATCCCTACTAAGGTAGTGCATTACTAACTCAATGTAATATTACACTCAGACCGTGTACTGTTTATAAGCTGAGAAACGACAGTTATCTCAACAAGTTTAAGTAAATGAAAATAACTTACTTTAAAAAGTCATTGCTCTAATGTCTGTAAAGAATGTGATTTTTCTCTTAAAGTATGTCACCTGGATCATGTGTATGAAACGTATTTCACACAAGGGATGCCCAGTGCTGTAGCCTGTCTCCTGCCCTCATTCACCTGTCCTTTGGAGCTCCTATCTCTCCTCTAGTGCCCCTTCCCTGCTGCCCCTGGAGTTGTTGTGTAAAGTGCAGTTGTAGGTTTTGGAAAATGAATGCGAACCGGTACCAGTGCCCTATTTTTCCAGTACTTTGGCCTTGCCCTGATATGTGCGTGCCTCTGTTATGTGCAATCTTAATTGGTACTTACACATCCATTCGACACATACTTACACATATTTGCTCCGTGTCCTCTGATACCAGGCCCTGGTTACCAGGCGCTATCATGAACAAAATTGATAGACTTTGCCCTTCTGGAGTAAACATGGTACATAAACTGGCTCATATGTTAGAAGGTGAGTAAAAAAGAAGCAATAGGGTAGGGGTTGCTGTCATCAGGAGCCTCACTGAGTAGGCTTTGGTGGCATGAGGACTCTTGCAGAAACTTCCGGCTGAGGGAAGGAGCTGCTTCAGAACCCACAGTGGGAGCCAGCTCAGGTGATAGGGGCCAGAGGAGGGGAGGCCCAGAGCAGAGTGGGTGAGGGGAGAGGAAAGTATGGGGAAAGAGATCACAGAGTGAGCTCAAGGTGAAGCAGAGAGAGCAGCTGGAAGGATGACTGTCATCATCCCCATGAGAGCCATGGTGATGTCATCAGGTCCGCCACTTTTGTATCTTTGTCCCTGATGGTGACTTCATGGCAGGTGGGTACCGTATCTGTTTCCCTAGCCCCTGCCTCACCCCTGGCCTATTGCTTGAATTGTGTACAAGTTAGAAGACTTCCTTTTTGTATCATCATGAGTAAAGTCAGCCACACCCCTGGGTCATTTTGACAGAAGGCTAGGGCATTTGGAGTGAGTGAGCTGGCTCAGCATCTGTCATCACGTGCTCCCAACCTGCACCCAGCAGCAGCCCCGAAAGAGCCATGGCTGGGCTCTGAGCCCCGAGGAAGGCCGAGCCTTGCTCCTGGCTGAGGCCCTCCCACCAGAGTCTCTCTGTCTTTAGTCGAGACTGTGAGGACATGTGGATGGTCCCCATGTTCCCTCTGCTACATTTCCTGCCCAGTTTCGTTCTTCACTAGACTTCTACCTGCTGTGACTTGGTCTCACATAATTGCTGCCAAGTGATGTTCTGAGCACTCTCTATAGCACAGAGCCCTGGGGCATGACGATAGCCATGCCGGGTGGGTGCTGTTCACCCCGTGTGCAGACAAGGGTGCGGGACTCGATGGAGACATAGGCCCGGCTTGTGGCCCTGAGCGGCTCACCAGCCTTGAACCTGGGTCTGGCTGAGCCCAGGCAACACTCTATAGTCGTCTCCCATTTTGAGGTGATTTTCTCAGTCAGCACAGGGAGATGGGGCCTGTGTCTGTAAGCCCCCCTGTGAGGGCACAGGACTGGGCCGCATGTGAACTCCGAGCAGTGCTGTCCGTGGGGTCCCCAGCAGTGAGGGAGGGAGGGTGCCTGCAGGATGGTCCTGACCTGAACTGTCTCTCTTCTGCCCCTTAGGCCATCTCTCGCCTCTGCGAGGACAAGTACAAGGACCTGCGTAGACCCATGAGGAAGCGGTCAGCGAGTGCTGACAATCTGACTCTGCCGAGGTGGTCCCCGGCCATCATCTCCTAACCATGGGGAGGGGGGGCCTGCTGGAGGCCACACCATCCCTCAGTTTCTCCTCTAGTGTGAGAAGACAGACTTGGGGTGGTTTTGGTTTTGTTTTCCTTTCCTTTTCTTTTTAAATTGAAATTGATAGCTTTGTCAGGCTACCTTGATGACCGTCTCCACGCTGTGTGGCCCTCACACAACTAGGCCTCGAGGGAAGCAACATCAGTGTTCCGGAGACCCCGTTCCATGCCTTTCCCCATCATCATTAACAGCACTCCCTCGTGGAGGAAAGACTCTCATCCTGGAGAAGGAAACAAAGGGAAAGGGAAGTCGTGTAGAGGCAGGGAAAAGGTGAAATGGCTTGGCCATTTCTTATGTCCCCATCTGGTCGATAGATGAGTATGATGGAGAGACACAACCATAGGTAACAAAGTCGGATGTGCATTAAAGACAAGAGTCCTGCGTTTATCCACCTCCGTTTGGATCAGTATGTTCTGTAAGACTTCTTGCATTCCTTCTAGCTGCTTTTTTGGGATTTGGGGGATTTTGTTTGTTTTTATTGTTTTGGTTTTGGTCCCACAGAGCAGAGAATATAGTTTGTACCCACCATGGCACAGACATCCAAATAAATAGTACTGGTCATTTCTCTGTGCACTATTCCTGCGAGCTGTCTTCTGAGCTTTCTTCCTTACAAGTGGGATGCGCTTGTTATATTTCTGTACACCTTGATTTTATATAGTTTTTCTTCAACGGTGGCAAAATTAACTTGACTGTAGTACTGAACCAAAAGTATCCCTTTCTGTCCTTATTTCTCACCCCAAGAAAATTCTAGATCATATGGGTGCTTGTGTCTTCCAATTTTCTCGCAGTTGGTTTTTTTTTTTTTTTTTTCCTCTGACCTGAAATTGTAGTTCTAAATCAATCAGATTCTATGGGCTGAAGGAACAGTATGCCACGGAGCGTGTCCTCTGGTAGAAGTTTTCCTCCAGTGCTAGGTGTTTGCCTTTGGTTACTGAGCAGGAGCCGCCTCTCTCTGTATCCCCAGCCCAGTTCACTCCTCTATGTCCGTGTCCATTGTTGCAAGCAATATTCTTCTCAACTTTTATATGTTTACTTTAAATCAAAGTTAGTCTATTTGTATAAAAATTTTTAAAAATCTAAAATTAAAAAAAAAAAAAAACCAAGGGGGGTGGGTTATTCCAGTGGAAAATCATTGAAGGACAAAATGTTACTATTGACTGAGGTATTTTTCACAGGATGATTGAATAAAAAACTCAACTTGCGTTTTCATTGTGGGTGTTTAGAGAAATTACACAAAATTCAAACTGTGAAGGTTTATGCCTCATTAATTAGAACTGTACTTCTTCATTTTCTGACTCTCCTAATTTCCTGATGGGCTAGATGAGAATCTTCTATATCAAGTAAAATAAAAGGGTTAATGATAGAATATCAGAGTAAATTTGGTATCAAGTCTAAGAATCTGAATCAGTGAAGCATAGAGTGCTCTGGGTTTTTGCATATTTTCTTGGGTCACAATGACAGGCTTCTAAGTTTTTTCCCTTTTCAAGCCTCTGCAAGGGAAATGGCAGCAGATACTCTGTGTTTCATCTTCCTGCTATGTGAATGTGGAAAACTTTGAAATCTTATTAGTCTTGGGTCCCCTAAAGTCATACGCCTCAAACATGCCTGCTTCTGATGAAACGTACTTCGGAGATAGAAGGGGCTCAAAAAGTTTAAATCCCAAGATCCCTGGGCCAGAAGTGCAATGCTAGTTAGATTTCAATGAAATTTGTATCGTGTAAACAATTGTTTGGACCAGAAATATCATCAGGTTCTTTCTGGCCTAAACTTTCAAAAGCAAACACGCAGAATCTGAAAAGTTAATTATCTTTCCATTATAATGGTGTGATATACTCTGTATGGGTACCAAAATGAGCTTCTCTCTTCAAGTAAGAGTTGGATTTAGAACTTTAAATAGAGATCTAAAAATGTAGAAAATATTTTATATTCCCTAATCTATATAGCTTAAAAAGGGACATATTTTCTTAGCTGAATATGAATACCTCTCAAGCATAAATTAGTTCCTCTCATGTAAAGTATCTTATTTTACCAATCCATTTCAGGAAAGAGGTTCTGCTGCCTTTAAAGCAGAAAGCTTATTTTTATCCCTTTTATTTGAATGAGAGAGATTTGAAAATTGAATTATGTAAATACTTCAATGCATCTGCTATTATTTTGTGGAGTTTATTAAACTACTTTAAAAAATTGTATAGTCTATTTATTGTATGTATGTACATACAGTCTGATAACTTAAAACTTAACGTGGATTCCGTAAAACCTTGACTCAGTCTTGTTTAGACTATTGAATATTGTTTTAACCTTGTGCACTGGACTCTACCTCTGTATAGGAAGATTTTCCATACTCATTAATAAGTATTGATCTGTATTAATTGGTTATGTTTCTTGCACTAAGGATTTTTAAAATTTTGCTGTAAGTGTAGATTTTAGTTTTACTTTTGCAGTATGAATCACTTGACACATAGGTATATACTTTAGGTTTACTTTATTTTTCTACATGATGATGAAGACTTAAATTTTGTTCTCTGGTTTGTTCTAAGTTTGCCAAAAAGAAACCCCAACAATACCCAGTACAGTACCTATTGGTTAATCACAGTGACTGTAATTTGTTTCAAGGTGATTCAATGCCCTACAGTTAAAGCCGGATTGCTATTTAGGATGACATTGTCTTAGTGTAGTTTTTGAAAGGACGGTTCTCATCATTAATGGAGGATGAAGAAAACCACACATTTTGTTGACTTTAATTTTAGATTTGACTTAAACAACAATTAAATCATTGGGAGAATAAGTATATATCCCAATAATTTTTTTTTATTTGTTTTACCTTTTTTTTTTTTAAACTGGGAAAAGGGAAAGAAGTCAGGGATTTAAAACCAAATTAGAGGGCAAGGTGGGAGATCCTACCAAGATCCGAGATGTGCGCCTATGCCTTAATGCACTAGGTGAGGCTGGTGTCAGAGCCTCCTACCCATCATCTGGCTCCTCTCCTGGGCTGGCTCTCCCGAGCTCCTTCTCGGTCTTTGGCGGGGGCATCTCCATCTTGAGGTTGATCCTTAGCCAAGCTGCAAAGCAGAATTTTGGGAGTGAGTGATTTTGATCCTTTCCGGCTGCTTTTGGTAACCTCTCACCTGGGGCCATATTTTACAGCTTTGAATTTTTTAAACAATAAAATATAATTCCTGGTTCATTGTAGGTACTTAATAAGTGTTAAATAAATAAATAAATACATAGAACAAATAGTGCC
Organism: Canis lupus baileyi; assembly: GCF_048164855.1. Classification (NCBI taxonomy): domain Eukaryota; kingdom Metazoa; phylum Chordata; class Mammalia; order Carnivora; family Canidae; genus Canis; species Canis lupus. Next base: position 3,140,312 of record NC_132842.1, read on the forward strand.
TTCCTGCTGCATTTTTTTGAATATTATATTGAGATAAAATTCAACAGGTTTTATGGATGTTGTGTGTGAACGTATTATTATTCTTGGGAGTCTTGAGCAGTTCAAAAAAGCATTGAACACTTCTTAGAAACCTCTTATTGAGATGTTACAAGACAGAAACCTATCAGAGCTTGTCATCTTTATATTGATGCCCTATATTATTTTAATGACTTTATCCCCTTTGGCTTCATTGGAGTCAACATCTCAAGACTGTGTTGGGTGGATCTTAGAAACATGGACCATCTTTGGAAAGGCCAACCAGAGAAAGCCCATATCCTTGTTGAAAAAGATGAGAAATAGGAGACATGCCCTCAGGCTGAAACTGGAAAAGGATATTTGAGATTTATTTTTTAAACTATATAGATTGTGAGGAAAATGCTATATAGAACTTCATTAAGATCATGATTTGCTGTTACTGAATGCAGAGTCTTTATCTAAAAACAAATTACTCCCCCACCCCACCCCCAGCCTCAGGACAGTGAGGGAATTGTAGAAGTGTGCTTTGTAGTCACAAAACGGGTGATGGATTGTGGACCTGACCAGTTCAGCTGACTTCCTTTCCAGTTTTCCTGTTTGATTTTCTTACGTTTGTATGTGTGAAGCTGCTAAAGGAATACTGAGCCACTTTCCGTTAGAAGCTTCAAGAGTTCAGTGGTCAGCATTGACATGGTCTGCTTTTATTCATCTCTCAATTGAACATGTTTAGAGGGTGCTGTGTGTCTACGTTGCCACACGCACTCAGGTGAAGATTTATTCTGGCTCCTGTGCTGTCTGTTGTAATCGTAGAAGGCCTTCTGGAAGAACCTGTGACCATAAGAAATTAGTTCAGAAGTATCTGAATGGTGTTTAGATTTTACAGATCTCTATAAGCTTTCCTGTGTCTTTTAGTGGATGATTTAGGTTGAGGTCTTTAAGAACTTTGCTTATATAAATAAATTACTTCAAATGCAGGGTTAAAGAGTGGCATTCAAGACTAATCCTGTGCCCTTCATTGATTAGACCTGGAAAAAAAAACAAGTAGCACATTCGTGAGATAGGGTTCTCAGTATACGATGACTAGGACGAATCATCCCTTCCTGGGTCAGTCATTTTGACTGCAGACGATCTGCTCAGAAGTTGAGTCAGAAGTACCAAGCACCTGTCTACAGGTATTGTACACGGTGGGAATCCACCAGGATGACAGAAACAGGTCCCTGCCCACATGAAGCTGAATTGATTTGGTCTGGATCAAATGATATGACAATAAAATAGACACACATTCATCCTGTTATGAGCATGAAGCAGAATATCTAAACCGGTCTCCGGTAACAGACGTGCTTTCTGGAATGTCATTTCTTCCTGCAGACATTCATGGAGTTCCACAATCATTTAATGTCACATGTTAATGTTTTTTGAGGACCTTAAAGCTAGTGTGATGGCTACCAAGAAAATGGAGAGAAACCACTGGAAAACAATGAGAATTTAGTAGGATGGTGGTTAGAAGATCAGAAGCTTAAGAAGGTGGTTAGAAGGTCCAAAAGGTATGTGATAGTTTACCAAATCACCGGCAGTAACCAGTTAGAGAATATGGTGGAAAAGAGGTGCCCCTCCAAAACTATCAAATTACAACCTATCCAAGAACAAAAATAGGATGCCCAGTAGCTTCAGCATCTAGCATAGTTTAATTCATCAAATCCTCATCACAGTTTCAGGGCAACTGCTGTTGTTCCCAGATGCAGATGCTTAGGCTTACAGAAGAGGAAACCTTGCTCTGGGCACACGGTCAGACTTGTAGAGCCAGAAAGCCTGACTCCAGAGCTCATTTTTAACTAGCCTGTTATATGGCTTTTCACTGTCCTCATTAGGGAAGAAAACCTGTCAAGAAACATGCTATGGTTACCTCCCCCAGATTCATGCCAGTCCAAAACCTGCAAATGTGACCTTATTGGGAAATGGGGTCATTGCAGATGTAATCAATTAAGATGAAGTCATGCTGGATTAGGATGGGTCATCAATCCAATGACTGGTGACCTTCTAAAGAGGGAGATTTGGAGAACGACCTAGGGAGACGCAGGAACAATATCCTGTGATCACGGAGGCAGAGGACGGAGCAAACAGCTGTAAGCAAGGAATGACCGGGTTTGCCAGCAGGCTGGAAGGGGCGGGGAAGGGGTCCGCAGAGAGAACACGGCCCTGCTGCCTCCCTGAGACTCCTGCCCTCCGGAACTGAGGGGACCAAGCTGTTGGTGCTGCGGTCCAGCCAGCAGGTGGCAATGTGGCGGCCTCTCTAGGAGCCGAGCGCGTGTGCGGTTCCCAAACAGAGCACTGGGGGCGCCGGGGCGGCTCGGTCCCTGAGTGTTGGCCGTGGGCGGGGGCCATGACCCCGGGGTCTTGGGATGGGCCCCGCTCGGGCTCCCTGCTCAGGGCGGCCTGCCTCTCCCTCTCCTCCGCTCCGCCCCTGCGTGTGCTCCCCGGTGTGCTCTTTCTCTGTAAAATGACTACATGAACATCTTCTTTAAAAAGAAAACGCCGAACTTCACAGGCAGGCGTCAAAAAGGCCGTGCAGCCTCGGTGTCGTCGCACGCGCAGGCCGGTTCCAGACCAGGTCTCGTCTCCCCTGTGGTTGCCTCCTGCCGCCCCCTTGGGCGGGTGCGCTGGGCACACGGGGCTGACTCGGACCCCCTTCCCCATGTGCCCCAGGAACTGGCGCCGCTCGCTGAGGACCCGTGCCCAAGGCCACCTGCCAAGAGGCCTGCCGTGACCCCGCCACTGCCCCGCGCTCCTCTCCGTCGGCTTCTCTGCGGGGCTCCGGGGGCCTGTGGGTGCCCGCGCTGGCCCGGGCCTCGCCCCTGGAGGAGGCAGGAGGGCGGCGGAGCCGAGCTCGCGTGCGGGGCGGCTCGGGAGCGCGTGCTCACTGCCCCCCCAGCCCCGTGTCCCTCGGTGGGAGCGGGGCGGGCCCCCTGGGAGGCCCCGTGGGCGCCGGGGGCCTCGGGTCCCTCGGGTCCCGGGCCGCTCCGCCGCAGCCGCCTCGGGGCCGCCGGGGCCAGCGCAGGGGGTGCGGCCCGCCGGCCGCCAGGCTCCTCCCGCAGCGTCCGCCCCGCCCCGCGCCGACCCCGCGCCGGCCCCGCGCCTCTCAGCTCCGGCGCCTGAGGCGCTCGCGCGGTCTCGGGGTCTCGGGTCTGGCTGCGGAGCGGCCGCCGTGTCCCCGCCCGGCGCCCCCGCTGCTCTGCTTTGGTTGTCCTGAGCTCGTGATGCCTCCTTGCTCAGCCTGAGGGCCGCTTCCTTAGCTCAGCAACACGCCAGCTTCCGTCCCGCGGGCCTGGGGCGAGGACCTTCCCGCCGGCATCCGCATCTCGGCTCCCAGGCCGCCCCCGCCCCCGCCCCCCTCACCTCGGCCTCCCCACTTGGCTGCTGTGGCGGCGCGTCGGGGGCCGAGGGCGGCTGCGGGCTTCCTTCCCGCGAGCGGAGCGTCCGCCGGAGGGGCCGACGGCTGCGGCCGCGTGGGCTGCGGGGGCGGCCGCCGGCAGAGGGCGCCCGAGGGCGCGGGCGCGGGCGCGGGGACTCGGCTCTCCGGGCCTCCCCTGGAGGGCGGCCGCCCGCCGGCCCGACCCCGCCGCGAAGCGCCGGCGCGAAGGGCTCTCAGCCCCAGGGCAGTGGCCGCGCGACCGGCGGCGCTTCCCGGGGGCGCGGGCGGGGGCCACGGTGCCGCCTTGCCGGGGTGTGCCGGGCGGCCCGGGAGGCCCGCGGGGGCGGGGAGCGCCTGCCCACACGCCGGTGCCCCGCGGCCGCAGCTACCCCGGCGGCGGGACCCGGACCCTGGGCGCCAGCGCGCGGCCGCCGTCCGCAGAGACGAGGACCAGAGCGCTTCTCCCGGCCTTGCGGAAGGCCTCGCTTCCAGCCCCAAGGGCCCTGGCGTCCAGCGGCCGCGGGCGCACACGGAGCCATTGGGAAAGGACGGGACCCGGGCGGCGCGGCCAAGCAGGGCCCCGCGGTCCGCCCCTGACCCACCTGGTCCGGCTGCTCCGTGGGTCTCCCCGGGACTCGGCCAACACCCGGCCCGGACGCCCTGCGGCGCGGCTCTCCGCGGCCCCCGGGGCGGTGTGTGCCCACGCGTGCCCTTCGGGGCCCGGGCCGCGCTCACAGCCTCGGTGCCCACCTCGCCGGACCCAGCGGGGGAGGGAAGGTCAGTGCGCGGAGTCTGATCTGGACGACCGGGGCTGCCGGGGGCGCGGGGACCCCTGGCCGGGGCGGCCCTACTCGAGCTGCGGCCATCCCGAGCCACGGCACCTGCCAGCGTCACCCACGCCGCGCACCCGCCTTGAAAGAGCCACCGGCTCCGCCGCGGCTCCTCCGGTCTTTCCGGCAAAGGTGTCCCGCCCCGCGGCGGGGAGGCGCGCACCGGCCACTCCAGGGCACAGGCGCTGCGGCACCGGCCGAGGGCGAGACCGGCTTCCCTCACAGGCCGCTGTCCCCGGAAGTCACCTGCGCCCACCTCCTCACCGACGGGCCTCTGCACCGTGGCCCGAGGCCCTGCGGAAGAACGCGGGAGCCGGGAAGGTTCCCGACGCTGCTTTGGCCCCGCGCAACGCCCCCCCCGCCCCCCCCGGCACCATCTTCACTGCGCACACTTGGCCGAGAGGAGGATGAGGGGCACCAGCACCGCGCACGTCCGGATGCCAGAGCTGCCCTCTCACGGGGAGCCCCCGGCCGCCCGCAAGGCCAGCCCCGCCCGGGAACCCGGGGGCATGAGGCCGCAGGGCCCCGGACCTGCTCAAGCGGGAGAAATCACGCAGGCCCGCCTTTCCCCCTCTTAGCAATTCCTGCAACACCACGAGGGAAACCCAAGGGTCTGAGAAACAAGGGTAAGAATCACTTTTCACATTGGTTTGTGAATTCCCTGATTACCCTATGAAGTGGTATCATTCCCCCGACTTTCCAGCTGAGAAAGTTTAAGTGAAGACAATTAACTTGAGGATGGCTGAGCAAGGATTTGAACTCTCGCCAACCTGACTCTTCACCAGTCCATTGTTAAAAAGTTAGCCAGGAAGAAGAACAAGCTTCATGTGATTTCTTGGACTTTCAGATTCTGTTCATTTTGCTTCCCTAGAAATCCTGGTGACATTAACAACAGAGATGCATCAAGGAAATAGAGCTTTGAAAAGTCTCGTAAGAAGAAATCCACTGCTTGAAAAGAATCGAGCAAATAGAAAAGAGTTCTCCCAGTAGTAAATGGTCTATTTGTTAAAGAGCCTCCTACTGAATACCAATGAAAACACCCTCCCACCCGTCACCCCCTTAGGTGTTCAGCTTATTAATCCACAGCGTGGCCTTCCCTCACTACCTTCATGCTCTAACAAATGGGGCTTTGAAAAGCCCACTGGTAGTACTAGACCCAGAATTTTGTTGTTTTTTTTTTAATAATAAATTTATTTTTTATTGGTGTTCAATTTGCCAACATACAGAATAACACCCAGTGCTCATCCCGTCGAGTGCCCCCCTCAGTGCCCGTCACCCAGTCACCCCCACCCCCCGCCCTCCTCCCCTTCCACCACCCCTAGTTCGTTTCCCAGAGTCAGGAGTCTTTATGTTCTGTCTCCCTTTCTGATATTTCCCACACATTTCTTCTCCCTTCCCTTCTATTCCCTTTCACTATTATTTATATTCCCCAAATGAATGAGAACATATAATGTTTGTCCTTCTCCGATTGACTTACTTCACTCAGCATAATACCCTCCAGTTCCACCCACGTTGAAGCAAATGGTGGGTATTTGTCGTTTCTAATGGCTGAGGAATATTCCATTGGATACATAAACCACATCTTCTTTATCCATTCATCTTTCGATGGACACCGAGGCTCCTTCCACAGTTTGGCTATTGTGGACATTGTAGACCCAGCATTCTGAGCGTGAAATTGGACACTTGTGGGTGCTTGAGGTTTTTTAGCTCCAATTACATATTTTATCTTTTCACTCATTGGTCAGTAGCAGAAATGCTCAGCAAAGCAGACTCAAACCCTACACTTTGTTGTTTCCACAAGAAGACCTTTGCTTTTGCAAATTGCTTGACTTACTGCTTTTCAAAATAAGCTCTAAGGACACTGCTACAATGGAAAACTTTAATACTAACAAGGCAAGACAGTCTCTAAATCCTCCCCATGACTATTTTCATCTCCCTAGGCCTGTTCTCTGTTTACAGAGAATGCAGATTTGCCCTGCAGCCAATGTATGTTCATGGAACACAATTAGCCTAACTGGGAGCAGCGTCAGACTCATCGGCTGCTTTCCCTCATCAGGGTCTATGGCTTTTTTGCCACTTCCCCTGAATCTCACTGATCAGATCTCTTGGAGCCAAATACTGGAGAAATCTGAATGTCCCTCGCTATTGAAATATCTGATTTTGTGACTAGATATTTTCAGATACTTGTGTAATCTTGTTGTGTCTGTTAACCTACTATAAGAAAGAATCTTGGTGTTCATAGGACACTTGTTAGAATAAACACGTTTGGTGTTCATAGGACACTTGTTAGAATAAACACGTTTGGTGTTCATAGGACACTTGTTAGAATAAACACGTTCTACTCTGAAGGCCTCAGATCAAAGAGTTGTCAGCTTTGGATGAATTGGGTTGACAGCTTGATGCTCCTGTGGAAATGTGTGGCAATCAGGGACAACCTGTTCGCAGAAAAGTATCCTGAAATAACTGGAACAACTGGGCATAACACGGTTTTTCAGCATTGCAGCTCATTTATTTGGAGTCCCAGCCCAAGCCCAGGGCTGGCTGCTCTGGTCTTGAGGGCAGTGAGAGTTTCTGGAAAGGCACAGATAAGGGCTAGATGCAGAGGTGCCAGCTTTATGAGAGCTGCCTCATTGACAAACATTGACTCCCTGTTGATTCAAGAGGTCTTAATGCTCACATCCCTCTGGTTTTGCTTGAAGGAAGTCATGCATGCCACACTTACTGCCACCCACTGAGCATTATTCCTCAGCAAGCCCCAGAAGGCCTGGCTGGCATCTGAAGACTAGATAGCCCCAGCTTCCCACTGATGGTTGTAGCAGAAAAAGTGTTTGCAAAAGGGCTGATGAGAGGCAAACAACCTCATTCCCTTTGGCAAAGGAAGCTTGAACAAGTAGCATGGGTGCAAATGGGTAGCTGCATGCGGAGAGGGAGGATGGAGGAGGATGAAGGGAGGATTTTAGGAGCAGGTGGCAGCAGGAGTCAAAGTTAGGGGAAGGACATTGTGGGGGAGGTAGGGGGGATGCTTCCTACTCCTGTCTCTGCAGAGAGCCCAACCTTAATATATCAAAAGAGAAGTCTCACTGTGCATCTGCAAAAAGGGAAGTTGCTTCGGTGGAACGTGTGATATGGCTGATAAAGATGGATCCATGTTGAGAAATGAAGGAAATGCTTCCAATGAGCAGGCCATTCACCAGTCAGCCTTCTGCTTGAGACTTTCTGAGGCTTGCCTCCAGCCCAGGACAGGCTCACATCCAACTTCACAGGTCTTCCTGCATGACTGAGACTCTTTGTCTCTCTCCTGACCCGTGGTCCTTCCCAGATGGTGCCCATCTCGGTGAATGGCAGCCCCATCTGTCCAGTTGCCCAGGCTGGAGACTCTTTCCCTCAGAGACCCCCCCAGCCCAGCCCATATGTCATCTGGGAGTGGAGGCCAGAAGAAAAGGTGAGGTGTGGAGAGCTCTGACCAAATGTACAGGGAGAGAGAGGGTGCTCCGTGGACATTCTATATTAGAAGAGCATCCGAAGATTTAGAGACTTGGCTTTGAAGCAGCTTGCAGTTAAGCAGGAGTTATTTATTTGTTCTTTGTGCACAGTCATTCAAAAATAGCCCCTACATAAGCTCTTAGGCACCACAGGAACAGAGGAGGCATTTACCCTTAAGCTGGGTGTGTGTTTGGTGGTGGCAGCAAAGTCACCCAGTACCCGGAACAGGCTGAAACCAGCTGGGGAGAGGACAGAGGTCCTGTAGCTTCCCTCAGCACATTGCCACAGGCCCCTTCGCTGCGCTCTTTCTGGCCTGTGCCCCAGGACATCAGATGTGAGTCTCCAGAGTTAGGCTTCTGGGGTCCCCTGCAGTAGTGTTTGAGTTGCACACATTTTCCCATTATAGGCCTCTATGGTTTCACTGGATAGTAGGGAAAAAACCCACTTAGAGTTTGAGTGACTCCTCTATTATGTACGTGTGTGTGCTCTGTGGTTAAATGGGAAGACTGCAGTTCTGGAAGATTCAGAACTCTGACCCTAAATTCTTATGGAAACTTGGACAAATTCCTTTACCTTTTGTACCAGTTTGCAAGAGCTACCAGCGTGAAGTACCACGGGCTGGGTGGCTAACACAACAGAAATCAATTTTGTCACAGTGTTGGAGGCTAGAAAAACCAGGTTGAAGTATAGGTAGAGTTGATTTCTTCTAAGGCCTAGCTCCTTGGCCTGTGGATGGCCGCCTTCTCTCTATTGTCCTCTGGTCTTTCTCTGTGTTCCTGCATTCCAGGTCTAACCTCCTCTTAAGGACACTGGGTGGATGGAGTAAGGCCTATCCCAATGGCCTCACTAACATAACTCCTCTTTAAAGGTTCTGCCTCCAAATTCAGTCACAATCTGAGGTATTGGGGATTAGGACTTCAACATATGAACTTTGGGGAAACACAATTCGATGCATAACAATTTTATAACTTTACTTTTACTCTTTGATATCTGAAGAACTCCTTCGGACGAGCCAATGACATCTGAAGCCTTTTCTCGCTCTACCAGTGCTGCCTGGGAGTGTGTGCTTCTCTCTCTCATGAGACTGTAAATACTCAGATGGCACGAGTCATGTTGTCTTCCCCATCTGAGGATAACACCCGTCCCCTTCCATCTACTGTCAGTTGCTGGTGCTGTCATTGCCAAAGTCATCTGAACTGGCCCCCTGTGGAACTTGGACTTTAGAATGGCAGTCAACAAATAGAGAGCACTCATAAGAGGACTGAGCCCAGCCACACTGCTGCCTCTGTGTACTCTGGCCCCTCAACAGCACAAATACCATTTTTAATTAGGGCTCTACATATTGCAGACACCTTAAGAGCATCATTGAAGGGAGAGACAGGCATACCTCTGCTCTCTTTAAATCCTTGTTGTGAGAATGTGAATTGGGAAATGTGCTCCAACCCCACGTCTGCTAATAGTCCCTTCTTTAGTTTAGAATCAATGAATGCCACCTCCTTCTGAGCTATCCTCACTTATAGTAGAGTGGTGGACCAAGCAGGAAAACAGCAAACTATCATGTGAATGGTCAAAAAAATTCTTGCTTGAAATCATCCTTGAGGGGAAGGTTTTTCTCCTTTCAGCAACAAGTAGAGGAAGCATCCACATAGCTAATGCCAGAAACTCATGCACATACTCTCCTTGGGCACTTAAATTGCTCCTAGTAGCCATTTTAATACAGCTGTACTTTGAGACATCTTTTCACATCTTCAGTGTCTGGTCTTCTTGGTGTTCCAATGTAACAAAAAAGAGGGAGTAAGAGGAAACAGCTAGTTTTACATTGTGGTTGTCCTTGAAAAATGATAGAAATACTCCTAGGAAATCCCCTGCAATTCCCAGCCCATTCAGTCCATTGCTGAGGATTTTTGTTAAATAGGAAAATTTTTTCCCACTGAGCCAAAAAACAAAACAACAACATCAACAACAAAAGCACATTTAATTTCCAGCCATTTGTCTTTTGTCAGAAAAAAATACCTTTAGCTTTAATAACTCTGGCAACTATGGCAACAGTATGGGCTTTGTTTCTAAAGAGCTAAGCCTGCAATACAAGTAATAAATTAAAAATACAAGTAAGAAGTAAGAACTCAACACCTGTTGCCTTTTAGAATGGATTATTTACTGATGCCATAGACTACACATAGCAAGCCATTTTGCTGTGGAAGCTGAAAGGAGCTAAAGCGTGTTAGCTGTGTTATCTGGCACAGCTAGAATATTTATTCATTGACATCTCCAGCACTCAATACCCACCTTTACTTCATTGCCAAAATCTATTGTCTTCATTGAATAACTTTTAAAAGTATTCTTAAGTTAAAATATTCTATCATTATCACTTTTCATTGTCTTATTATAAGGATTTATCTTAAATATTTCCTTCCTTGCAAAAGGAAGAAAATGCAATGAATAAAAACAAATATTTTGACCAATTTTTCTAAACTGTGCCTCCACGTTCACAGCACCCCTGGCTTTAGGCAGAAGTGTTTTCTTCTGAAAAACTTAATGTGTGGAAATTTAAAATTCTTGTTCTTTTCCTTATCCGTTCTTCTTTTAGTGATGCTCTCTCTTCCTTCCTTCCTTTGCTTATCCTCCTCTTCCACTCTCTTACTTTGTTTTTTAAAGATTTTATTTATCTATTCATGAGAGACACAGAGAGAGAGAGAATGAGAGAGAGAGAGGCAGAGACACAGGCAGAGGGAGAAGCAGGTTCCATGCAGGGAGCCTGAGGTGGGACTCGATCCCAGGTCTCCAGGATCAGGCCTTGGATTGAAGGTGGCATTAAACCGCTGGGCCACTCGGCCTGCCCTACTCTCTTACTTTTCATTTTTGTTTCTTTTTTTTTTTTTTTTTTCATTTTTGTTTCTTAATGGTACTCAGTCTGCTCCATACATGATGATAGCCATGTTTACCTGTCATTTTCATGGCCTGGTTAGGAGACTTCAGATCCAGTTACTTGCAGAATCCTGGCAGCAAGTGCACATCTCCATATAGCAAGGATCAATTAAAGATTAATGGGAGAAAAATATTGTTATTTCTCTATATCCCCAGAATAAAGGGAAATTGGGGTCAAGGTTGACACAGATCATTAAGCAGGGTTTCTGTCCATAGTCATAACAGAATAAATGATATTGGACTAGACCTCCTACTGTAAATAACTAAAAAGTATGTATGAAATATGTGAAGCAAAAGTTTTTAGTTATTTAAAATAGGCAGCAAAGGACTGCAATCCCTGATTTTAGGAGGGGAAATGAAGTAAATCCTACAATTGTTTCAGCTTTTTATCTGGAGGCAGTTTTTGGGCTGTACCCAGGGAAAACCCAAGCAGGGCATGGAGGTCTCACTGAGTTGAAAACACAGAGACTAGAGTTTGGGAAGACTGACACAATCAGAGAGAGTAGGATAAGATACAAGAGAAAAGGGAGCTATAGAGAACTCCAGGATGTAATAGAGGTTCCTTTGAGTCTTTGGCTGAAAATGAAGATGCAAATGCATAGAGCAAAGCTTTATATGGTCAGGAAATAGAAGTCCTAATCTGAACAATTCCTAGGCCTCATATAGACTAGGGAGACAGATTCTGGCCCGCCAAAGTGAAGCTAGCTTGTTAAATAACTGGAAGATTCAATGAAGACTTTAGAAATGTAATACTGTCTTAAGGGCCAAACTAGATCCACTAGAACAGAGCTTAAAATAAGCTTCAGGAAGATCAAGCTAATAATCAAACAACTTAACTGCCTGTCAAATCAATTCAATACTTTTTGAAGGGAAAGAAAACCCAGCATTCAACAATGTAACACACGCAATGTCCAGCATTCAATAAAAATAACTAGACATTACAAAACAGGAAAATGTGACCCACAAAGAGAAGAAAAATGAGTCAATATGTATAGACCCAGAAATAATAGGTTCAGATTATAGAATTAGCAGACAAGGACTATAAGATCAATTATTCTAAATAAACTCAAGAATTTAAAAGAAAACAAAAGTAATGAGGAAAATGACTATATTAACATCAGAAAAATACTTCAGGACAAGGAACATTACTAGAGATCAAGAGGGACATTTCATAATGAGAAAAGGGTCAATTAATAAGATGTAAAAATCTTAATAGGTATGCACCTGATAAAAAAAATAACTTCAAATCACATAAACTCATCAATCAGGAAATAGCATCTATAGCTGCAGTTTTAAATTAGAAAGGGAAATACTACATGGCTATTTGCAAGGTCATCTTTACTACCATATATCCTGGGGCATTATTGGGGGGAACAGAAGAACAGTTTGACAGATTTGGCTTCGACTTCAGGGAGCTTACAATAAGGTTGAAATACAAAACACACACACACACACACACACACACACAGCAATTAAAAGATTAAAAGATATGTCTCATGCATTTTTTCTTAAGATTCTGCCTTTCAATTTTTGTATCAAATGTATCATTAGCTCTTGTTGGCTATTATATATCTTTAGGTATTAGTTCTTGGTCTTACAAACATTGTAGTAGCTATTTAGTCATCCCTGCTATGCCCAAGTGGCTATTTGACCCTTCCTTCCAAGTTCAGCTAGAACTCTCAGAATTGGGAACCTGGTAGAGGATCATTGTTAATATTACTTAAGACCAGAGATCTACTTTAGAATCCCAATAAATCTTTCAACAAGCTGTTGCAGGCCCCTTACCTGCTTTCCACCCTTTGGAAGCAAGCAGTGAGCCCTCAGTGCACTCACATTAGGAGAATACTTCTGAAAAATAGATTAGTTCTCAGGGTGATTCACACTCATTATAGTTAATTAAACCGGTCCCACCTGTGGAAGGAGCCACTCCTTGGGAAAAATCATTCTTAAAAATCCACTTTACACACACAATTTAATCTTTTAAAATTCAGTCAGATTTCCCAAGAAAACTTCCTCGAGGTAGTGTTGGGATTAGAATGGATTATTCCTAAAAGAACTTTTCCATGAATCCAAACTCAGCTAGCAGGAAGAGTTCTTTATTGCCTTTTAATTAATGATTGAACTTATTTATGCCACTTCTTTCCAAGAAAGATCAAAGTAGCTCACCAACAAACCTGTTATAGATCTTAGCTGGTTCCAGAAAGGAACTTCCCAAAAGATAAGTCTCATCTAGTGTTGCCTGGGAATGAGAGCTTCTCTATGAAGCTTTCCCTAGGTTTTCTGGTTGCTCCCATCTCTTTGTAATATGGAAAGACTATGGACTTTGTTTTTTTGTTTTGTTTTGTTTTGTTTTTTTTTTTATGATAGTCACACACACAGAGAGAGAGAGAGAGAGAGAGGCAGAGACACAGGCAGAGGGAGAAGCAGGCTCCATGCACCGGGAGCCCGACGTGGGATTCGATCCCCGGTCTCCAGGACCGCGCCCTGGGCCAAAGGCAGGCGCTAAACCGCTGCACCACCCAGGGATCCCCGACTATGAACTTTGGAATCAAATAAATTGAGAAAGAATCCCAGCTTTGCCACTATAACTTGTGTGATCGTAGGCAGTCATGAAACATTATGGAGCCTTATTTTCTTCATCTATAATGTGGCTGTGTACATGCACACTACAAATACTAGTTCTCTTCTTAATGCTCATCTTATACCTCTATCACAGGCCTTATCATTCATTACTCTTCAAGACCATGTTTTAGACCTTCTGGAATCTGGAAAGTTGGTCACCATTCTTACATTTAGAATTGTACTTGTCTGCCTCCCCCTCCTTGATGAAAAGGGCTGTGTCTTATTCCCCTATGTCCTTATCTGGACAAGTGTCTGGCATAGAGTTGATGGTATTATTATTTTTGAATGAAACCCTCACTCTTCTTCAGAGGCACTCGATAAGCACTAAATTAGAGAAGAAAAAAACAAAACAAATTTTTAAAACTCCTCTGGGTTTCTCTTACAGCTCACTCACAGCTGAGGACATAGTGCTCTTATAGGGGTACAGAGTGAAGAGGTTTGATGTCAGGCCCTGGGTTCAAGTTCCTGTTCTTCCACCTATTAGTTGGATAAACTTGAGCCATCAAATAAAGGAATATGTGAATCAAAAACACAATGAGATATCACCTCATGCTTTTAGGATGGCTAAACTCAACAACACAAGAAACAACAGGTGTTGACAAGGATGTGAAGAAAGGGGAACCCTTTTACAGTGTTGGTGGGAATGCAAACTGGTGCAGCCTTCTGGAGAACAATACGGAGGTTCATCAAAAAGTCAAAAATAGAAAAAATAGAACTACCCTGGTAGCAATTGCACTACTAGGTATTTATCTCAAGGATACAAAAGTACTAATTAGAAAAGGTACATGCACCCCAATGTTTATAGTAGCTTTATTTACAACAGCCAAATTATGGAAAAGGCCCAGATGTGCATCAACTGATGAATGGATACAGAAGTTGTGGTCTATCTACAATGGAATATCACTCAGCCATATAAAAAAGAATGAAGTCTTATCATTTACAACAATGTGAAGGGAGCTAGAGAGTATTATGCTAAGCGAAGTCAGAGAAAGACAAACACTATATGATTTCACTCATACATGGAATTAAAGAAACAAAACAAATGAGCAAAGGGGGAAAAGGAAACAGAGACAAACCAAGAAAAAGACTCTTAACTGTAGAGAACAAACTGATGGTTACCAAAGGGGAGGTGGGGGGGCTGTTATGTAGGTGATGGGAATTAAGGCGTGCACTTGCTGTGATGAGCACCAGGAGCATGGGAGCGCTGAATCACTGTACTGCACACTTGAAACTAATATTACACTGTATTTTAACTAATTGGAATTTAAATTAAAACTTTAAAAAGATAAATTAAATAAAGGAATGTGTATACACTGGCCAGGTCAGGCCTGGCTCATGGGAAGGACACAGCATTTTTTTTTTTTTTTCTCTGAGCTGTCCCCTACTCTTAAGCAAATCATACTCTTAGATATAAAAGTGATACTCTTGATAGTTGATGCTGCCTGATCCAACTCTGCATTATTACCCAGTCACTCTATTTTCAACTCTTGTCCATTTTCCTCACACTTAATTTTTCTGCTTTGTTGTTTGTCTTTGCTTTCATATGGAAATAGAGCTTCGTTATTGCAGGGCTAGTTTCCGCAGAGGTCCTTGCTGTACCAACTGCATTACGGCAAATGAAATAGATACTCCCTACCTTCCTTTCATTTTGTTCCTTAAGAGAAAACTCAAGTTAAAAAGATTGCTTGAGGAGATCCCCTGTCTCTCAGATTGCTGATGGGCAGGGTGGGATATTGGCTCTGAGACAAATGAGCTGTCGCCAGCTCTTTGAGACACCACTGTCTAGGGCTTCTGAATATATCCTTCATTTGTAACAAACAGGCTAATCACTCATTGCAAATCAAAGAGGTTGTGAATAGTTGGAGAGTTAGCATTTAACAGTTGTGAGTTTTAAAATAGATCAAATTCTTTCATTCCCTCTTCTAGTATTTCATGGTAGAGAACAGGCACAGAGAAACATGGGGGCGGGGGGAATGAACTGGTTCATTCTTTATTCATTTAACACTGAGCTCACATAATGTAGCAGCCACCCAGTGTCTTCCTCCCTTCCATCCATGTGGAAAAGTTGGGACAAAATGGTTGATGACAAATGTCTAATTCCCAGGAGGGTTGAGTCAGGAAGTGTTCAAAGTGCCTCTGGTGTGCTGTGACTGCCCTGTCCATTGAGCAAAGGGAAAGAACTCCTCTAGCTGGTTCACAAAAGGGCCATGCCTTTATGAAAAAAATAAATAAATAATGAGGCAAAAGCCATAGGAGAGACAAGAAAAAGTGACCTTAATTCTAGTTACCATTTAATGAATGCATGCACTGTGCCAGACTATTTACATGCTGTATCTTGTTTAATTCTCTTAACAACCTGAGAGGTAGGTGCTACTATGATCCCTGTTTTGCAGCTGAGGAAATAAGACCCAGACTAAGTGGTGAGTCTAAGACTCAAATCCACATTTTCCCACTGTATTCTTACTACTCTTGATTGCTAAGTTGAACTGATGCTCAGCTGAGAAGCAATGAGCATAAAGGAAGCTCACAAGTCAGTAAGGAGAACCTGATTCTGGTTGTGATCTTGAGGGGGCTGAGGTGGTAAGGCAGACCGGCTGGGCAGGAGCATACACAATCGATACTACCCAGTGTTGCATGTCATGAGCATAAACACAAAATGCTACATAAGAACGAATGAGGACACCTAACCTGGTCTTGGACAAAGGAGAAGGAAGTCTCTGGAAGCCAGCCACAGAGAGGGTAAGGTGCCCTATATATAGGAAACAGCTGTGGCAGGTCTCAGAGGCGACACAGGTCATGGGAACTGCAAGAAATTCAGGTCTTTTGGTGAGCACAAGGCAGGGCTAGGGAGAGGAGAGGCCAGGTCTCACAGGGGCCGGGGAGCTCTGCTTGACTTCATCCTGGAAGCGATGGGGATACCCTAAAGAGCACTGAGCAGTGAAATTTTTTTTTAAGTGTTTAAAGTAAATTGAATGCTGCAATTTTGCCTTGGGTGAGGTGGGTATTGGTGTCATTCACTTAGAGAACACAGGAAAAAGTGCGGTGTGTTAGGACATGTGAGTTTGAGGTATAAGCTCTGCAGGTGATGTCCAGAATTGAGCTGAACTCACAGTTTCTTATTTTCCCATATAATGCAATTCTGAAAATTCTCACCAAATGAAATATGTGAGAGACCAGTATCATCTGTTTCTGGAGAGCTTTAAAGAAGAAAAATCTGTGTTTATGATGCAATTGTGATTTTTTTTCTTTCCTTTCTAGACTGAACACAGAGCGTAAATCTAATTAGCTCTTTGTTGAGGCCAAAGATTTGCCCCTTTGGGTCTCATCAGTGACTCCTTATCTATGGCTCAACTCTGTGAGGTCAATGAGATCTTTGTTTCGGGTTGCTAATAGTATCACTTTTATTTTCCAATTTTCTGCTACCTTTTCCAAAATAACAAAGGCAAATCATGAAATCAGGGAGGAATTTGGTGACTGCCTCATAATTTGCCCTCAGATCCTAGCTAAGAGACTAGATTCTTCCAGGAGGTCTTCTCTAATGCGCCTGTGAGCCAGGTATTCCTTCCAGTGTTCCCACAAAGCAGCACCCCATACTTTCCTTCTGCTGTATCTCTCACACTTTACTGCCACTGATCATTTACTGCATTTAAAAATTATCTTTCTGCCACAGGCAGGAGCCCAATGAAAAACCATTAGCTTTTTCTTAATTGCTTTCCCAAAACTTGACAGAGTTGTTAGTGGGTGCTCAATATATTTGAAATGAGTGAATCCTCAACTCCATGAAGTAGGTATTATCGTCTCCTTTTTGAACATAACAAAGTAAGCAAGTTCAGATAATTAGATATTTACTCAAGGCCAAACACTGGTAAGTGCTTAGAACCAGGACTGCATCTAGTCCTCCTAACCTCAAAGTCTGTGCCATCTCTCTGACTGTTTTTAACTAATTTGGCTCTACCTGAAAACAATGCCGCCAGTGAAAGGAACAGGCATATGTGTGGCAAGTGAGGACTCTGTTGGACACCTGCGGTGGCCATGAGAAGAAACATCGTGGATAGCTGGAAATAATTTGACTATGTGCCTGGTCCCTGCTCTCTGTTGTGTGGCTCTCCTGCTTCAACCTGTGACTGAGATGTTAAATGATGTTACTGAGAGGTTGCACCAGGTAATATGGCCCATATGCATGCCCTGTAAAGGATTCTGGGACATTTAGTAACTCTCAAAATGTGCTCTGTAGTGTAAGCCCAGGAAGGGTAGAAAGGAGAATAGGAATTAACCAGGAAAGGCTTGTGGATCAGGATATCCAATGTGGCTCCCTCCTTCACCTGCTTCAGTCTTTGTTCAAATGTGTTCTTCTTTAGGAGGCTGTGCTGGCCACTCCTCTAAACCTTGACACCCTCAACTTCCTTCTCAGCTTTATTCTTCTCCTTAGTATTTGTATTAGTATTAGTAATTAGTATTAGTATTAGTATTCCATGGTCATTTATCACCATGGAATTAATAATTTATTCTGCCGAAGATATTTATCTTGTTTATTGTCGGTTCTTTCCTAGAATGTAAGTTCAATGAGGGCAGAGGGCAGAAATTTCCATCTGTTTCATTCTCTGCCATTTCCTCAATGCCTAGAACAGTGCCTGAGACATCATAGGTGCTCAGTCAGTAATTATTGACTTAACTATGTTCATCACACTATCAACAATATTTTGAAAAGCATCTCTAAGTCAGAGGGCATTGATTGATAGTAACAGTAATGAGGAGAAGGCTGACTCCTTTTTGTCATCACAGTGTCTTAGTCCATTTGGGCTGGTATAACAAAGTACCATAGACTAGGTAGCTTATAAACAATAGAAAGTTTTTCCTCACAGTTTTGGAGGCTGGAGGTCTAAGATCAAGGCTCTGATAGATTTGCTGTCTACTTAGGGAAAGCTTCGGACTCAGAGAAGGCCTTTTTTTTTTTTTTTTTTTTTTTTTTTTCCTGTGTCCCACTCTTAATACCATCATCTTGGGGGTTAGGATTTCAACATATGAATTTTGGGGAAACACACATATTTAAACCATAGCACGCACGAAGGGTATTTTGTTATACTTCCCAAGACCTGTAAACATAAAGCAAGCTTATGGACATTTTCATTTTCTTCACAAAGAAAATCTGTCCTCAAGCTTTTTCCCCCCTTTGTGCCTCTCTGCTTATAAGAACCAGCCTAAGTGTCTCAAAAACAAATTCCACAGGACACTGTCAATGCTGTCTTGGTAGAGAGAAGACATCTGCCTCGGTTTTTAAAAGCCATACCTTGAGTTGAACTGGAGTTGAAAATATTATCTAAGAATGACAGCTCTGAGACCATAGGGGCAAAAAACTCCTCAGCAGAAGAAAATTTCCACCTTGTACCTGTTCTCTTGGATCTCTTGTTGCCTAGGTTGTTTATTTTTAGCTGTAAGTCTAGTGTAGGGGAGTGTGTGGTAGAAGGTCTGCACAGAGCTGGTCACCCTAAATTACCTATGCTCATATTGCCAGTAAGTGGTTATAATCACTTTTGTTACTGGATTTACATGTGCACATGGAATGCGATTGCTGGCATGATCAGTCTGTTGTGTTGGTGCTAAACCTTTGCTTTCTACCCAGTCCTGAAAAAGTCATTTAAATCCTGAGAATAATGAAAACCTTCATTTCCCAAATTAGATAATCTATTCCTTAAATACAGGCGCACACACACACACACACACACACACACACAGCCAAACAAAACAGATGCCATCATTTCCAAACCCTCCAGAAGCTAAATTCTATTTCCCTAGGAGCCATTTGCCATTTTGAACCTGGGAGGAAAAATACCCTTCTCCAGCCAGGATTCTGGACTAGCTCTAAGGGCCCTGGGGCACCCATTGTTGCAAGACCCCTACCTTCAGTGGCACCTGGTTCTTGGGGTGATAAGAATAAGAATGAATGGTTTGAGCATATCATTGGCACTAGATGCTGTTCTCTGTGCTTTAGGTATTCTCTCATTTGTTCTTCACAGTCATTCCAGGGTAGGGGTTACATAATGTGCTTTTACAGTGAGGAGACTAAGGAAAGTAACTTCCCAAGGTCACATGGTCAAGAAACTAGAATTTTAACTCAGGCCATCAGACTCCAGAACTTGATGACTGTTTAGAGCCTTGATGACTGTCACCCTTATTTTCACATAGACTATATTCCAAATGTTTCTTTTTAGAGGCATACTCCTTTATTCAAGGGGGTGTTTCCTGGCCAAAAACATAAAAAATAATGAAGACAGGAGGGGAGGTGTTCTGCCTGAAGTCGGAATGGGAGTGGGTGGGGACTTGATCCTTCCCTCCACTATTATAACTCTACTCTCCCTGGGGCTCCTAGAGCTGCATTGGTCTTCTGAATCTACCCTTCATCAGCCTCAGCTCCTCTTCCCTCTAATAGGTCCCTATCATATCCATTATTCTTGGATTCTGTGTATGCAAATTTGCCTAATTGCTACAATTTTTTTTGTAAACCCAGTATCAGTACCTGTGGGCTGTCATAGTATTCGTGGACATGCTCAGAGCACTGAAGAGTTTGTTACCCAGCACCCATGTTCCCAGCAAGGGTGGAACATGGTGACAGGCTGCCTTCTTGTTTCAGTAACT
This sequence comes from Canis lupus baileyi, assembly GCF_048164855.1. Lineage (NCBI taxonomy): Eukaryota > Metazoa > Chordata > Mammalia > Carnivora > Canidae > Canis > Canis lupus. Next base: position 3,160,229 of record NC_132842.1, read on the forward strand.
GTAAACAAGCTTTTTTAAACAGCTGATTGTGCTGTTTAAAATGCCCCCAAAACATAGTGCTGACATGCTAATGTTCCCTAGTGCAAGAAGCCTGTCATGTGCCTCATAGAGAAAACACATGTTAGTTGAGCTTCGTTCAGGCATGAGTTACAGTGCTCCAGTCTGTGAGCTCAATGTTAACGAGCCAACTATATTAAATATAGGTTTAAAAACATACATGTTAAATAAGGTATCTTTTAACAGATGCACACATAACACAAGGTTATGTACTGATTAATTGACTAGAATGTTGTGATCAGACCAACTCCCTATTTCTGCTGAGTCCCTAGCAATCTCTAGGGACTGAATCTCTAATTCAGTGTTTGTGGCAACAACTACCATGAATAATGAGAAATGACTGTAGTTATTTATTAAGAGCCTCTTATAGGCCAAATAATGTGCTAGAACCTCATTTAAATTAATGCTAATTCTCCACAACTCTGACAACAAGGTATCATCTCTGATTTATAGACAGTAAAACTCAGGCCTAAATAATTTGGCAATGTCATTAAGCTAGAGGGAGGTAAGTGAAGGCTGGATAGCATATGGCTCTGTTGTTCTCTTTCCTTTTTGCTCAGTTCATTTGACAAATGAACAAATCCCAGGTTGGCATCTTGTGGAATTCAACCATATCCATGTCCCTGACTCCTGGATTTCTTTTCCATCGAGTTGAACACAGTACTCCCCCAAAGCTGCTCTCTGCTCTAGAGTTACACAAACAGAAACCTCCCTATTGATTCTGGGATAATTTCTTTTGAGCCAAAGTGTTTCATTAAAAGGGTTCCCGAGTGAGTTTCCCACCATGTTTCCTTGCCAGCCATCTTGTGAGGTTCTGGTGGCTGGCTTGCGAGAACGGGGGTTACTGTGTCTCCCTGCTCCACAGTACTGGAGGCCACCTCCATGACACTGCCCTGTCGTTCAGCTCTGCTGGGGTTCCCTGCTGGCTTGCCTTCCTTTCCTTGCCCCTTGCTTGCTGTCTGTGATCTTCATCCAATTGTCACTCCAGGAGAGCAGCTGTCTTCTTGAGCAGGGCAGGGCCAGGTGCTAGGTGTGGCAGCAGGTAAATAAGATGTGCTCCCAGCTTGGGGTCTCCTCTTGGCTTCCAGTGGTGTCCTTGTCATTAATGAGCAGGTAATTTGTCCCTCATCAGGATATCATCCTCTACAGACTGAGGCCTGATTCTCCATCTGGTAGTACTTCTCACCCATACAGTATTCATCAGAGGGCTGCTACAGATGAAGACCTCAGTGTCCTGCATGTTGTTTATCTCCCACTTGGCTTCCAAGGCTCCAGAGATAGGCTCCAGGTCTAGGAAAAAGTCTTGAGCTTCATACACACTGGCCACTTTGTCTGCTGGGTCTAGCCATAGGGCTCAGTACTGCTCTTAGGGGAGGAATCCAAGGCACATTTCCACTGCCACCTGAGGCTCTCCTGGGAAGCTGCAGCAGACACCTTGCAGGAGGCTGGCCCCACCAGAGGCCGGCATGCTGTCCATGTCCATCAGCAGCCACACAAGCCATGGGTGTCAGGCCTGGGAGGCTGGGGAGGCTGGGATTGGTGGCTGGGGTAATTTTATAGAGAGCCACATGTTTGATGCTCCAGGCACATCCTCCTCTTTTGTCCACATCTTGCTTCTGGCAGCCACTGGGATTTAAATTTCCAGGCTGAGCAAAAATATCTTTTAGCAGGGAAAACAGCAAAAAATGGAGTGGTGTGAGCTTTGAGAAGCAAGAGCAACACAGATAAGGGTGGAGAGAGAACAGGCAGCATTACCTGTTCAGCAGATTCTGTGGGAACAAAGGGATAGACCAAGGGTGGGAACCTAGAGGAGTAGACCCTGAGATGCGCATGTAATTCTTTTTATTTTTAAATCATTTTCATGTCTATGATCTAATTTTGCATATCACAGCCACTCTGAGTACAAAAGAACATGTTTTTTTTTTTTTTTTTCTACTTTACTGATGAGAAAACTGAGGCAATGAAAAGCTGTAACAATTTACTCAAGGTCACAAAATTCTATTTTATTCCACATTCAGAATAGGTTATTTGTATCACACAGCAAAATTCAGAAATTGCTTTCCTGGCATTTCAAATTTTAAACCAATATCATAAACAGTCTATTAGGAAGGAAAGATGATATTTTTCTTTATTTTATACTTGAACCATATAGCTATTTCAATATTTTTTTACTTAACCACAATTTCTCTAAATTTCATTGTTCATGTTGAAGGATTTGACTAAAATATAGCAAAACTACTGTGCCTTTCACGGGGGTCAAAATGTTTTCTGTGGATGGAAACGTGTCATGTGAATAAAGATGAAAGCAGCTTTGTTGTACTCCTCTTCTGGGAATCTTTTTAGGGATATTATAGTCAAGAATAGATCAGAAATGAAGAAAAAATGGGAATAAAAGAATAGCTTTCATGGAAAATTGAAATCATTCCTTTTAAAGTTCACAATTTCCACCGTGATGATAGATCCCCAGCCTTGCAGGATGGGTTATTCCTAGATATAAAGGTGACAGCCACGAGAGGATTTTGATGCAACTGTGATTGATGTCAGCAGGTCCAGACTGTGATACTTTATTACAAATTTAATGGACATTTATTAAGCCGATTCAATGGGAGCAGCCCTGGGCTAGATGGGGCTGGGAGAAATGAAAGGAAGATGCAGTCTGTGAAGGTTATGGGGGCCTTAGGGATTGAAATTCCACTGATTTGAGTTGTTGCACACTCACTCCATGCTAGGTGCTCTCAACATCACCATTTGTGTCTGCCTCCCGCAACCCCTCAGTGGAACTAAAAAGCTCTTGTCACTCAAACGGACAGGAAGTAGCTAGAGAATAGTGGAGTCACAGCCTAAAGTTGGGACACGTGTCTAAGATGCAGATCTATGCTTTTATCCAGGGTACAGGAATTCCGAATGAGAGCCAGACCCTTGCAGTTCAGTGTTATGATTGCTTATGCTTCATAGAGAAGACAAAACATGAACTTTCAGTGCTTCTTTAATAAGTGAGGTGGTTGTAGAAATATTTGCAAGGAGGAAACACCTTTTTAGTAGAGCAGTTTCCTTGGCTAACAGGACTTTTCCTTCCTTGGGTTAAACGTAGTTGCTTCTATTATATCCCGAAGCATCTGCTCTCCCGGTACAGACATGTGAGCACTGCCAGGGCCTGGAATGTCCCAAGTGGGTAAGAATAGCCCACAATGAGAGATGACTCCCGCTGTCTTCTGGTCACTGCAGTTGTCGAGAATGCTTTGCCTCGGAGTCAACGGCTCAAGGCTGGCTCAACTCGGAGTCAGAGACAGAAAAACTGACCTCCCATTCCTGGGCTGGAAGCTTTCCCTTTACATCTGCAGCTGTCACCTTTAAGTCTTTTGTAGCAAAGACACATTTATTCCCGAAAAGGTTTTTCCACCTTCCGAAGTCTCCAGAAGCCTTGAGTCCGTGACGCTCCGGCAGCATGGAACGCTTGGACCTGCTGGGGTTCCTTCTCATCACCTTCAACTGCAACGTGACCATTGTGGGTGAGTATAGGAAACAGCTGCAAAGCTCTTGTGTTTTCGTTTTCATCACTTTGCCTGGCCTGTTTGCTGCTGGAAGAAAGAGAAGCTGTGTGCTCAAGCTTTCTTGTAATCACTCCCCAGTTCCACCATCATTTAAGGAAGTCTTGGATGTGAGTGTTCTCCTCTGGGGCCTGTTCTCACTGACATTCAGGTGCTAAGCCTAAAGACTGAAGCAAGGGCAAAGAGTAACTGAGTAACTTCTTTTCTGGCTGCCTGATCAGGAGAAGGAATAATACAGTAAAACTTAAAGAGAAATTAATGCATCGATTACAGTTCCTTCTTTTCCATCATTTCCTTGAAGCTTAATTTGTAAAGATTGGTCCTTTCTCTTGTGCACTTTAAGCCAAAGCCAAATTTTAGTTTATTATTTTTTTTTAAAGAGAGTAATAAATATTTCTGAGTTTGATGCAGACATGTCAAATTTTTGGAGAGATATAGGTGTCCTAGAAAAAAGACTTGAGAAAAATGTTAAAATACACCCACGAAGTAGCTATTTTTCTTACCCGTCATTTTGTAGAATTCAAACAAAATCAACCTGGCCTTACAAGTTTGAGTCAATGACTTGATCACATAATGCTATTTTTTGAGTTTAACTACTTTCCTTTATAATAGAGTTTTGTTGTTCTGCTGTCAGGTGATATTTTCTGTACCTTGTCACAAAACAAAATATTTGCAGATTAATTTAGCCGAGCCTTAGATGTGTTCCAAGAGTTAACTTTTGACATTAAAATAGGACTTTGACGTTATTTTGATTTCCTAGGTCGGTCTCATTTATTCACGATAAATTGAGGAAAAGAGGAGCCTCATTATTTCATAATAACTGTAATACAGGAAAAGGAATTCCGAATCATTGAAAAATCTGAAAAGTTGAATGTCGTTAAGGAAATTTAATTTCAAGGACCACAAAGCAACAATTCAGTAAAGATCCTGCCGACAAAAATAAAGACTGACCTATAATTAGCAGCTTGTATTTAAAGCTAGACGCAGTCACACACATGTGTGAGCATTCCTTGGAAAGCGTATTGTCTGCAAAGGGCGAGATCTTATTTCCATCATTAATTTGCTCAGCTCAACCTTCCTTCTAGAACTTTCAGTCCAGGACTGAACTAGTGGAGCCAGATCCAACGTCTTCAGTCTCTAACGGTTCCGTAAATCTGTCCATCTCAAGGCGTCTCGCCAACAACCAGTGCGGCGCGGAGCCCGACACCTCGGAAGGGCTGCGTAATTCTGGGCCCACGAGCTCACTAGCTAGGCCGTGGCGGGGACCGAGACGCGTGCGGGCTGACCTCTGGGGCCCCGTCCCGTCCCGTCCCGTCCAGTCCCGTCCCCCCCCCCCCAGATACTTAAAACCTGCAGCGGGGCGGGCGTGTGTTTGTACGCTGGTGACGGTGGCCTCCTGCCTCCCCCTTTCTAGGGAAGATCTGGCTCATCTTCGCGATCCTGCTGCGGATGGTGGTGCTGCTGTCGGCGGGCGCCCCGGTGTACCAGGACGAGCAGGAGCGCTTCGTGTGCAACACGCTGCAGCCGGGATGCGCCAACGTGTGCTACGACGCTTTCTCCCCGGTGTCGCAGCTGCGGTTCTGGCTGCTGCAGAGCCTGGCCGCCCTCCTCCCCTCCGCGCTCTTCTGCGCCTACGTGCTGCACCGGGGCGCCGCGCTGGCCGCCCGCGGGCTGGGGCTCGGCGGCCGGGACGCCGGGGGCCCGCGCGACCTGCCGGTGCCGGACTTGTCCCGCGGCTACGTGGTCCACCTGTCGCTGCGCGTGCTGACCGAAGCGGCTTTCGGCGCCTCGCACTACCTGCTCTTCGGGCTCGCGGTCCCAGCCAGGGTCCCGTGCGCGCAGCCGCCCTGCAGCGGCGTGGTGGACTGCTACGTGTCCCGGCCCACCGAGAAGGCCCTGCTGGCGCTGCTCATGGGCGCGGCCAGCGCGCTCTCGCTGCTGCTCAGCGCCGCCGACCTCCTGTGCAGCGTGCGCGGCAGGGCGCGCGGGCGCCGGGGGTCCCCCCCGCGGCCCCCCCCGCGGGCCCCCGGCCGCCCGCCCTCCCGGACCCGGGGCTCCCCGCAGGCGCGAGCCGGGGCTGCGGGCGGGGCTGCGGGCGGGGGCGGGGGCGGGCCGGCCGAGGCGGGGTGCGCCGGGGGGCCCGACGCCGACGCCGACCGCGGGGCTGCGACCCGGGCCTGCGACCCGCCGGCCGCCGGTGGCCTGGAGCCGGGCGGCGGGCTGCACGGACGCGCCCCACGCGAGCCCAGGGGGCAGCGGCCCCCCGACCCGCTGCCCGGCGCCCGGCGCGCAAAGTCGGAGTGGGTGTGAGGACCGCGTGGACGCGGGCGCCCGGAGACGCCGACGCGCTGGGGCCGGGCGCGCGGGGCGACCCCACGGAGCGGCCCCGGGAGCAGTGGCGCTGGGGGCGCGCGACCCGTCGGACACAGACCTGGCCCAGAGGGCTTCCCCGGACGACCCTGTGCTTTGGGCACGGCGGCCGGGAGCCCGGAGACTGCGAGGACGCCCCGCGGGCCCCGGACCTGGGGTGCGCCGTGCGGCGTCCGCGGGGCCCGGGGGCGAGTCGCCACGGGGGGCTTTGGCCTGGGGGTGCCCTCCCGCGTGTCGTCAGTGGAGGGGCGCCCGCTTCACCCCGCCCCTGCCCCTCATGAAGTCGATGGTGACTGAGTTGTCGCGTCACACCGCGCACCTCACAGCGTCGTAGGAGAAATGGCACACGCAGGGAACACGCTGCCGGGCTACCAGGGGCCTGGGGGGCTGTGACCTCGAGTTTGCGGCAGGTGCGAGGTGCTGGCACACGGCACAGGTGCCCGCCCTGCTCCCCGGGGCTTGCTGAGCGCTGTCCTCACTGAGCGGGGGCAGCACGTTTTTGGTTGTTTCTTGCTTTTGATTTGAAGTGTCGTGGACACGGAGCGCGCATTCGTGCCGCTGATGAGTGGGCTAGAGCGGTTGCAAGCTTCCTAGTCCAGGTTTGGTCTGTGGCCCTTAGACGCGGTGGGTGAGGGTTGCCCTGAGGAGGTTTGTGTTCCAGGGGAGCGGGGGACAAGCACTATTACTGCTGGGCCTCACGGTCTGCGTCGACACTAGAATCGGAAAACGTCCTCGCGTCCGGCGATGAGCCAAAGCACCTCCCCTCACTTCTCAGCTGCTCTGCTTTTGGTCTAGGAGCTGCGCAAGTTAGAGGTGACTATGTGAGAGATTGAAGGTTGCCTTTAACTGCCACACGGATGGGTACAGTGTAGCTGAAAGAGCCACGTCGGGACAGGACAAACCCGCTTGTCTTATCAAGAAAGGAGGAAGGGCCCTCTGGGTATACTTCCAGGATTGGTGAATAGCCTCTGGCCTCCAAACACAAAATGGTTAAGGATGAGGAGTCGCCCTTCACTCCTGCAAGTGAAAAAAAGTAAACTGATGGCCACTATTAACTGTTCTAAAGAAGACTTGGACAATTAAATATCTGCCAGGATGGACGGTAACATCCTGCTTTATATGTCTACAGGATGTCAAAGCAATTGGTTAAAACTTAAATAATCCAAAATCGGTTTAAAAATATTTGAATGAATATTCCTATTTTTAACATGTGCAGTAAATCTTTCTTGCTCCCCAATTCATTGAAAACTGTGAGCCATTCTGCAAACCTGAGATCAATGTCTGGCACAGAGCAAGTGCTCAATAAATGTGATTTTTGAGCCTGACAGTCCTAAAGTATTCGAGGGCAAATTTGGTTCTTGTCCCTTGCAGCATGCAATTCTGGTGGCCCTCCCAAGGTTGGATATAATCTTAGAGATATAAGAATTGTCTAGCACTTCATTACTACTTAAAAATAAGTTCCACGGGTCTCTCAATCCCCCAGTATCAGCCTTGACGATACCGAGTGGTGAAATCGACTCAACATGTGTGGTGGTGTGTGCCCATGCGGGGTACCCGGACAAAAACTGGGAAGGAAAGGTGACAAGGACTGGGCCAGGGGTTCCCCCTTGGCTGTGTCCCCAGAGAGAACTGGGTAGGGCATGTCTGTGTTCCTTCTCCTGCTGGAGTTTGCAAGCAAGTGCGATTGTATTTGGGTGGTGCTGGGAAGAGCTGCTTTTGCTTCTCTGCTGATGTCCAAAATCCTATGATCAGAGGACGAGAGCCTTGGGGGTTCATGTTTAGAATACTGTTTAGAGCAATGGTGTCCAGAGAGAAGGGGAGAGGTAAGGAGCCAAGGGTAGGACATCTGGTTCTCATCCCATGTCACCATCACCTGGCAGATCACTTCATCCTCTGGGCCTCAGTCTCCTTCTCTGAGTGAAGAGGAAACTAGACTAGATGATTCCTTAGTGCTCTACAATTTAGAAATTTGGCAACGCCATGTACCATGTACAGCTGTCTTTTTAACATTAATAGGGGTGAATTTATTAGGCCCTTCCTCTCTGCTGCCTAAACACGGCTTCTGAGAAGATGAAAATGGTAAGAAAAGGACAGGACTAGTCTCAGAGGAGGGGAAGCTAAGCAAGGATGTTAGCTTGGGGCGCCTGGGGGCTCAGTCTGTTAAGTATCTGCCTTCAGCTTATCTCCTGATCTCAGGGTCTTGGGATCAAGCCCCACATGGGTCTGCCTGCTTAGCAAGGAGCCTGCTTCTCCCTCTCCCTCAGCCCCTCTCCCTGCCCCTCCCCCTGCTTGTCCTCTGTCTCTTCTTTCTCTTTCTGAAATATATAGAATCTTAAAAAAAAAAAAAAAAAAAAAAGGACATTAGCTCAGGTTTTTGGATGTACCGGGGCTAGAGAGAAGAATAAGGAGGTTACAAGCCTGAGTAGAACTGGCTGAATTGGGCCTGGAGCAAAATCCCTGCAACTCTGGGACTGTCTTTTTTTTTTTTTTTTTTTTTTTTTTTTGAGAATATTAAATCGTTTATTGATTACACATGATAATGGACGATACACAAGCTTTAATCCCATCTATAATTTTATCTGATACCATCATTCAATTTAGATATATTGCATAGGATGTGCCAACAATCATAATAACTAAATAAACTCCAGGACTTTGCTTGGGGGACCCTTTTAACGGTGAACTCCAGGTCACAACACATTAACTGTCAGTTCAACCACACCAAGGTTGGTGGAGACAATGGCTTCTGTGCCCAAGCAGGTTGCAAATAAATTTCGAGTGGAACCTGGCATCACCCTGAGGGAATTCTAACTTCACACTGTTGGGGTAGTTTACCAGGATGGCTTCAGGGTAGACTAACTTTCCACAGCACATTTTAAAAGAGACACATTTATTCAGCGTCATGATCAGACTATTACCTTTAGCAATCAACAGCACGGGTGCAAGAAAAAATCTACATTGAAACCCTTTGTCGGAATGCTTTACACTTTCCACAGAGCAGAAACCAAAATCACCTGTTATACAGTTGGTCACAAATACAGTCCTCGAGGTTTTTGCCCATACACGTGAGTATTGCCTAAAACAGGTCTCTTTGTAGCCGCTGGGCCCCGCACTGTGCTTGGCCGAGGTCACAGATCTGTAGCCTGTAGCTTCCTGCCCCTTCTCGGGCTCTCCTCGCCCGCTGAGCTTTGTTTCCCGGCAGCATTGAAGACCTTCTGCCACCGCCGTGGCTGCTGCTGCTGCTGCTGGAACCGCCACAGCCACCTTGGTCTCGTGGTTTGGCAGAGTCTTGGCCTCCAGCACCACAGGGGCCGGAGCTTCCTCCGTTCGTGGCCCCAAATCGGAGGATTGATGGTTGTAATGGCCAAGACCGTCACAGCTCCCGCCGCCTCCGAAGTGGCTCCCGTCCTTACGAATCCGTGCGGGCCATCCCCGCGGCCTCTCCGCCACCGCCCCGGCCGCCGCCGAAGCCACCTGGACGCCGGCGCTCCCTCCGCGGCCGGAGTCGTCGCTCCGCCGGCACCAGCTCCGCGGGCAGCGCCGAGGGTCCCGTGGACCGGCTCCAGCCGTCCCTGGCTCCCGAGGGCTTTCCTCGCCTCGCAGCCCTGGCCCTTCGCGGCGCAGGCCCTGGCACGTCCGAGGGACATCTGGTCCGCAGAGCCGCGGTCGCCAAGGCCGCAAAAGCAGGACCTCCCTTCTGCCGCTGCCCGGTCGCTCGCGTCCCGACCCCTCCGTTTCCCCTCCTGTTCCGGACGATCCCTGAGCTGAGGTTCCCCAGGGTCTTCGAGGCCTGAGAAGCCCCCGGAGGCGGCGCCTGGCGGCGGCCGTCGGGCTCCCCGGGCCCAGGTCCCCGGCGCCCGCCCGGCCCCGCGGCCCCGGGAGCGCTGGGCGTTGGGCTCTCCCGCCCGCAGCGCGCGCCGCCCCCGAGCTCAGGCGGCTCCTCGGGCTCCCCTCGGTCGCGGTCGCGGTCGCGGTCGCGGTCGCGGCGGAGCTCACGGCTCGGGTGAGGAGCCCCGCAGCGGCGGCGCGGGGAGGGGGACCGCGACCTGCCCGCTGGGGCGCGGCCGGCGCGGGGAGGACCCCGCCACCCCACCTGTCTTGGGACTGTCCTCTTCCTCTTCCTGTTCTTAATAAAATAATTTTTACCGGTGTTCAATTTGCCGACATACAGAATAACACCCAGTGCTCATCGCGTCGGTGCCCCCCAGTGCCGCCACCCAGTCACCCTCACATCCCACCCAGGTGGTTTCCCAGGGTTAGGAGCGGCTTCTCAATTGCCATCGTTTTAAATAAGAAAGGCTCTTGGTTTAAGCGTCTGTGGGTCCGTGGGTGCGCCTGCGCCTGCGCCTGCGGTAGTGGAGCTCTTTACTGGCCCCACAGTAAGAAAGACTCCTTAGATACTGTCTGATTTTCCAGGAACCTGAATTCAGGAATCTTGCCAAGTCAGGGCGCAGGTGATTTTCTGGCAGTGACAGGAGCCCACAGGTAGCATCCCAACTCCCGATGGACACCTGCTGCAGCTGGCTGGCTGCTGAGACAAACACCAAGGACAGATCATGATGACCAATGAGATTACGCTCGTGCTTAGTCAAGAAAAGTATTATTTACAGAATTAATAAATGTGACTTTTTTTTTCTAGGATGCTGCAATCTATTGTGAGAACCTAGTATGAATTTTCTGAGTGTACATTTGGTTTTGGGCATGAAATGGGGAGGAGGGTGGTGTCTTGCAGATGAGGAGAGGGGACAGCTAGGTTTCTTGGGCCCAGACTTGCCAAGGGTCTCCTACAACAGGGGTCAGCTGCAGAGCCTATAAATCCTACCGGCTGCATTTCAGTTGTGCTGTAAGACAAATGTTTCCTAGAAACCAAACAGATGTCGCCCCCTGACCATTTGAAATGTATGTATATATGTTTTTTCTTTGTTCTGTCAATCACAGAACAAATCTGTTCCTCTGGGAACTTTCTCTCTGCGTTGTGACCTGAGAGAGTCAGTGGCAGACAATAGAGCCCAAAGAAGTGACTAAATTGTCAGAGAAGCTGAACTTGGATGAAATAAGTTCATGGAGAATTCAGGAAATTAAAAGTCAAAAACTAGATTTATTAAGAAGAGTTTCCTCCCTTGCCAGGCAGGCAGAGTAGAGACATGACGCATTAGAACACGGAGTGATTATAAATAGTTGCCTGCCTGGCCGTGACTTGATTGGCCCTTCATTTCCTAGGCCAACTTAAAGCTGAGAGACTCCCCAGGCTGTCGCCTGTGTGTCACTGGTCTGGGTCCTCTCCTCCCCCTCCCCCTCCCTCTAGGGGCTCTTTTGGTTCCTTAAGAAGCCCCTGGGACTGTTTTATCGATAGACCGAGACACAAGGTTTCCAGTCGATGGAGCTATGTTGATGAACATTTGTTGAGTATCACCTCCGTACCTAGCACTTCATCTCTTGCTTCTGTTTCTTTCTATGAAGCTAAAAAACAAAACAAAACAAAACAAAAAACCCTTATCATCTTACAGGTCAGCAAGTGGGTGGGAAAGTTTTAGCAAAATGTCATTATTTCAGTCCCACTGTTCAAACAACACTTCCAATTCCTGTCACCAGTCATTTTCTCAATGCTGACATTGTGGACTTTTTTTGGAAGCTCCAATGAGAGGGAGTGGATGTGGAAGCCCCTGAGAGGGACAGACTGTGTGTCACAGGAAGTACTTCCCTGGGCTGTGAACCCAGGGGTCCACACTCCATGGATCATGCTGGATAGGTCTCTCCAGGAATTTGTGATGATAGAATATTTGCATGAGGAGAAAGATGTCCACAGACTTCTGAATGTTCCTAACCTTCTTCCCACAGTCTTCCTTACCAGTGGAGGCCTCTCTTGGACCATCTTTAGAATGTAATATTTATGAACACAAAAATGTGAATTTATTTCTGGTGGCACCCCTTGGCCATTTCCATGCTTTTCTGTGTTTGCTTCTAGCTGCCCAGAAAAAGCAGGACCTAGGAACTCTTAGCAGCAGATCTGGGAATTGTATTAGGTTACTTTGGGCATGAGACATTTGGCATAATGAGGAAATTGTGGACAATCTGGCCTCATGAGAAGGAGATGATTTAAAAAGAGAGTGAGTTGTCCTCTTGGGGTTAAGTTGCAGTCCCTTATTTCTAATTAAATTCCTTTATTTTGCCCACCAGTGTCAGATTGTCCCTTACCCCGGATTTTCACGTGACCAGGCTACTAACTGCAAATGTTGAGTTTGAGATGTAGATTCATAATAAAAGATTACAGTGGAGAACTGTAGAACTGTAGGTGGTAGAACTGGGTGCATATGGCAAACCCTATGGTGTGACCCCTCAGGAAGGTGTGTGGTGGGTGCCAACAGAATGCAAATATTCTTTCTTCACATAAGATTCCTCAGCTGTGTACTAAACAGCTACAAAAAAAACTCCTTCTGGTTTTAAGTTGTCAAATAAGGAATCTGCAAAGGCCTGTGAGGTTTCTCCCCTTGGTTTAGGAATTTTATGTTTAAGAATTTCTTTTTCTCCTTTTCTCGTGCTTTAGAAAGTTGAAGTGGTTTTGATCTCAGAAATAGTACTTGAGAGGCAATTTAAATGCCCATACATTGGTCTTCCTCACCTGGGATATTTGATCCAAATAAAGCCTTCGGCATTATTAAAGTTTATGCTGAGCATACCCAGTGCCATTTCCTCCAGAAATGAAAATTCAGTAATTTTATAGAGGTGGTGTGTGAGATTAGCCATTAGAAGGAAATAAAATCTTATGCTAGAGCAAGTTCATCAAATTTGGTTGTATGCCCACAATTCTTCAGGAAGAAGTAAAGAGGATGGTTAAGGATTGTACTCCAGGGACGAGGAAAGTTTTCTGTTCTTTCAGTACCTAAGTGCTCTGAAAGCCATTACTCTTCTCTGTGTGTCTTTATTTCCTCATTTATAAAAGAAGGGCCACCTTTCTATTCCAGAGAAGTGATATTTGTCAGAGTGTGAATTAAAGAGTTTTTACCTTCTTTGAAGATGAATGGAAATATTGCAGATTACTCATTATGTCTGGGTGTTTATTGAGCATCTTTTATATGCCTGGTATTTGTGCAAGGCATGGGATGAGTCAGAAGAGAAAGATAAGGAAAGATCATCCTTGCATTTGAGAGTCTCTTCCAATGAGACAATTGGGGAATACATGAGGGCAATATATTCTCAATAATTCAATTTCATGGTTCAGACTTGAATATTTCACCATAAAAATATCCATTTTTTAATAAGTAAATTACCATTTTGCCAAACAGCAAAACCTCTTGCATAAAGTTAAGGAATTGGGCCCCCTCCATTACTCAGCTGGGTGGGGGGGGGCGGCGGGAAAGGCCCATCCTTCTTCATCTTCCTGAGGCCCTCGGCTCCCTCCGGATGCCTCTCCTTTGGGCACCTGTTTCTTCATTAGTGGCCCTATCTGACCACAGCTCCTAATTCCAGATAAGCTGCATTTCACATGCCCCCACCCCAGGAGGCCTCCTGAGCCCCTTCCTCTCAGCCCCAACCTCAGCATCATGGAATCTTCCATTTGTCAGGGACCTTAGTGACTCCAGTAAACAACTCATTTTATGCCTGGGAAGATAAAGGTCCAGGAAGGTGAGGTGATTCATTTAAGACTACCTGGTCAGTTAGTGGGCAACCCTTCTCTCTCCTAGCTGGTTTTAGCTCCTTTTATTGCTTCAGGATGCCTTCTTAAAGGTAGGCACATAGAAGGGGTTATTGTTCACAAAGCGTAATGTTCACAACAGTGTAAAATTTCTAGGAGTGTTAACAAATTAACAGAGGGGTCAGGGACACTTTAACAGTGGTACTTGAGACAATATGAGGGCCCTACAGTAGATCTATAGAATAGAGTGAAATTGGTGTTTGATTACAAGTTAGATCAAACATTTCTTGAAGTTAAAAGAATTATAATGGAAATATAAGGACACAAGTTTTGAAATAATGCCCTTATCCTTTTCCCACAATGCAATATCATGATCTGCTTGTGTTCTTAGCTTCTTAGGTTTTAAAATGTATATTTTTATACAATCCTAACTATTAGACTAGTTTTAGCCACATTCTTACTAGTATTTGGGATGCTGCCATAATTTCATGGGTTAAATGTAAAATGCTAGCCTTGAAAATGCCATTTCCCTTTTATTCTTTGTCTAGAACTTAGATGACCTCCCTCCAGGTAGATGGGCTGTCTGAGCTCTCCCCACTAAGTCTGTCAGTGAAGTTGCTCAGTGGGCATGTAACTGAATCGCAGTAATGCATGTGATCATATTTTAGTAATTAACCAGTCATTAAAATAGTTATATATAAAAGATTTTAAATTCAGTAAGATTTACAAATTGGGCCAACTTTTAAAGGAACTTGGTCAGCTTGTGTTGAAATGCCTTCCAGGTTATAGCTACTTAAATCATGATTTTTGTTTTCCATGCTTGAGAAAATTGCCTCTCTGGAATAGATTTCAGTTTAGAATAAACTAAAAAAACTCAGTTCTATCTTTCCCAGCCAATGCCTCCTAGGTGCCCTGATTAAGAGCTGGTCTTGGCATGTTTCCTGGCTTCTCTACCTGGTGTACTTTATTTCAGCTCGGGAGCCCCCAGACCTTATCTACACCCTGGGAACTGGGATGCTAGGAAGGATTTGTCTACAGGAGACAGATGTTTAAGAGGCGGCATCTATGTGGCTTTATTACTGGTTGGATTGGGGGAATAAAGAAGAGGAGGAGCCCCTGATTTGGTTTTACTTGGTTGCACTTCCCAAGAGGAATTCCTGGTGGAGAAGATGAATGCTCACAGTTTCTGGTTTAGAAGTGGCAAGGTTGGGATCCCTGGGTGGCTCGGCGATTTAGCGCCTGCCTTCCACTCAGGGTGTGATCCTGGAGTCCCTGGATCGAGTCCCACATCAGGCTCCCTGCGTGGAGCCTGCTTCTCCCTCTGCCTGTGTCTCTGCCTCTCTCTTTCTCTGTGTGTCTTTCATGAATAAATAAATAAAATATTAAAAAAAAAAAAAAAAGAAGAAGTGGCAAGGTTGAGTTGTCTGTGGAGCATTTGGGAGGAGATACCTAGAGGGAAGTTGGATTTACTGGACCAAAGCTCAAAAAGCAGTATGACAAGAGATGGATTTGGGAATACTGCTAGTAAATCCTTGGACATTCTTGCCCACAGACTCTACCCTCTGCTTCAGGGCAACCCACACTACCTCAGTGATCCTAATGGACAGGAAAAGTGAATGGTGTCAGCAAGGCTCTCAAGATTCTTCCAATCACTACTAAGGGAGTGAATCTCTTGTTTTCCCATTTGGGAAGCAGACCCTCTAGCAAAGCAGCCCTGATTTATTTACTTTGAGCAGTGACTGGGTCAGAGCTCCAGAAGTCCTCAAATATCCGTGTTTGAGTTTAAAACCCTCAACTCTTTCCTTCTGTGTTTCTCCTTCGCCCTAAACCTGAAAGGATGGATGGTCTTTACCACGCCCCAGGCAGACTCACAGCCCTGCCTCCTCCCCTGGCTGAAGTGGCCCCGATTCTCTACCCCTGTGTATTGCTACGTCATTGCAAGCGGGGAGCGTTCAGGTGTCTACACTACCTTATTTGGCAGAGCAGAGAGTACTTGTTTATTTTATAGGCATGAGTTAGTGTTAAACTCATTTTTTGAACCCGTTCTAAAACTGTTTTTTCCATTTTTTGTTCTTGTTAAATTGTCTTTCTCGATTAAATTTACCCTTTTCTTTGAAATACTAAATTTCAACATGCTAATCTATTTTATTGCCAACACACAAATGGACAAGATGCACCCAGGGCAGTGTGTAAGTTGCAGGGAAGAGGAGATGGTCAGGCCTGAGGGGGCTACTTGGTAGCTGGTCTTTATGGAGAAAACGGCCCTGCCCAGATTGGTGCCATTATACATTCAAGGGCTCCAGTAGGGCCTTTAGCACTATTCCCCCAAATCCGTGTTTTCCTACTCAGCTTGCTTTCCTATGCTTCCCAAAAACCATTTAAAACTTTTCTTCTCTCCTCATATTTTTGCCTCTTGCTGTATGGAGAAGTCATCCCATGGGACTTCACACTGCCCACAACTCTTTACTCTGTCTCCAGACTTCTTGTTTGCATAGCTGTATCTCTCACTGCATTCTAGCACTGAATAAGGACTTATGTGTGTCAGGCAGTGTTTTGTACTCCCTATGGATTTCTAACTTAACATGTCATTACCCTCCACAACACAGGTAGGATATGATAGTGGTATTCAATGTACAGATGAAGAAGCTGTGGTTAGGGAAATTTCTAGAAGGCCCAAGTTTCCCACTGTAGCCCTAACATATGGTATAGTGTCTGGGACAGGGTAGGTGTTCAACAATTTTAAAAATGAACTTTAACATAAAGCAGATGGGGCAAAGGCAGCATATAGGGAAGGTTTGAAGACATAGGATAGAGAAGGAATCAGTAACCGAATAGCTATTTGAGTTGATAGGTGATCAGACAAAGAGTGCAGGTGAGAGGATTGGCTTTGAGCAGAAGGGAGAAATCTTTAGAGACCAGAGGCAAAGGGCAAAGGTGGGAACAAGTAAGGATTTTCACCGGAGGGTAAGGGGGTTTCCATAGGCCCAGTGTGTTTGGAGAGAGAATGGAGGCACTAAGGATGTGGCTTGAGAAGAGGATTTAAGTCTGGAAGAGCCACTATAGGGAATAGGGAGGAAGCTGACCAAGGACACATGAAAGAAGTCACCTAGTGCCTATGCCTGGACAAAGAGGGCATTTTTGAGTGTCTGCTGCATGTCAAGAGCACAGGTCATGTCATTTGATCTTCTCAGTAGCCCTGTGAATACTGTGTTGTATATAAGGAAACTGAGGCTCACTTTCTAAAAGTCACACAGCAGTGGAGGAAACTGAGGTAGGAATTTAAACCTGACTCCAAAAACGTGTGCTCCTTTCTTGCACCCTACTGCTTCTTGTAAACTCTTGGCTCATTGTGAAGAAAAGCTGTAGTCAACTCTTGGCCAGATCAAGGATTTTTAATCACTCCCATTCTGGGCCAGGAACAGAAAGGACGCTTATGGTTGTGGAAGGACTACCTTGCCAACTGCTGATTTTTAATCAAAAGAGGATTTCTCAGCTGCTTGATTAATCCATTCAATGTATCTCTCTAATCAGGTATGTAGAAGTTTGTTTGCACTTGATTTTTTTTTTAAGATTTATTTATTTATTTATTCATGAGAGACACGGAGACAGAGAGAGGGAGGCAGAGACGCAGGCAGAGGGAGAAGCAGGCTCCATGCAGGGAGCCCGACGTGGGACTTGATCCTGGGCTGAAGGCGGCGCCAAACCCTGCGCCACTGGGGCTGCCCTGATTTTTTTTTTTTTTAAATCAGATACCCAACATGTGTAGAATCAGTCTACTTTGGGTGCGAGTAATTCAGCCATGTCTTTTTTCCACAACTTAAATTTCAAAGGTTATATAAAACATTTAAAAATTCACTTTTCCGTCTAGCTGGTCTTCTGGGGGAGGGGCCTGTTGTGCTGATTTTCAGGTGTTAGCACTTGGGGGAGCTGCTCTGCCCCCTGCCTGGTGCAGGAGAAATAACTCAAAGAATTTAGAATTAAACTAAGTAATCACAAGTGAGCAAGACTCAATAAAGAAGCCACTTATGTATTATCTATTTCAGAGGACCAATAAAAGAGTAACATTTGAAAAAAATAAAATAAAATAAAATAAATAAAAATTCACTTTTCATAAAGTGAATCCAACCAGTCTTTAAAACACGGGTATGAAATGTTATTTCTATAACCCTTACAATTTTTTTTTTTTTCTAGATGAGTGGGGCCCACCTATGGCTGATTTCTGAAATTACCCATCAAAGTAACTCAACCCTTCAGTTAAATATTCAAGCTTAGATACCTTTTAAAATCCAAATGCCTTGGGAGGAAAGGCTCCCTATGTGTGGGTCAATTGCACTGGTGAGCATGACAGAACAGAGAAATGACTGAGATAGGAGGAAGAAGAGGAAGAAGATAAAATGAGGGAGGGCCTGGATTTCTAGAGGATAGAGAGAAGTTGTTGGCACCAAAGAGGGAAGAGGGAGAAAAGGAGGAGGGATTGGAGTCACAGAGACCAGAGGTACCAAGAGGTAGAGAAGGAAGCCTGGCAGAGAGTATCAGGACATGTAGCTCTTTGTACTTGGGGGGATCAAGGGCAAGCACCAGGACCAGAGGGCAAGATGCAGAATTCAAGGGCCTGAGTTTGAGTTTGAAATCAGAATGTGGCTGGGATAGGGTGAAGATGGAGCATGGTAGCTTTGAGCAATTGGGGAAGTGGAGGAATGGTGGCTTTCCTTTGTGTATATGTAGATCAAAGAGGTCTAAAGGGCTTAACTGATATGTGAATAACTCCCTATCTCTAATTGAGACCATCATAGGTCCACAAAAGATTCCTTTGAATCAATCAGAAGTAAAGGAGTGTATGTATATTTTTTGTGGTAGGATGGAGGGAGTGCTAGAAAACTCTGCCCAGGTATAACTTCCCAATGGAACTTGTCAGTAACCCTCGATGTATTTCTAACACCTATGGTTCCTAATAAGTTGTTACTCATTTAGGTACTATTGGATCAGAAAGCATAATTTCTATACATTTTTTTATGTCTCAGAGAAATTCTGGTATGGACAGGGTGTGTACTTTGTTTTATATTCCTTTACTTGGACTCTTATTGGCTTTGGTTACTTAAAAGACTAATAATAAATTTCATTGTAAATAAGAGGATGCAGGATAGAACTTTGTACCATGGAAGTTATCAAAGAGGAGGATGTTGAACAAGAGCTCATGGGACCCCGAAGACACATCTTGCCTACTTTTCAAATTAATTGGTCCCTTTCCCAAGCATAGCAGGGTGCCTCCAGATAGGTTCTGGCTCAATGAGGGGATATTAGGAGAGATTTAGAGGCAAAATACATAGGTCTGGAGCATCACATAGAATAAGGTATAGAATGGCATCTAAATTGTTTCAGTAAAGTCTTGATTATGCTAGGGAAATTACACTGCTGATAATCCACATGGAATTAACACTTTTTGTTGTTAAGTTGACACTTCTCATACAAGTTAATGAACAGCTCACAGTAAAACTAAATCATAACTTTAGGGCCTAGAGAAGAGTTATCGACTCACATAAGGCCCACCCTTACGTTATTGAACTTGGAAACACCTGTGTTAGTCTTGCACTAATCCTTCTAGAGTTGGCGCAATACGATTGTGTTGGAAAGTCATGGAATTCACCACATTTATCCTTTAATTAGACAAAACTTGGATTTAAAAGCTTCTGTGTGATTTGGAAAAATTCAATCTTTGGTCTCAGACTGCTAAATCCTTTGAGAATTTTGAAGTGCAAATATACAAATCATAATACAGTGTTAGGTTGTTAATCTTAAGAGTATGTGAGTCATTTTAAACCTAGAGTATTTTGTACTTAGTCATTTCCTGCGTATGAAATCTAACTTTCCAGCATAAAAATTATGAAGTGTAAAGTTTTCCAGTGTATGGAAGTACAAGTCTAAAACATGGCAACTGTGCATAGATGTAATATTGCTGTGACTGCAGCATTTTGTAACTCTGATTTAAATGTTTCCTTTTGTTTTGCTTCATCCGAACTTTTCTTCTCATAAAAATTTCTTCTCTATTCTTTCTTGCTTCTTAATTTTTCTTGCTATTTAGTTTTAGTAACCTGATTTTCTCCATGGTCAGTTTCACATGAAGAAAGTATCTACAGCTAAATATGGTGCAGAAAAATCCCCTCCCATACCATAGCAGTTAGTGGAGACCATATAATTCTCAGCTTTCAAAAAATACATGTGGAATGAATGGATTTTTAGAACAGCATAAATTTAAAAAATGAAATAAATTATTTTGAGTGGGTAAGCCCTGATACTTAACCATAATAATAACATACTGGAAGTCACAAAGGTCTCATTGAGGAGTATATCTTGAATTTCCTTCTATGTTTTTATAAATAGAGAATTGAAATATATGATTTTTGTCTCAATCATATCATTTGTTTCTCAGAATTAGGTGAGAAGGCTAGAGCAACAGTGTAATAATACCTCAAGGAAAAAAAAAAGAAAAAAAGAATGGCAGGGCAATACTATTATCCTCATTCATGGATAAGGGAAATCAAGTCCAGAAAAATTAACAAGATTATAAGCTAATTAAAAATTAGGGTAAGAACATGGAAATTCTGATCATAGTCTATTTTTTTAAATTTTACTTCACTACTTTCAGTTAAGGCAGACTTAACTATGGTGAAGAGAAAGATGACATGTGAATATATAAGTGTGGGGGAGCTGTGGCAGTCATTAGTGACATTCAATAAATATTTCCAGTTTTTCTTTTCCTGGGCACATGATAGGTTTACTTCCCCATGCCCCTTGGGGTACCATATAGCCATATGACTTGCTTTGTTTAATGACACATGTAGACATGACACATGTTACTCCCAGGCAGAAATTAAGAATCAGTTGATATATTCCCTCCCAACATAGGCCAGGATAATGGAAGCACATGCCAGGATTAAAACTTTTACCAACCTGGATCTCTGAGGACCTAAGGTGAAGAGAATCCCTTTGCTGACACATAATGGACATTTGTAAGTGACATTTTTTTTTGTTGTTTGTTGTGGTAAGCCATTGAGATTTTGGAGTTGTTATTGTAGCAAAGCCTAACTTATTTTGATTGATACAGGAATTAAGAACATAAATGGATAAAGAATGCATGGAACAATGGCTAAATGGGTAGATGGATGGTAGATGAATAAATAGATGGGTCAACTTAATAACAGGTGACTGGGGGAGGTCCAAGAGATAAACCTCTTCTCTTTGTACCAATATCCTAAATGCTCTGATTCAAATAAAGTGCAAACCACTGGATTATAGAAGGGTATTTTTATAAATCAGGACACATTCATTTTTAAAAAATTTTTATTTATTTATGATAGTCACAGAGAGAGAGAGAGAGAGAGAGAGGCAGAGACACAGGCAGAGGGAGAAGCAGGCTCCATGCACCGGGAGCCCGACGTGGGATTCAATCCCGGGACTCCAGGATCGCGCCCTGGGCCAAAGGCAGGCGCTAAACAGCTGCGCCACCCAGGGATCCCCTCAGGACACATTCATATGTTCATTTTCACAAGCAAAGTATCTATAGTTATATACTGTCCTTCTAGTCACAGTATGGTAGGCAGAAAAATGGTTCCCCAAAAGTATCCATGCCCTACTCTCTGTAATTTGTGAATATGTTATCTTAAGTGGCAAAGGAACTTTGTAAATATAATCAAATTAGGATCTTGATGTGGAATTATCTCTTATTCTGGATTATCTGAGTCAGCTCAATGTAATCACAAGGATCCTTATAAATAAAACAGGGAGGCAGACAAGTCAGAGAAGAAGGTGTGACATCAGAAGCAGAGGTTGGAGGGGCGCCTGGATGGCTCAATTGGTTGAGCATCTGCCTTCCATTCAGGTCATGAATCCCAGGTTCTGGGATGGAGCCCTGCATCTGGCTCCCAGCTTCTCCTTCTCCCTCTGCCCCTTCCCCCACATGTGTTCTCTCTCTCTCTCTCTTGCAGGCGTGCGCATGCATGCTCATGCTCTTTCTCTCTCTCAAATGAATAAATAAAAATCTTAAAAAAAAAAAAAAAAGCAGCATACATTGGAGTGATGAAATTGTTGGAAGGGGTCATGAACCAGGGGAGGCAGGTGGCTTTTAGGATCTGGAAAAGGCAAGAAAACAGATTCTTCACTAGAGCCTCCAGAAAGAATGTAGCTCTGCTGGCACCACGATCTTAGCCCAGGAAGGCCCATTTTGGACTTCTGGCCTCCAGAACTATAAGATAATACATCTGTGTTGTTTTATGCTATGAAGTTTGTGGTGATTTGTCAGAGCAGCAATAAGAAGTGAATATATCCAATTACTTCTTATTGTTGATATTTGATCTCAAGAGGTCAAATCTCTTACCAGAAGAATACAGGAAATTCTAAGCAAATCCATCACCACTTCTGGGGGAAAACATGCTACATGATTTGTAAACTTTGCTTAAGCAAAGTCTGGTTCAATTGGATAAGTTTTCTTTGACCCTACCATCCCAAGGTGGTACTAAAAGTTCCTCAAGTTGTTATTGTTGGGAAGACTCTCATTACATTTGCCTCTTCTGCCTTACAGTTCTCGAAAAAGTTGAATTTGCATAACTAGATTTTTGTTTGTTACTAGAATAAATCCGTTTTCCATTGCACCACAGGAAAATTGTCCTTTGGCACCATCATAGATCTGAGAGACTTCTAGGTGTGTTAATCCCATTGACAGTGGACAAGGGCCTGTGTCACCCTCTAGTCTTTAAACTCCTTGGAAACAGGAGCATGTCTTAAGCCTCTTTGCATTCTCTCTCTAGGCACCAACACAATGTGTTAAGGAAGAAATGTTCTGTACAAAACTTTGAGAGCCTACTACAACGTAAATAAGGCAGTGTCTTGGTTCTCAAATAGCACGCAATCCAACGGGAGAGAGAGAGAGAGACATGAACGAATATAGTGTGGCAGGGTTATATTGAGAAGGATGAACTGAGAAGACAATTGAAAGGAATGAATTGAGAAAGGAGGAAAAATAACTCAGTGCGAGGTGGTCAAGGAAGACTTTAGAGGGGAGTTAAAAATTTGCCTGGGTCTTTAAAAATAAAGGACCCCATAACTAGCAGTTTGCTAATAGAAAAGGAACTTCCAGGCAGGGGGTAACACATTCAAAAGCATGGTGTGTGTGCAGGGAATGTTTACAGAACAGCGAGAACTGGAACAAAAAGTGCTCAGGGAAGGTGGTACAGGTCACCTGCCTTGTGCCTTCATTTCCAAGTACAGATGTAGGGTTGTACAAGCTGAGTGGTTCTCAAACCGACTCAATCAGAACCTCTGAAGGGGGGTAGGGTTCCGGCACCAGCATTTTCTACACAGATTCTACTGTGCAACAAGATCAAAACCACTGACTTACATGGGCTCACAATTTCCTTCTAGATCAGAAATGACATGATGCTATAAAATTATACCTATTGCTTGGTTCTAACAAACTGCTTTTTAATATTGACTTCCATTTTAAGAATATTATTTCTAAAAGTAGAATTTTTATTTTTTATTTTATTTTATTTTATTTTAATTTTTATTTATTTATGATAGTTACAGAGAGAGAGAGAGGCAGAGACACAGGCAGAGGGAGAAGCAGGCTCCATGCACCGGGAGCCCGATGTGGGATTCGATCCTGGGTCTCCAGGATCGCGCCCTGGGCCAAAGGCAGGCGCCAAACCGCTGCGCCACCCAGGGATCCCAAAAGTAGAATTTTTAATAACCACATTTTATTAAAGTTTATATACTTTAAGGCTTAAACAAATTTTTTATGCTTATTAAGAGTAGAAACATTTTAAGATAATTATGATTTTTAAGAGAAAATAAATTATCTGCATAAGTTAGTATTTATTAGGAAATGAGATAGCATCATCTTTGAGATTGGCTTTAGAGGTAGTGTAATGTTCTGTCCCCGGGTTGAGAGTACAGTCAACCTCCAAGCCTGGATTATGTCCTGAGATTTATTTTCCAACAGAGAGCTATTTTCACAGAACATTAGGGTTGGCCTAGACTCTGAGCAGGATCAATATTGAATTTTTTCCTATAGAAGTAGGTGTCCCATATGAAGTAAGGAGCGTTATCAGAAAGGGATAGCAAAAGCACTCTAACATCTTTACCCCAAATCCATTGCTATCCAAGATTTCTGCTATCTATGTCTTTTAAAATGGTGTGTGTGTTTTATTTATTGCCACTGCCAGCTTGTCCATTTTGCTTTAAATATACTCCTGGAGAAGAAAACAGGTAAAAAGCTTCATCACATTGGATTCAGCAAGGATTTCTTGGATACCAAAAGAATAGGCAACAAAAGCAAATATAATGGGACTATGTCAAAATTTAAAACTTGTATTCATAACAGACAGAATGAGAAGGCAATGTATGGAAAAAGAAAACATTGGCAAATCATATATCTGGTAAGGTGATAATATCAAGAATATATTAACAACTTAGAACTCAACAACAAAATAATCATCTAACTTGATTAAAAAATGGGCAAAGGACTTAAATAGACATTTCCCCAAAGATGACATGCAACAGCCAGAAAGTATATGAAAAGATGCTTTGGTATCCCTAATCATCAGAGAAATACAAATCAAAATCACAATGAGATATCACTTCCCACCCATTAGGATGGCTACTACTCCAAAACCAGAAAATAATAAGCAATTGCCTGGGAAGATGATAGAATAAGAGGCCCCTAAGCTTACTTTGTCTCATGGATATGACTAGATAACCAGTATAAATAACCCAGAAAACAACCCAAAGGATGACACAACAAACTCCATAACTAAATGTAGAGAAGAGGCCACATCAAAGAGGGTAGGAAGGGTGGAGACTCAGGTGGGAAACTAAATGGACCTGTGGGACTGTCCATGGGGAGGGAGGGGCTTGAGGGCACAGAGAAGGGAGAGAAACAGACTATCACCCAGGGAGGCCACACGAGTAAGATGATTCCCCATAACATTTGGTTTTGAAAACTAGAGGGGCCAAATTTGAGAGTTCTGACAGCCAGTGGTACTTAAAGTCTGGAATTTTAAAAATCTGTGAACTCAGCTCTGAGAGAGCCAGGAAAGTGAAAGGAAGCTGAATCTCGGCCCTTAAAGAAATAGCATGACAGCCCACGGAAATACAGCATGGAAGTAGCAGCTTGAAAAGTGCCTGGGAACTATGGGGAAGAGAGTGATTTACTAACCTCAGAGCATGTCCTAGAGGGACAGAGATCACTGGGAGATCCCTTCAGGAACACAGGAGCTGGCGGGTGCCATTTCCCTCCCCTGCCCTCCAGCATAAATACACATCCATCTACTGCAAGAACCAGTGCAGTGCAGATTTCACTACCTAACTTGCTTACACCAGGCCCCACCCTTCCAGCCTTCAGAGATCTGTCCTCTGTACCAGGCTTGCTTCATTATTGGCACTGTGAACCCTCACTCCCACCCCAGAAGATTGGTGCAAACTCTGCCAACTCCATGTCTTCCTACCTGCCTGCTTTGGGGGGCCTCAGTCCTGTGGCAGCAGCAGTGGATTCCCTGTCTTGATGGACAGCATATAAATCTTGTTAAAACTGCATACCCTGCACCATGTGCTGTGCAGATGCCGCCCCCCCCCCATACACTCTTCACCGGAGTCCATTTAAACTGGGACACAAGCCTGGCAATGTGCTAGTAGCCCCAACAAGAACCAGCACCACTCCAAAGTGATTCCTGCCCTGGGGAGAGGAGAGATCACTACACATACCAGCCAGAATGTGGCACCAGCAGTGGACTGGGGAAGACTGATTGCAGGCCCTCCCCTCTCCAGTGAAAGCTCCTCAGGGGACAACAGAGAAAGTGAAAACAAAAAACAAAACAAACAAACAAACAAACAAACAAAAAACAGAGAAAGTGCCCTGCCATTTGGTGCTATTGCCTCACTGGAAAATGCCTGATCTGACCCAACTCAAGCCCAAGGCAGTCCCAGACTGGCTCACTAACATCATAGAGACCAAACCCTGCCCAAAACAGGCAAAGAGAACCATTGCAGACAACTGGACTGAAGGAAAAGGTGGCTCAGCCACAACAGCAGGGTGCATGCAACACACAGAGGAGACACCCCTTGCAGGGCCAGGTTCTGCTAAACAGGGGACCCTATACTGCAGGGCACTACAGGACTTCTTCATAAGGCCACTACTTTCAAGAGCAAGAGACATAGCTGACTTTCCTAACAAATAGAAACAGACACAGAATTAGAAAAAATGAGGAGACAGAGGAATATATCCCAAATGAAAGAACAGGACAAAATCACAGCAAGAGACCTGAGTGAAGCAGAGTTAAGTAATATGCCTTACAGAGAATTTAAAGTAATGATCATAAAGATACTTATAAAGATAGAAAGAGTGGAGGACATTCGTAAATCCTTAAAAGAGATTAAAAAAAAAAAAAGAACCAATCAGAGGTGAAGAATAATAAGTAAATAATAAATAAACAATAAATAAATAATAAATAAATTAATTAAAATACACTAGATGGAATTAATAGTAGACTAGAGTAAGCAGAAGAAGGAATAAATGACCTGGAGGACATAGGAATGGGAAGTAATCAAGCTGAGCAGATGAGAGGGAAAAAAAATCTGCAAAATGATAATAAATTTAGGGAACTCAGTGGCTCCATTAAGCATAACAACATGTGCATTATAGGGATGCCAGAAGGAGAAGAGAGAAAAGGGAGAGAAAATTTGAATAAATAATAACTTAAAACTTCCCAAATCTGGGAAAGGGAACATATCCAGATTCACCAGGCACAGAGAGCATCCAGAAAAATCAACCTAAGGAGGCCCACACCAAGACATATAGTAATTAAAATGGCAAAAAGCAGTGAAAAAGAATAGGCGAGATAAAGAGTTTCATACACAAAAGTTAAAGGCATTCATGACCACTAATGCAGCCCTACAAAAAATACTAAAGGGGATTCTTTGAGTAGAAAGGAAAGACCAATGTAAGAGTAAGAAAAGTAGGAAGAAAAAAGTAGTAGAAATAAGTATATCTGTAAAATCCCTGAAGGGACTCACAAAATTTAAAAAAAGGTTGTAAAGTATGACACCACACATGTAAAAAATAGGGAGGAGGGAGAGGATTAAAGGATAGATTCAAACTTAAATAACCACCAACTTAATATAAACTGCTATATGCAGAAGATATTATACAAATCTCGTGATAACCACATACAAAAACCAGTAATAGATATGCAAAAAATAGAAAATAATCTGTACCACTAAAGAAAGACAACTTATTTTGAGAGAGGGAGCAAGGAAAGAAAAGAACAGAGAAGAGCTACAAGTACCATCAAAAAAACAATAAAATGGCAAAAAGTACATAGCTATCAATAATTACTTTGAATATAAATGGACTAAATGCTACAATCAAAAGACACAGGATGACAGAATGGATTAAAAAAATAAGACCTGGCTCTATTCTGCCTATAAGAGCTGATTTCAGGCATAGAGACATATGCAGATTGAAAGTGAAGGGATAGAGAAAGGCATCCATCATGGAAGTGGGTGTCAAAAGAAAGGGGGGTAGCAATACTTATTTTGGACAAAATAGACTTTAAAACAGACTGTAACAAGAGACAAAGAAGGACACTACATAATCATAAAGGGGACAATCCAAAAAGAAGATAGAACAATTGTAAATATTTATTGACCCAAAGTGGGAGCTCACAAATACGTAAGAGTTAATAATAAACATCAAGGAAATAATCACTAGTAATACAAGAGTAGTGGGGGACTTTAACACTCCACTTATATCAATGGACAGATCATCCAAACATAAAGCCAAAAAGAAAGCAGTGGCTTTGGATGACACTTCATACTAAATGGATCTAACAGATATATTCAGAACATTCCACCCTAAAACAGCAGGATACACATTCTTTTCAAGTGGACACAGAACATTTTCCAGAACAGATGATGTATTAGGCCACAAAACAAGTCTCAATGAATTAAAAAAGATCAAAGTCATACATGCATCCTTTCTGACCACAACATTATGAAACTAGAAATCAGCCACAAGAAAATAAAATTTGGAAAGAACAAAATACATGGAGGTTAAATAACACATGCTACTAAACAATGAATTGGTCAACTAAGAAATCAAAGGAGAAATGAAAAATTACATGGAGAGAAATGAAAATGAAAACGTAAAGGTCCTAAATCTATGGGATAGAGATTGTTCTGTGAGGGAAATTTATAGCAACACAGGCCTACCTCAAGAAACAAGAAAAAAATCTTAACCTAAATTTACACCTAAAGGAGCTAGAAAAACAAGAACAAACAAAACCCCAAAACAGCAGAAGGAAGAAAGTAATAAAGACTAGAACAGAAATAAATGATATACCAACTAAAAGAATAATACAACATATCAGTGAAACCAGGAGCTGTTTCTTCAAAAAGATCAACAAAATTATAAATCTCTAGCTAGACTCATCAAAAAAAAAAAAAAAAAAGGAAAGAAAAAAAGAAAAAGGACTGAAGCCATATCAGAAATGAAAGAGGAGAAATAACAGCTGACACCATAGAAATCCAAAGGATTATGAAATTCTTATGAAAAGTTATATGCCAAAAAATTGAACAACCTAGAAGAAATGGATAAAATCTTAGAAACACAAAACCTACCAAAACCAAAGAAGGAAGAAATAGAAAACCTGATTACCAGCAATGAAATTGAATTGGTAATAACAAGATTCCCAACAAACAAAAGGCCAGGGCCAGATGGCTTCACAGGTAAATATCTATTCTCAAACTTTTCCAAAAAATAGAAGTGGAAGAAAAACTTCCAGATTCATTTTATGAGACAAACATTACCCTGATTACCAAAACCAAATTAAGACAACACCCACACAAAAGAGAATTACAGACTAATATCTCTGATGAACATAGATGGCAAAAATCCTTAACAAAATATTAGCAAACCAAATCCAACAATACATTTAAAAAATCATTCATCATGAACAAGTGTGATTTATTCCTGGGTTGCAAGGGTGGTTCAATATTTGCAAATCAATCAACATGATACATCACATCAATAAGAGAAAGGATAAAAAACATATGATAGAATTTGACAAAGTACAACATCCATTCATAATAAAACCCCTCAAACAAAGTGGGTTTGGAGGGCACATACCAACATAATAAAAGCCATCTATGAAAAACCCACACCATATATCACACTCAATGGTGAAAAACTAAGAGCTTTACCCCTAAGGTCAGGAACAAGACAGGAATGTCTACTCTCATTACTTTTATTCATCAAAGTATTGCAGTCCTAGCTATAGCGATCAGACAAGAAAAAGAAATAAAAGGCATCCAAATCAGTAAGGAGGAAGCAAAACTCTTACTATTTGTACATAACATGATGGGATGTATAGAAAACCCCAAAGACTCTACCAAAAAACTATTAGAACTGATAAATGAATTCTGTAATGTCATAGGATACAAAATCAATGTACAGAAATCTATTATATTTCTATACACTAATAATGAAGCAGCAGAAAGAGAAATTAAGAGAATAGTCCATTTACAATTACACCAAAACAAAGAAACAAACCTAGGAGTAAACTTAACTGAGGAGATGAAAGACCTATACTCTGAAAACTATAAAACACTGAAAGAAATTGAAGACAACACAAACAAAAGGAAAGACATTTCACACTCACGGATTGGGACAGCAGATGTTAAAATGTCCATACTACCCTAAGCAATTTATAGATTTAGTGCAATCCCTATTAAAATACCAACAACATTTTTCACAGAACTAGAACAAACAATCCTAAAATTTGTATGGAACCACAAAAGAGCTCAAATAGCCAAATCAATCTTGAAAAAGAAAATGCTGGAGGCATCACAATTCTGGACTTCAGATTATATTACAAATCTGTAATAATTGAAATAGCACAGGACAAAATACTGGCACAAAATAGACACATAGACAACAGAACAGAATAGAAAGCCCAGAAACACACCCATGATTTTAATGGTCAATTAATCTTCAACAAAGGAGGTAAGAATATGCAATAGGATAAAGCCAATCTCTTCAACAAATGGTGTGGGAAAACTAGACAGCTACATGCAAAAGAATGAAACTGGACCACTCCCTTACATCATATCAAAATGGGTAAAAACCTAAATATGAGTTCTGAAGCCTTTAAAAGCCTTGAAGAGATCACAGGCAGTAATTTCTCTGACATCATCAGTAGCAACATGTTTCTAGATATGTCTCCTCAGGCAAGGGAAATAAAAGCAAACATAAACTGCATAAAAATAAAAAGTTTCTGTGCAGCAAAGAAAACAACCAACAAAACTCAATAGACTAAACTAGAAAAACTAAAAGACAAAACTAAAAGACAACCTATTGTATGGGATGAGATATTTGCAAAAGACATATCCAACACAGGCTTAGTATCCAAAATATATAAAGAACTTATACAACTTAACACCCCGACCCCAAAATCCAATTTAAAAATGGGCAGAAGACATGAACAGACATTTCTCCAAAGAATATATACAGATGGCCAACAGACACATGAAAAGTTGCTCAACATCACTCACCATCAGGGAAATGCAAATCTAAACCACAATGAAGTATCACCTCATATCTGTCAGAATGGCTAAAATTGAAAACACTTCAAACAGCAAGTGTTGGAGAGGATGTAGAGAAAAAGGTACCCTTGTGCACTGTTGGTGGGAATGCAAACTGGTGCAACCACTGTAGAAGACAGTCTGGAGGTTCCTCAAAAAATTAAAATAGAATTACCATGTGCTCTAATAATCACACTACTAGGTATTTGAATATGAAAACACTAATTTAAGGGATATGTGTACTTCTATGTTTATTGCAGCATTGTTTACAATAGCCAAATATGGAATCAGGAATGGATAAAGAAGATGTGGTATATATGGAATATCTTTCAGCCATAAAGAAGAATGAAATCTTGTCATTTGCAATAACACAGATGGAGCTAGGAAGTATTATACTAAGCGAAATAGTACAATATTAAAATATTTCTCTGACGAAATAAGTCAGTCACAGGAAAACAAATACCATATGATTTCACTCATGTGCAATTTAAGAAACAAAACAGATAAATAAATGAAAAAGAGACAAACCAAAAACAGATTCTTAGCTACAGAGAACAATGTGATGTTACCACAGGGGAGGTTGGTGGAGGAAATAGTGAAATAGGTGAAAGGGATTAAAAGGACACTTATCATGACGAACACCAAGTAACACATGATATTGTTGAATCACCATATTCTATACTTGAAAATTATAGAATTGTATGTTAACTACACTGGAATTAAAATAAAAAATTTAAAAAGAGAAAATAACAAGTAATGGCAAGAATGTGAAGAAACTGGAAGGAACACTTGTGCATTATTGGTGAGATTATAAATTGGTGCACCTGCTACAGAAAGCAGTACGGTGATTCCTTAAAATATTAAAATTAGAGTTGCTTTATGATCCAGCAATCTCACTTCTGGGCATATTTTCAAAATAATTGTAAATAGGATCTCAAAGAGATACGTGCACCTCCATGTTCATAGGAGCATTATTCACAATAGTCAAGAGGTGGAAGCAACCTGAGTATCCCATCAAATGATGAACAGATGAAGAGGATGTGGGAGATACACAGATACATGGAAACATCGCTACAATAAAAACATCGCTACAATAAATTTATTAAGAAATTAATAAATTCTTAATGATGGTGACTGACTTTTACCGCTCCAGGCATTTTATCTGGATTAGGATTTAAGTCTCCTAACAACCCTATCAAATGGCACTGTTCTTGTACCATTTCACAGAAGAGGAGACTGAGGTAGGTAATCTTTGGTAACTTGCCAAAGATCACACATGAATGGAGCCAGGCTGTGGGGTTCAGAGTCTATGTTTTTAATATTTCCATTTTATTGCCTTTCTGCAGCTTACTGGAGACTTGCTAGGTTAAACAGATAGAAATAATGAGATCCTTCCTTACCAGAATGATTAAATTGAGTTATTAGCTTCTTTTTGGTTGCTATTAAGTATAGCTACAAGATGCCCTTTAATGGTATTATGCAAAGTTTGTATCCCTTTTATGACCTATAACCTATGATCTGTACTTAGACTTTTTTTTTGTGTATTTTTTTATTGGAGTTCAATTTGCCAACATATAGCATAACACCAGTGCTCATCCCGTCAAGTGCCCCCCTCAGTGCCCATCACCCAGTTACCCCATCCCCCGGCCCACCTCCCTTTCCACAACCCCTTGTTCATTTCCCAGAGTTAGGTGTCTCTCATGTTCTGTCCCCCTCACTGATATTTCCCACTCATTTTCTTTCCTTTCCCCTTTATTCTCTTTCACTATTTTTTATATTCCCCAAATGAATGAGACCATATAATGTTTGTCTTTCTCCGGTTGACTTACTTCACTCAGCATAATACCCTCCAGTTCCATCCACATCGAAGCAAATGGTGGGTATTTGTCGATTCTAATGGCTGAGGAATATTCCATTGTATACATAAACCACATCTTCTTTATCCATTCATCTTTCGATGGGCACCGAGGCTCCTTCCACAGTTTGGCTATTGTGGACATTGCTGCTAGAAACATCGGGGTGCAGGTGTCCTGCTGTTTCACTGCATCTGAATCTTTGGGGTAAATCCCCAGCAGTGCAATTGCTGGGTCGTAGGGCAGGTCTATTTTTAACTCTTTGAGGAACCTCCACACAGTTTTCCAGAGTGGCTGCGCCAGTTCACATTCCCACCAACAGTGCAAGAGGGTTCCCCTTTCTCCGCATCCTCTCCAACATTTGTGGTTTCCTGCCTTGTGAATTTTCCCCATTCTCACTGGTGTGAGGTGGTATCTCATTGTGGTTTTGATTTGTATTTCCCTGATGGCAAGTGATGCGGAGCATTTTCTCATGTGCGTGTTGGCCATGTCTATGTCTTCCTCTGTGAGATTTCTCTTCATGTCTTTTGCCCATTTCATGATTGGATTGTTTGTTTCTTTGGTGTTGAGTTTAATAAGTTCTTTATAGATCTTGGAAACTAGCCCTTTAGCTGCTATGCCATTTGCAAATATCTTCTCCCATTCTGTAGGTTGTCTCTGAGTTTCGTTGACTGTTTCTTTTGCTGTGCAGAAGCTTTTTATCTTGATGAAGGCCCAACAGTTCATTTTTAAATTTTCTTTCCCTTGCCTTCATGGATGTATCTTGGAAGAAGTTGCTGTGGCCAAGTTGAAAAGGGTGTTGCCTGTGTTCTCCTCTAGGATTTTGTTGGATTCCTGTCTCACATTTAGATCTTTCATCCAGTTTGAGTTTATCTTTGTGTATAAGAGAATGGTCCAGTTTCATTTTTCAGCACGTGGCTGTCCAGTTTTGCCGCACCATTTATTGAAGAGACTGTCCTTTTTCCAGTGGATATTCTTTCCTGCTTTGCCGAATATTAGTTGACCATAGAGTTGAGGGCCCATTTCTGGGTTCTCTCTTCTATTCCACTGATCTATGTGTCTGTTTTTGTGGCAGTACCACACTGTCTTAATGACCACAGCTTTGTAGTATAACTTGAAATCCAGCATTG
The DNA here is from genome assembly GCF_048164855.1 of Canis lupus baileyi. Lineage (NCBI taxonomy): Eukaryota > Metazoa > Chordata > Mammalia > Carnivora > Canidae > Canis > Canis lupus. The sequence goes on from NC_132842.1 coordinate 3,193,449, forward strand.
TGATGCCCCCAGCTTTGGTTTTCTTTTTCAATATTCCCCTAGCTATTTGGGGTCTTTTCTGATTCCACACAAATCTTAAGATTACTTGTTCCAATGCTGTGAAGAAAGTCTATGGTATTTCAATAGGGATTGCATTGCACATGTAAATTGCCTTGAGTAGCATTGACATTTTCACAATATTTATTCTTCCAGTCCATGAGCATGGAATGTTCTTCCATCTCTTTGTGTCTTCCTCAATTTCTTTCAGAAGTGTTCTGTAGTTTTTAGGGTATAGATCCTTTACCGCTTTGGTTAGGTTTATCCCTAGGTATCTTATGCTTTTGGGTGCAATTGGAAATGGGATTGACTCCTTAATTTCTCTTCAGTCTCATTGTTAGTATACAGAAATGCCACTGATTTCTGGGCATTGATTTTGTATCCTGCCACGCTACCAAATTGCTGTATGAGTTCTAGCAATCTTGGGGTGGAGACTTTTGGGTTTTCTATGTAGAGTATCATGTCATCGGCGAAGAGGGAGAGTTTGACTTCTTCTTTGCCAATTTGAATGCCTTTTATTTCTTTTTTTTTTTTTAATATATGATAGTCACACGCAGAGAGAGAGAGAGAGGCAGAGACATAGGCAGAGGGAGAAGCAGGCTCCATGCACCGGGACCCGACGTGTGATTCGATCCCGGGTCTCCAGGATTGCGCCCTGGGCCAAAGGCAGGTGCCAAACCGCTGCGCCACCCTGGGTTCCCCTTTTATTTCTCTTTGTTGCTTTATTGCTGAGGCTAGGATTTCTATTACTATGTTGAAGAGCAGTGGTGAGAGTGGACATCCCTGTCATGTTCCTGATCTTAGGGGAAAGGCTGTCAGTGCTTCCCCATTGAGAATGATATTTACTGTGGGCTTTTCGTAGATGACTTTTAAAATGCTGAGGAATGTTCCCTCTATCCTTACCCTCTGAAGTTTTGATCAGGAATGGATGTTGTATTTTGTCAAATGCTTTCTCTGCATCTATTGAGAGGATCATATGGTTCTTGTTTTTTCTCATATTGATATGATCTATCATGTTGATTGCTTTACAAGTGTTGAACCAGCCTTGCATCCCAGGGATAAATCCCACTTGGTCATGGTGAATAATAATCTTCTTCTTTTTTTTTTTTTTTGAATAATCTTCTTAATGTACAGTTGGATCCTATTGGCTAGTATCTTGTTGAGAATTTTTGCATCTGTGTTCATCAGGGATATTGGATATTCTCCTATTTAGTGGGGTCTTTGTCTGGTTTTGGAATTAAGATGATGCTGGCCTCACAAAAGGAGTTTGGAAATATTCCATCCCTTTCTAACTTTCGGAACAGCTTTAGTAGAATAGGAATTGTTTCTTCTTCAAACGTTGATAGAATTCCCCTGGGAAGCCATCTGACCCTGGACTTTTGTGTCTTGGGAGGTTTTTGATGACTGCTTCAATTTCCTCCCTGGTTATTGGCCTGTTCAGGTTCTCTATTTCTTCCTGTTCCAGGTTTGGTAGTTTGTGGTTTTCCAGAAATGTGTCCATCTCTTCTAGATTGCCTAATTTGTTGGTGTATAGCTGCTCATAATATGTTTTTAAAATTGTATTTCCTTGGTATTGGTTGTGATCTCTCCTTTTTCATTCGTGATTTTATTAATTTGAGTCTTTTTTCTTTTTAATAAGGCTGGCTAATGGTTTGTCTATCTCATGAATGTTTTTAATTCTTCTCTAATTTCCTGGTTGACCCTTTCATCTTTTAGCAGTATACTCCTTAACCTCCACGTGTTTGAGTTTCTTCCAAATGTCTTCTTGTGATTCAGTTCAAGTTTCAAAGCATTATGGTCTGAAAATATGCAGGGGACAATCCCAAACTTTTGATATCATTTGAGGCCTGATTTGTGACCCAGTATGTGGTCTATTCTGGATAAAGTTCCATGTGCACTTGAGAAGAATGTGTATTCAGTTGCGTTTGGATGTAAAGTTCTGTAGATATCTGTGAAATCCATCTGGTCCAGTGTATCACTTAAAGCTCTTGTTTCTTTGGAGATGTTGTGCTTAGAACATCTGTCATTTGCAGAAAGTGCCATGTTGAAGTCTCCCAGTATTAGTGTATTATTTACAAGGATGTCTTTACTTTGGTTATTAATTGATATACTCGGCAGCTCCCACATTAGGGGCATAAATATTCATGATTGTTAAGTCCTCTTGTTGGATAGATCCTTTAAGTATGATACAGTGTCCCTCTTCATCTCTTACTACAGTCTTTGGGATAAACTTTAATGTATCTGATATGAGGGTGGCTACCCCTGCTTTCTTTTGAGGACCATTTGAATGATAAATGGTTCTCCGACCTTTCATTTTCAGGCTGTAGGTGTCCTTAGGTCTCAAATGAGTCTCTTGTAGACAGCAAATAGATGGGTCCTGCTTTTTTATCCAGTCTGAAACCCTGCACCTTTTGATGGGGTCATTTAGCCCATTCACATTCAGTGTTACTATGGAAAGATAAATTTAGTGTCATCATGATACCTATTCAGTCCCTGTTTTTGTGGATTATTTCCTTGGACTTCCTCTTTCTTTTACAGAGTCCCCCTTAATATTTCTTGCAGAGCTGGTTTGGTGGTCACATATTCTTTCAGTTACTGCCTATCTTGGAAGCTCTTTATCTCTCCTTCGATTCTGAATGAGAGCCTTGTTGGATAAAGTATTCTTGGCTGCATGTTCTTCTCATTGAGGACCCTGAATATATCCTGCCAGCCCTTTCTGACCTGCCAGGTCTCTGTGGAGAGGTCTGCTGTTAATCTAATACTTTTCCCCATATAAGTTAGGGATCTCTTGTCTCTTGCTGCTTTAAGGATTTTCTCTTTATCTTTGCAATTTGCAAGTTTCACTATTAAATGTCGGGTGTTGAATGGTTTTTACTGACTTAGTGGGGGATCTCTCTATCTCCTGGATCAGAATGACTATTTCCCTACCCAAAAAGTTCTCAGCTATGATTTGTTCAAATATGCTTTCTGGCCCTCTGTCCCTCTTGGCGCCCTCTGGAACCCCAATTAAACGTAGATTTTTCCTTCTGAGGCTATCATTTATTTCCCTTAACCTTTCCTCATGGTCTTTTAAATGTTTTTCTCTTTTTTCCTCAGCTTCCTTCTTTACCATCAACTTGTCTTCTATGTCACTCACTCGTTCTTCTACCTCATTAACCCTCATCGTTAGGACCTCCAGTTTGGATTGCATGTCATTTAATTGATTTTTAATTTCGGCCTGATTAGATCTAAATTCTGCAGTCATAGAGTCTCTTGAATCCTTTATGCTTTTTTTCCAGAGCCACCAGTAGCTTCATAATTGTACTTCTGAATTGGCTTTCTGACATTGAATTGTAATCCAGATTCTGTAACTCTGTGCCAGAGAGTGCTGGTTCTGATTGTTTCTTTCGTGGTGAGTTCTTTCTAGTCAATTTGCTCAGTGCGGAGTGACTAAAAACGAGTTATACTGGAAAAAGGAAGAAAAAGAAGAAAAAGAAAAGAAAACAAAGGAGGGGTATAGTCTGGTTCGATATACTGTAGATCCCTCGACTTCCCCTGGAGCTTTCCAGCGCTGCTCGGTCAGGAACTCGCTCTTCCCTGTCCTTCCAGCTGGTCTCCTGGGGGAGGGGCCTGCTGTGCGGATTCTCAGGTGTGTGCACCTGGAGGGGCTGCCCCGCCCCCTGCCAGGTGCACGGCTCAGTGTGAGCTGTTTATCCTGTGAGGCCCCTGCTCCCTGTGGCCCCACTTCATCCCAGGCACAAGGTGGCACAGGAGGAACAAGCCTGGCGGCGGCCAGCTCTCCAGCCCTGGAGTCAGCTTCCCGCAGTGGCTCCCGCGGCTCCCGGTCCCCCCTGGCCTAGACGCTCCTGGAGGGCGGTGGGTGGAGGCGCCAATCTGCACAGCTTGGGGGCGCCGGGCAGCAGGAGCGTCCCGGTCCTCGCTGTCCCGTGCCCTCCCCACCTCCTCCCGTTCCAGGGGGCGCGCAGGATCGCTGGCTCTGTCCCCCAGCGCCCCGGGCCCCGGGGCCCGCGCCGCGGGAATCGCTCCCCGGGCCGCGGCGCCCGAAGGCACAGGGCGCAGCCCCCTGGGTCCGGAGCCGCCGCCCGAGCCGAGCTGCTCCCCGGGCCCCGCCAGGCGCGCCCCCGCCCTTCCCCGAGACCGGCCCGCGGCGCGTGGTGCTCTCGCCGGGCTGGAGGCTCCGCGGCTGCCCCTCCCGGGACCCTGCCCGGGACCCTGCCGAGCGGGTGCGTGAAGTTCCCGCTTCTCCGGGCCTGGGCTGCCCTGTCCCGAGGCTTTCGGGGCGGCCCGAGTCCGGCTCCTCGCGGGCCCCGCCCCCACTGAGTCTTTCTTTTTTTTTGATTTGTTGTTTCCGCCTTCCTACGCTGTTATGAGCGCAAACTCTTCTCTAGCATCCCGGCTGTCCTCTCTTTAAATCTCGGGTCGAATTCGTAGACGTTCGGGATGGTTTGAAGGTCCTCTAGGTAAGTCGGTGGGGCAGGTGCACTGGGGACCCTGCTCCTCCGCCTTCTTGCCTCCCCCCCCCCACCGCTTAGACTTTTTCTTACAGAAATTGCATGAGGTTTACCAGTCACAACTTAAAATCACATTTATTAAATAGACTCAGGGATACATCAGAGTTTTACTTATGGAAATGAATCTCATTTTCTGAGTCTTTAGTGAAGGACTTGTTACATCTTTCAGGGAATCCAGAGAAAGAGTAGTTTTCTGCACTGAATTTACCCTAACATTATCCTAAAATTCTAAAACTTGACCAAAGTTCCATCATTAAGTGGGACAGTATCAGGTTCCCTTTAAAGATACATACACATATTAGTACATATTTAGGGTTTCAAGGATTTCAACCAACCCTCCCCCTGGATATAATATGACAGACCACCTGGTTTTGGAAAGTCATATCCTTGTTAGGTCACTACAAGAGGAGCTTTCATTTCTCCTTGAGTTGGTTTCACTGAATAAACATTTACTGAAGAAAAAGAAAACACTTTAAATATCTTTCCTAATTAATGCATCAACATTTTGATTCCTTTTAGGTTCACAGGTTGGTTTTAATTTCTAGTTTAATAAAATCATCCTTGTGTAAACAATTCTTTATTATCACAAATGAAAGAAAAAGCAGTTATCCAAAACTGTGGTTAAGATCTTCCAAACAACAAAGCATGAAGTTCTCCCTTTGGACCAGGTGAGGGCACTCCTGTCCTCTCCCAAATCTTTACTTAAGGTGACAAAAAGAAAAAAAAAAACAAACCACTTTTATTTAAATTAGTGAAGTTGGTTGACAGTAGCTAGTTTACCTCATTAATTTCTATTTCGATTTTTTTTTCATTTTGATCCTAACACCACCTTTGTTACAGTCTCTGATTTTCAACTCTAGCTACACATGAGAATCACCTTGGATAGTTTTAGGCACTTTGACATCCCACATTCTATCATCCCAAACTCTGATTCGGTTGGTCTGGGTGGTGCCACAGCATTGGTATTTTTAAGAAGCACCCCACGTCCTTCTAATGTGTAGGCAGGGGTGAGAACTACTGCCAGAGTGGTACTTTATTAGGAGCAGGTTTGTTAGGGGACCGATGCTTTTCTAGTTTAAATTAGTGTATGGTTCACTCAAGTGTTAAACAAGGTGAGGATGAATCATACGTTTGTCCTGTGTGAATAATGGTTCTCTGCCAAGGCTTGGAAAGCCATCACAACTTGGCCATTTAGCAAAAGTTTATCCTAACTTTGCTCTTGCCCTGGCAGGAAGCTTCCTTCCATCCTTCTCTAGCCACCATCTACCAGGTACCACCCATCCTCTTAGGTCATTTCCTAGGGCCTGTGGTTTAAATTGGCCGAATTCATTCATCTCCTTTTTGATTTGTTCTCTCACTCAAGAGATTTCCAGGATGCTCTCCTTGGACTCCATAGGCCTCAGGCGCTGTTTCCTGCTCCCTTCTTTTCCCTTCACTGCCAGTGGCTCTGCTGTTTGCCTTCCTGCCTTGACCCTAGCTGGGCTATCTCTGAAGGCCCCCATAGCCGGTGCTAATTGGGGCAGCCATCTGCCAGTTTTGGCTCTTTTTCCCAGTGTGAGCTCTATGAGCAACAGACTCTTCTCTCTCCAGGTCACTGCTGCTCCTCACTAAGCTAGCAGACAGACTCTGTCCTCGGACCTTTAATATCAACTAGGAAAATATTACCTATGCCAATTATTGCATTGTTCTGAATATAGGCAGCACAGACTTGGTGAGCTGGCCCAGGTCAGCCAAGGACCTGAGGGGTGAACTCTTCCAAAGTTACTGTGGCAGCCTCTCAGACTATGTGCTTGCACTTTCTTTTGTGTAGGTCAGCACTGAATCATGCAGAAGTCTGTACTCAGGTCTGATTGTGTAACTATGTAAACATGGCCCTGGTAAGTGATGTTCAGGCATGGATGCACATAGTGGTGGTCTTGGGGATTTACAGGGACCACAGGGCAGCCAGGAAAGGCCTACAGAAATAGGAGTGGCAAGCAGGATCGGTGGCTTCTAAGCCCAGGTCTGCTTTTTTTTTTATAATAAATTTATTTTTTATTGGTGTTCAATTTACCAACATACAGAATAACACCCAGTGCTCATCCCGTCAAGTGCCCCCCTCAATGCCCGCCACCCATTCACCCCCACCCCCGCCCTCCTCCCCTTCCACCACCCCTAGTTCGTTTCCCAGAGTTAGGAGTCTTCATGTTCTGTCTCCCTTTCTGATATTTCCCACACATTTCTTCTGCCTTCCCTTCTATTCCCTTTCACTATTATTTATATTCCCCAAATGAATGAGAACATATAATGTTTGTCCTTCTCCGATTGACTCATTTCACTCAGCATAATACCCTCCAGTTCCACCCACGTTGAAGCAAATGGTGGGTATTTGTCGTTTCTAATGGCTGAGGAATATTACATTGTATACATAAACCACATCTTCTTTATCCATTGATCTTTCGATGGACACCGAGGCTCCTTCCACAGTTTGGCTATCGTGGCCATTGCTGCTATAAACATCGGGTGCAGGTGTCCCGGCGTTTCACTGCATCTGTATCTTTGGGGTAAATCCCCAACAGTGCAAGTGCTGGGTCATCGGGCAGGTCTATTTTTAACTCTTTGAGGAACCTCCACACAGTTCTGCTTTTGGTTTTATGATCTTTGGCAAGTCCAGACCTCTTTGGGCTTCTAGTTTTAGGGATCTGGTCACAATACAGTATCTGACTCAGTAAGCAAGACCTGAGATTCTACATTTCCATCATGCTTGTCGATCTTGCGCCTACTACGTGTCCATGGAGTAGCAAGGTTCTTGATGACTCTGGGACCTCTGTCTCTAAAAATTCCACGATCCTGGTAGATGATCTCTCAGATCTTTAGTCTGTATTTCCTTGACCAGTGCTGCCTCCTTCTCTGTGGTCCCTACCTGCGGTTCTGATTCTCAGAACAAGGAGTCTTCAGAGGTGGGCCTTGTAAGGCTACCTCTTCTCTATACGTACATCCCACGCCGGTCCCCCTGAAAGGTCTGGTCTTCCCAGACACATACACTGCTGTGTATGGAGATCTTCCTCCCTTAGGCCTCAGACAATCCAGAGTAAATGCTTCTCCCATCCTCCGTTAGGCTGACCTAGTTTCCCAACACACTTTCTATTCCTGGGTGTGTTTCCACAAACACCTGGCTAGATGACAGGGCACAGCTTGCTTCCCACCCAAACCAATAGCATTCATGTACACTCTTGAAGGGTGTCCACTAGACTGGCAGATCAACTTCTATGTGGGAAATTGGAAGGTACTACGTTTAAATAAGCAAGCCAACGACTTGGCACCTCAAAATATTCTCCATGACTCACACTTTCTCCCATTAAATTTTGGATCCTCTCCCATTGGGTGGTGGATCTTTGGTGAGTAGCCCATTCTTCAAGTAAATGTCACTGAAAAGATAATTTAAAAAAGAACTTTTTTTTTTTTTTTTTTAAGAAAAAAGAACTTTTGATTTCAATACAGCTTAACTACATTTTTGGCATAACTTTATACTGAGGATTCAATTCAATAAGACCTTGTGGGGCTTTACACTGCTGCCATTTTGGGATCCTTAAGATGAAAAATTTAAAATTATGAATAGGAGATGCTTGCAGGCCCTCTGGGTGAGTTCTGTGTGTGTGACAAGGCCAGCAGAGTAGGGGCTTGGTATTTCTTTCTTCTTCTTTTTTTTTTTTTAGTATTTCTGAATGAACCTGCCTGTCCCGCCAGTTGGAACTTTGGCTGCCTCAAGGTGGCAGTGTGGTATCACACGTGGAAAGCAGGTGGCCACACGTGATCTGTTTGGAGCATCCTCACAGGAGTTTGCACCTATACTTGCAATCGCATCCTGTACTCTGCAACTGCGTGAGTCTGGGTAACTTTTCTTCTGGCATGATAATCTGATTTCCTTCCCCCAAGCTTGCAAGGTTTGCAGGAATCTGCAATGCATCAATGCAGGTTAAGAAACTATAATGGTGACATGTTTGCTCCTTAAACTGTCTCACACACTCCCCCCATCTTTGCTTTACAGTACTTTCAAATTCCATTTGCTTTATAATAAAAGCAAAAAGAAAGTGTTTCACATAGCTTTTCCTACAAGTAATTGTAATGAGCTTTGGCTTTACTGATGGATTTAGCCATATTAGACTTTATTAATATTGATCTAGCTACACAGTAAGCACATCCCCTCCCCAGCCCCCAACCTCCCATGTTTGACAAAATTAAAAAAACAAAAACAAAAACAGCTAACACTTGATCCATATAGTTAATTAAGAACACACCTGTATAGCACAAAGGGGGGTATTGAGGCAAAGGACCTATTCATTTGTCTAATGCAAATTGCCAAATTGAGGCTCTACTTCCATTTTCCCACCCCCCAAATCGGTTTTGCATCTTTTATCCTATTAATAGATACCATTTGGATATTGGTAAATTTGCAACTCAAGCTTTTAGTTTTAAAGGCAAAGAACCAGTACTTGTTTTATAGTGTCAGTCTCTAAAACCAGTCTTTAGTGATTAGAGGTGCAGGTCTTCTTACAAAGAGCTGTCCTTAGAATAGTAGGGTTTTCTGCTTAAGAAGCCTGTTTATATTGAGCACATTTATAGTCATCTTGTAAAAGCTATCAAGTATGGCATTTTACAAGGATATATTGAAAAGTTAAAAAAGAAAAAAAAACTTCAAAATTGGACATTTCCCACCATGTCACGTTAGCTGAAAATATGTCAATAATGAGAGTACTGCTACATTAGGGAACCAGTATGCTAAGTAGTGGCTTTTAGCTCTCTCTGCATCCCATATATGTGGTAGAGTATGGAAAGTGCCTTCAAACTTACACTTTATAACTGAAACTGTAAAGTTTATGGCTGGTTTATGTACACTACAGTACATGAGCATCACCACATGGGTTAGATGTAGGCCACTTGGTACCTAAGTTACAAAAATCACCTAAGGTAATTCTTTAATAAATAAAACTGCTGGGAGGTGAAGATTTTACAATGCCTCTGACTTTAAGAAAGATAATCAACATGATAGCTAACGTAGGAGTTCTTATTGCATACCTAATTTTAAAAAATCCAGTAACACCAAGAATGACTCTGGAAAGGATTTGCAAAATGTTTCTACCAAGAAACTCTTCTTAAAAGACTCTCACACAAGAAAGAGCAGCCAAATTAATCCATCGTATTAATTAAACAAATTTTAACCACTAAATATTCCTATTAGGAAAAGTAAAGATAACAATCATTTTAGCAGGATGCAAAGAACACGTCTCCCACCCTGCAATGTTGGATGCCCCTATCATTAGCAGCGTAGCTGCCCATTTTTTTAAATAATAAATTTATTTTTTATTGGTGTTCAATTTGCCAACATACAGAATAACACCCAGTGCTCCTCCCGTCGAGTGCCCCCCTCAGTGCCCGTCACCCATTCATCCCAACTTCCCGCCCTCCTCCCCTTCCACCACCCCTAGTTCGTTTCCCAGAGTTAGGAGTCTTCATGTTCTGTCTCCCTTTCTGATTATTTCCTACCCATTTCTTCTCCCTTCCCTTCTATTCCCTTTCACTATTATTTATATTCCCCAAATAAATGAGAACATATAATGTTTGTCCTTCTCCGATTGACTTATTTCACTCTAGCTGCCCATTTCTTGATTGACAGATTAAGAAGAGACCTGGGGCTATCTTTTCAGTATGAACACACAACCTTACCAATTACTTTTAAATTATTGCTAATCTGTCAGAAAATAATGCTTGCATGGGGAATAAAAATATCTAAGAAAGTGAAATGTCTGAAGAAGCTTTTACTTCCGGTGCTTTAAAAGGTTCAGTTCAGAAAACTTGCCAGAATTTAGTCAATAGAATTTAGGCAGAGGCTTTTTTTTTTTTCTTTCTTTCTTTTCTTTTCTTTTTTTTTTTTAAGAAAAACTTGTAGTTTATAATAGTTCATTGGTTCAATTAGGGGCGAAAAAGAAGGGAGTTTTGTAATGCAATTGTCCAGCAAAGGAAAACGCTTTAAATTGGGGGATTATGTGCACAGACCACCTGTAGGGCATTCAGAGCCCTTTTCTATAATGCTTCAACCCATGCCTAGCTGCCTGCAGGCTGGCTAACAATGCCGGGAAAAGCTGTTTAAAAGGCTGAGCGCACTTGTGCCTCTGGTCTTCACTAACTGTTACAAGTCTTCCTCTCCCTCGCTCTCTCTCCTTTTTAAAGTAAAAGTCCCACATCCCTTTAATGGAAGAACTTTAAGGCTCCGCGGTGGCCAATTGGTCTGCACCAAGAGGAGCCGGGCAGCAGGGAAAGAAACTTCAGACTATACAGCACATTTGGAGAGGAGAAAAGATCAAAGTTTTTCAAACTCAAAAGACCAAGTTCCCTACAGATTAACCCTATTCATTTAGCCCCTCTTAAAGGAATGATGTGCTGGGCCACTGGGCAGACAGGTAAAAAGTTCAACAATTGCCAAAGCATTCTTCTGCTAATTCAACAGCCTTCTGCTCAAATAAATTAGCTTAGTCTTGACAGAGGAACAATAGCTTTTTCTCTAGGAAAAGAAGCACATTTGGTATACACAAGCCTGGAAGGTTATTAAGATGTTAACCCGTTAGTCTAATCCATTAAAAAGTGCCTGCTCCACTCCAGATAGTTAAGTGACTTACACTGTAAAGTGTGATCTATGGTTTAAAACATTAACCTCTACACTTCAGCAGGGTGTTCAGTGCTTTAAAACCCAGGTGATCTCCAAATCAGGGACACTGAGAAATAAATGGGGGTTCCGAAGCCTTTAGTGATACTGTACAAGATAAATAGTAAGGCCTGACGGCAATTGTTGCCTTGCAAAAGTTCCATTTACCTGCACTAAGGTGAGTCTTGTTATCCATGGATCAGGAAAGGGCTACCATGAAGGTAGGAAAGGGCTACCATCTTTTTGGGAAGGTGCAAAAACTCAATTTTGATTTCAGTTCAACAGTGATATTTACTTTGCTAACAACTTAAGAACTAGAGTTTAACAGGTCATTTTCTCCATGCCTAAAGTCAGCATACAGAATGAGAAACCAGAAAATGTCCATTTTTTTTTTTTTTCAATGCATCCTTGGCAAGCACTTAAAGGTAACAGCTTAGAAGAGGCAGGGGGGAAAAGGGCAATGCTTAAATCATTTATCAAAAGTCATTTTATTGACAAAATAGAATACTTATATTTGTTCTTACAGGGGTGGCCTCTAAACTTTTTACAAAAAAAATGTACAGACTGTATATCTTTGGGTATGTACATATTTTACACATTTTTACAATTTAACAAATAATTATATAAATACATCCTCTAATGTAAGAAACCCGTATTTACTTGGGGTGTATAATTAAGACATTTCTTGTTTGTTTATTTAAGGCATTTGCCTGGTCATTAAGAATCCCCAAACCGTGCAATTCCATTAGGTCGCGGTCATCCCTCCTCTAGGATACGTTAGGAGTAACAGTTTACGTAGCAGGATCGAGGGAGAGAAACAGGTCCCTCAGGTGCAATCTGTAGGTCTGGCTTCAAGCTCGGCACATGGCAACCAGCGAGGGCTCCAAACGCAGCAGAGTCCACCGTCCTCTGCCAACAGATTAACGCCTGGCGGGAAGAGCTCCCCGCGTCAATGGAGGAGAGGGGGCTGGGTCTGGGAGCCTTCTATGCCAGGTACTTTGTTCTAAGTGAGTCATTTAAGTCCCAGCTAATGGATACCATTAAGAGTTCATTATCATGCTAATAGCAATCAACACGATGAAGGGGTGGGAACCACAGCCCATCGAGTGTCCCTTCGCTGCACTGGGTTTCCTCGCCCCCCGCCCCTGCACTCAGACCTGGGACAATGGCATCTGTTTTGGATAAGACACGGAGCTGGCCGTGCCGGATCGCCACGTCAGGCCGGTGCTGACGTCGCTGTAGAGGGATCCCGCCCCGCCGCCCGCGCCCCCGCCCCCCGCGCCCCCAGGTCCCCCCGCGCTCCCTGCGGCCGCGCCCCCCGCGCCCCCGCCTCCCGGGGCGCTCTTGCTCGCCCAGCAGCAGCGGGTGCACAGGGCACGCCACGACTCCAGCGTCTTGCCAGACCAGACCCACACGCCCGAGGTGATGCCCACCACCAGGCACATGAAATACTTGAGCATGAAGACGGCGTAGTCGGGCCGGCGCGCCTGGTCCGGCTGCAGGTCCCGCAGGCACGGGCAGTTGTGCGTGGCCTCCCAGCGCGGGCGGTTGTGCTGCTCGTAGAAGAGGCAGGCCACCACGACGGCGGCCGGCACCGTGTAGAGCACCGTGAACAGGCCCAGGCGGATCATGAGCTTCTCCAGCTTGTGTGTCTTGGTGGGGCCGCCCTGCTGCTTGATCACCGAGCGGATGCGGAACAGCGACACGAAGCCGGCCAGCAGGAACATGGTGCCGATGAAGAGGTAGATGACGAGCGGCGCCAGCACGAAGCCGCGCAGGTTGTCAAGGCTCTGGTTGCCCACGTAGCAGATGCCGGCCACCGGGTCGCCGTCCACGGAGCTGAGCGCCAGCACGGCGATGGACTTGACGCTAGGCACCAGCCACGCGGCCAGGTGGAAGTACTGCGAGTAACCGGCGATGGCCTCATTGCCCCACTTCATGCCCGCCGCCAGGAACCACGTGAGCGACAGGATCACCCACCAGATGGAGCTGGCCATGCCGAAGAAGTAGACGAGCAGGAAGACCACGGTGCACAGCGCGGGGCCCGTGGTCTCGTAGCGCACGTGCTGCTCCACGGCGCCCAGCTCCTCGTACTCGCCGCGCCCGCCCGGGCCGCCCGCGCCCGCGCCCGCCGCGCCCGCGCCCGCCGCCGCCGCCGCCGCCGCGCCCCCCGCGCCCGCGGTGCCGCCTGCGCCCGGCGCGCCGCCGCTGCACGCCACCTTCTCGTGGCCCGCCACCAGGCGCACCAGGTAGCCGACGGACACGAAGAGGTAGCAGGCGGAGAGGAAGATGATGGGCCGCTCGGGGTACTTGAAGCGCTCCATGTCGATGAGGAAGGTGGACACGGTGGCGAAGGTGGACACGAAGCACAGCACAGACCACAGGCCGATCCAGAAGACCGTGAAGGCGCGCTCGTCCTGGCTGAAGAACGGGTTGTGGCAGGGCAGCGCGCAGTTGGCGATCTGGCCGGTCTTGACGCGGTTGTAGAGCGGGTGCCGCTCGCTGGACACGCTCACCATGGGCGCGCGGCACTGGCAGCCCGGCTCGCAGGGCGCAGGGCCGCCGCCAGGGGGCCGCGCCTTCCCGCCGCCGCCGCCGCCGCCGCCGCGCGTGGGGGGCGCCGCCGCCGCCGCCGCCGCGTCCCCGCCGCCACCGCCCCTACCGCGGGACGGGGGCCTGGCCCCGGGCGGGCGGCCGTGGCCGCTGCCGGAGGGCGGCTGCTCACCCGGGGGCGGCGGCGGCGGCGGCGGCAGGCGGCGCGGCGGGCTGGGCGCGGCTGTGGTCAGGTCCGTGCGGTTGTAGTCCATGCACAGCGTGTCGGGGTTGCCCTGCTCCGGCAGCCGGTCGCAGCGCATGCGGTCGGGCCACGCGAAGCCGTACTGGCGCATGAGGGGTGCGCAGCCGGCCTTGGCGCGCTCGCACACCGAGCGGCACGGAGGCAGGGGCTTCTTGTAGTCCTCCAGGCAGATGGGCGTGTACATGCTGCACAGGAAGAACTTGAGGTCGGGCGAGCACTGGATCTCCACCAGCGGCCAGAACTGGTGCACCTCCAGGCCCGCCTCGTCCTGCGTGTCGTGGTTGAACTGGTTGGGCATGTACGTGTAGTTGTAGCCGATGCCCTTGCACAGCGGCACGGTGATTTCTTGGCACGCCAGCTCCTTGGCCGAGGCGGCTGCCGCGCCGCTCGAGCGCTGCAGCAGCGCCAAGGCGGCCAGCAGCGAGGTCACTTCCAACAGGTAACCCCACTCCATGCTGCGCGCCTCGGCCCCGCGCCCTCGGCCCCGCGGCGTGCAGAGGGGCGCCGGGAAACTCGGCGACCGAGCCCGAGGAGCGGGGAGCGAGTGCCCTGCCGGTCGCGGCCCGCGCGGGCCAGAACGCGGGTCCGCAGACGACCTGGTCCTGGTGCCCTCCCGGGACGCGCCCGCACGGGGGGCCCGAGGCCCGGGCGGCGGCGGCGCGGGTCCCGCCGGCGTGCGCCGCAGTCCCCGAGCACGCTCAGCCCCGTCGCGGCACGCGGGCCGGCCCCCCGCGCATCGTCCCGGCGTCGCCCCCTCTCGCGGCCGCGCCCCCGCCGCCTCTCCACGCGGCGCCGGCGCCGGGGCTCGGACTTTGGCGCGCGCGGAGGGCGGCGGCACAGCAAGTTTCCCTCCGGGCGGCGGAGGGCAGCCAAGATGGCTGGGCCAGGCCGCTCCCGCCGCTCAGCCCCGGCGGCCCCCCCTCGGGCCCCGGGGGCTCATGCTCGCCCCCGGACCGCGCAGCCCCGCCGCGGGAGCTCGAGACCTGCCTCCGCGGAGGCCGCCGCCCTCTTCCCCGGGGCCGGGCCGCCGGTCCGCGGGTCCCCGCCGGCACGGACAGGCGCCGCCTCTGGCGAAAGTCCGCTGCGCGCTGCGGGCCGGCGGTCGGGCGAGGTGTGGGCAGGTCCCCTCTGGCGAGACACGCAGGGCGGGATCCAGACGCCGAGCGGCGCGGCCCGGTCCAGCCTCCGCCGCCGCCGCCGCCGCCGCCGCCGCCGCCTCCTCCTCGGCGGGAGCCGAGCCCTTCGCCCAACTTCCCGGCCGCGGCCCCGTGCGCACCGCCCGGCCGCTCATGAATATTTATACGGCGCGGACCCAGTCTCCGCCCCCGGCCGCGCGCGCCAATCGCCGGGCGCCGGGGCGGGGTCGACGCGCTCCCAGGGCTCGGCTTCCTTAAGGCGGCCCGGCTGTCCCCGGCGGCGCGCGCCTCTGCGGCCCGGAAGCGTCGGTGACCTTGGGGCCGACTGGAGGGAGGCGCCTGCCGCGATCCCCGCCGGAGGCTGGCGCCTGTCGCCGCTCGGCCCCTCTCCCCGGGTCCGTCCCTGGGCGCTGGGACGGGGCTTCGTGCGCGCGCTCCTTTCCGGGCTCCTCTCCGGCAAGACCGGCCCCGGCCGGCCCGTGCCCCCGGGTGGGGGGACCCGCGGCCGCCCGCGAGCTGGACGGCGCAGAGCCGGCGAGCGCGCGCGCGAACGGGGGCCGCAGCCCCGGGGGTCCGTGGGACCGCGCCGTCGGGGGCCGGGCCTGCGGGCTGGGGAGCGGCGGGGCCGAGGCCGGCCCAGGACCTGCTGCAGCGCGAGGTCGCCGGCGCCGGGTGGTCCCCTCCCGCCTCCGCCGAGCGGCCGGGACGGCCTCGGGTTCCCTCCCCGAGGAGCGGGGTGACAGCGTGGATTTCAAAGGGGTCCCGTAGTCAGGTGGGATAAAATGTGGAAAGCATCCGGGACACAGGGTTTCCTTATGAAAGAACAATTTCCTCTCGGAAAGAAAAAAAGACAAACAGACACAGGGCGGACTGCGGTTGGATTCTCTCTTCGCCTCGTGCTTTGGGAGCGCGCCCGCGTCTCTGCAAAGTTCACGTGGCTTCCAGGCCTCTCTCCTGCGGACGGCGAGGAGCGCCCCGCGCCGGCCCCGCAGCGGCCTTAAGATGGGGAGGAGGCGGAGGCCCGGGCCGGCGGCCGCGCAGGTTCATTTACGCTTGTTAGGACGTCCCAGGGGGTTGTCTTTCTCCTAGAATGGAGTGTTTATTTTTTAATTGATGTGCTGTTTCATTTAGCGCTTGTATGGAACTCATGCTGTGGCTGTAATTACTGTAATCTCGGGAACAAGCATTTCAGTTAGCCAGGAGGGTGGCAAAGTACTTCTCTCCCTGCCTCGCCCCCCGCCCCTCTCCTCTCCTCCCTCCCTCTCTCCCTCCCTCCCTCCCTCTCTCTCTCTCTCTCTGCCTGAAGATTTTGTCAGGTTTCATAGCAGGAACGAGTAGGGCTCAAGAACAAAAGTTGTTGAGGGTGTGGGAACAGAAAAGAATAATTAAAGGTACATTTGAGGCCAGTTTTTGGGGGGGTGGGGCGGTGGCAGTTGCTGGTTATCTTTTTAAAGACCACTCTTGTCATGGAACAAAAACAATTAGCATTTATGTATTGCTTGAGCTGATGGAATCTGTGTCTTCCTCCCGTTTTCTCGGGTTAGTTCAGCAACCTTATTATGCACCACATCCTAAGTGGGCAGAACAACCCCCCCCCCCTTACTCTCCACCCCCCACCTCCACCTCCAGGTTTTGGCAAGTTCTGTATTTTGACCAAGAATTCTAGGCAAATCCATCAAGCTGTATATTTTTTACTTTTTTTTTTTAATTGAAATCTAGTAAGAACCTCTCTATGCTGAAAAACACTTCCTTCCTACTTTTGTTTTGGAAACGCTAAACTCCATAGGAATCCAATTCAAAGGCTTGAGAAATACTGTATTAGCTAATTCAGCAGAAAATGATTGCTATTCAAAAGTGCAAAGACTTGAACTTTACTTGGTCTTTTAAATGAATTTCGTTCCCCTCTCTTCCTATTTGGAATTCCTCCTTACAGTGTGCTGGAAGGGGAAAGTCACCTATCTCTTTTGTTCCTCCCTGGTTCATAGAGGGCCCTCCACCAGGACGTCAGGTGCAGAGCAACAACAGGGAATCGCGGGGGTCGGGGCGCGGATGGAGGCAGTCCGTCCCCCGAGGAGGACCTACTACTGGCCGCACGTTGCCCAGGGGCTGGGCTCCAAAACCAACACAGGTGGTGAAAAGTTCTGCTTTTCTTCAGCAGGAAGATGTCAAATACTGAAGTTTAGAATTACATTATATAAATTTACTAGAATTAGGTAAAAACAAACTGACATTTGAAAAATGAGGCTGAAAATAGTTGATTTTGGCTTTTAATCGGCATTTAAACTTTTTTTTTTTGAGACAAGATGAAAGCTTTGATGATGTGGAATGTGGAAATTTTTGGTAAATATATTAAGCTTGCAGGAGAAAATAAGCAGACAAAAGTTCAGAGCTTTAAAAAATCATGGTACAAGCTATTTGGGCGATTTTTACTGGCTTGTAAGATTAAGACCACTTACATAAAAATCATTAAAATTTACTTTTAATTGAGAGGATATATGAATAGCATTTAAATTTACTATTAAACAGCTACTTGACAATATTTGAGAGCAGAAGAGACTTATGAAGCTAACTAGTGTATCAAAAGCAATGACAGCCAAAAGATACCAGAATCATTTATCAACATTGCTGGCTAAGTAACCATCTTTTTTTCTCTTGTATGTTAAGCAGCTGTTTTTTAAGGGAGGGGAAATAGTTTTATTAGTGACATCAATAATGTAGGAAACTTTCTAGAGGGATTTCTGAACAGATGTCTTGTTACTGAATAGCCTACAAGCATAATAATAATATATACAGTTGAGGGCAGGAATTTTTTTTTATAATAAATTTATTTTTTATTGGTGTTCAATTTGCCAACATACAGAATAACACCCAGTGCTCATCCCGTCAAGTGCCCCCCTCAGTGGCAGTCACCCTTTCACCCCCACCCGCCCCTTCCTCCCCTTCCACCACCCCTAGTTCATTTCCCAGAGTTAGGAGTCTTTATGTTCTGTCGCCCTTTCTTACATTTCCCACACATTTCCTCTCCCTTCCCTTCTATTCCCTTTCACTATTATTTATATTCCCAAAATGAATGAGAACATACAACGTTTGTCCTTCTCCGATTTACTTATTTCACTCTGCATAATACCCTCCAGTTCCATCCACGTTGAAGCAAATGGTGGGTATTTGTCATTTCTAATGGCTGAGGAATATTCCACTGGATACATAAACCACATCTTCTTTATCCATTCATCTTTCGATGGACACCGAGGCTCTTGAGGCAGGAATCTAACTTATAGGAGGGAATGTTTCATAAAACATTGGATGCCAAATTACATATGAGACGATCAATATAGTATATGTCTTGACTTTAAGAAGCTTTGGGGAAATTATGTTTCAGTGGATTATAGTTTAAAAATCCAATATAAAAATCTTGATACCAGAGTGGGCCCATGTACCAACACCAATAAAACAATCCATTCAAGAGTAAACAGAGAACCCTTTAGTAACTAATGAAAATTCTCAGGCATTATGTAAAACAACAATTATTTCTTCCAAAGCTTTTTTTTTTTTTTTTTTTTTTAAGGGAAACAACCGAGCACTGTATCATTGCAGAATATAAAGCTTGACAGGATAATATTGGGGTTTCTGGATGTTTTAAAATATTTCAGAAAAGTATGTTTTTAATCATCTACACATGGATGGAAAAGAGGGTGGAGGTCAACCAGACCTGCTTCAATTTATATTAGAAGTAAAATGGGAGAGATTATTTTTACATTCTTCCGTATTAACGTTAAGTTCTATTAATGATCATCCTCTTCTGCTTTCTCTACCACTAGGGAAAGGATTTTGTCAGAAGGAAGTACTCTTTGCTGTGTCTGCTGTCAGAAGGCCCACTTGTGAATGTGTGGAGATAACTGAGCCAAGTATATGTTACAGACCAGGAAGCAGATTCTCACTTTACATGTAGCTGCCACTTTGAAAAATGGCAATTGCGCTGTCATTATTTCATTTTAGAATTCTTCTAAAATATATTTTAAAAATCAATAATTACTATTTTTTCCCCTCATTCACACTGGAATATTGGCCAGATACCAAAACTCTTCATGCCATAGGATGCATTGTGTTTTACTTTGGGAACTTTCAGGGCAACAGACCACTAAATAAAACTGGCTTAGTTAAGGAACACTCTTAATTAACATCATATGTCAATAAGTCTGGAAGCAGGAGTTCCACCATTGTGACTCAGTGTTAGCCTGCAGACAGACTTCTAGGCCCTCATTGCTAGATCATCACATTTCATAGGACTGCAGCAGAGGAAAGCAGAGTGGTGAACCTGCCCCTGTGCTTCTGTCTTACTAGAAAAGAAAACATTTCCTTGAAGATCTTCCCTTTAGGTCACACTATTGGAACCCGTCACACCACTCTTACCTGCAAGGGAGGCTGGGAGAGTGACCAAATCAGGTGGGCTCTAGTAGCAGGGAAGTCAAGGAAGTGAGAATGGCTATTGAGCAGATAAACCACAGTCAGCTGCAGATTACTGGTTGAAATTAACTTTCAAGCAGTATCATTTAGCCAACATGCCTAGTCTTCCGGAGTATTTTGTTCAGACAATTAAGTGTGATCTAGATCCAAGAAAACCTTGATATCTACATTTTTTTCCTTTTGAAATTCACACAATATAATTTTCTGTACAGTTGGTGTGAAAGTAATGTCAAAATAGTTTACTACTTGCTTTATTTATAATATGTATAAACTGGGTAGTATAACTGCTTAGTTCCTATTTAAAAAAAGGTTTTATTTATATGAGAGAGAGGGAGCAAGAGCAGAGGTAAGGGCAGACTCCCCACCGAGCAGGGAGCCCGAGTGGGACTCTATCCCAGGGTCCTGGGATCATGACCTGAGCTGAAGGCAGGTGCTTCACCAACTGAGCCACCCAGGCACCCCTGCTTAGTTCCTTTTTGTTAAGCCTCTTTCTTCCCTTTTGGAAACTTCATTAAAAACAATGACACGATTCTGGAATTTTATACTTCTTTCAAGTCTTACACCATATAACTGTTAAAAATAGCTAAAACATGCTATAGGAAAAACTGTACCCAATCCCATCTCTGAAGGGCTCATGTAAGTGAGAGAATCTTTGTATTAAAAAATGCTGCTGGGGGATCCTTGGGTGGCTCAGCGATTGAGCGCCTATCTTCAGCCTATCTTCTCTCTCTCTCTGTCTCTCATGAATAAATAAATAAAATCTTTAAAAAAATTAAAAAAAATGTTGTTGCATAAGAGTTAACTTCTGGTAACAATGGTCCATTTAAAATGATGGTCTGAAATAATAATAAAATGTACATTACTAATACAATAATAACTATGGAGGCACTAAGGGCATGGAGGTGATGGTGATGGCAATGGCATTTCTTTCTATTTTGTTTATCTTTAACCAGGTTCAGGTAATCAGATGTAATTTTTATTTGAGAGGTGATCGCAATTTTTTTTTTGTCTGATTTGAGCCTCACATGCTCTTTCAGAAGCAATTGTACTTTTATAGTACTAACCTTATAGTTAATAATAAGTATAATTCATAGTATAATTTATAAAGACAAAAATAAGAAAAAAAGATGTATTAGTAGATGGAATTTATTGAAATCATACCCCATTAATATGAACTCCTGGTATGCTTTCTCACAACACAATCCAGTAGGGTTTGGTTTGAAAAATTCTACTCTAGAATGTGTTCAAAATATACTATTAAGGGACACCTGAGTGGCTCAGTGTTTGAGCGTCTGCTTTTGGCTCAGGTCATAATCCCGGGGTCTGGGATCAAGTCCTGCACGGGGATCCTTGCAGGGAGCCTGCTTCTCCCTCTGTCTGTGTCTCTGCCTCTCTCTCTCTCTCTGTCTCTCATGAATAAATAAATAAAATATTTTTAAAAAGAGGATATACTATTAAGTAAAATAAAGCAGAATAGAGAACTATATGGTATAAGCCCCAATTAAACTAGAAGGAGTCCATAAAAATATTAACTATAGTAGTATTTGAACTGGATTAGCTAGGTAATCTTTATTTTCCCTTTTCATAATGGTCTGAATTTTATACTTAGAAAAAAATTACCTTGAAACAACCCATGACTTAGCATTTATGTAGTATTTTGTGCTGTTATTTTATATAGTTTCTCTTTTTTCCTTAAGTGGATCAAAATTACCAAAGAACAAGAATCATGACTTAGCTATCTTTCCCCCCCAACAGAGATTCTATTCCATGTATATGCTGTCAAAACATGTGATAGCCAATATATAGATGATTGATGTATCGTCCTTACCTTTGGTTGAATTCTCTATTCCAGTGCTCCAGAGCGATCGTCTGATTGAGAATCTGTGGTTTTGAAAGGGATGTGAGGGAGGAAAGGATGAAGTTTGTCATTGCAAGGCCACAGAATTGGCATTAGAAATTGAACTCTGGTGGCACCAGCCTTGTCTGTCCTTGGTACAATGTCCAGGTTGGCCCTTGGCTGATGCAGCCTATTGCTCATGATATTAGGCCACTCACATGGTATTCCATAGTGATATACCAAACTGTTTGAACCTTTCTTTTTACTGGTTATGGGTAAAGTACAAGTTAGTGAGGAAGGTTGTGTGCAGTGGTAAAGACGTGATTTGGAACAGGCTGCCCCAGGAGGAATTCCAGCTCAGTTATTTGCTACCCATGGAGACATTTTTCTGAGCTTCATTTTTCTTCATGCTCAAAGTATGTAATGATAAATATGAGTTCCCCATTGGTTATGAGAGTTAGATGAGCTAAAAGCTAAAAGGCAACAAGCACAATGTCTAGACTTTGATACATGAATTGAGCTTTGTAATAGTTTACTCTTAATGCCCTGAGTGATAGGAAATATATCTGTGACCACAAAAATTGCTGCAGGATGAAGTTATCCTGATCTTACACTTAAAACATTTTTTTTCAATGGTAGGGAGATCTCTTTTACCTCTCATTGATAAATTCAATAAATATTTAGTACAAGTTGTTCTGGTTACTATTAATGTGTAACAGTGACCCCAAATCTCTGTGGATTAAAACAACCATTTTGTGTGTGTTCACAAGATTAAGGATCAGGAATTTAGAAGGATCAGGAATTTCGGATCTTGCTTGGGACCTCTCTTATAGTTGCAATCGGTTATCTGTAGGACTGCAGTCACCTGCAGACTTGGCAGGGTTAAATGACTAAGCTGGCTGACGAATGCAGGTACCAGTTGATGCTGGCTGTCAACTGGATCACCTCCATGTGTACGTTCCAATATGGCAGCAACAGAATAATTGAACTCCTCACATGGTGGGGCATTCCACAGAGTGAGCATCTCAAGAGAATTAGGTAAAAACTGCATTTTGTTTGTTTTGTTTTGTTTTAAGTGATTTAGCAGCAGATTTACACAGCATCACTCTACTGTGCTCCGTTGGTTGAAGCTGTAAAAGTCAGCTCAGATTCAAGGGCAGGAGCACGTGCTTTCCCCTAATGGAAGGAATTTAGGGGGCCATATCTTTTTTATTTATTTATTTATTGTATATTTTTTTTATTGGAGTTCGGTTTGCCAACATACAGTATAACACCCAGTGCTCATCCCGTCAAGAGTGGGGAGCTATATTTTAAAATAGCCACACCAACCAAGTGCCAGACCCTATGTTAAATGTAAAGGCTATAGAGATAGATGAGACATTGTATTAGAGTTCTCTAGAGAAACTGAGCCAATGGGATATATATGATTTCTTATGAGGAATTGGTTCATGTGATTGTAGAGGCCGAGAAGTCCCCCAGTCTGCCATTTGCAAGCTGGAGATTCAGGATGGCAGTGCTGTAGTGATGGTATGGGGTGGTGAGAGAAGTGTTGTTGGTCGTGGGGATGGTGTTTATGCATGTGATTTAATGGAGACAGTAATAATACCTAATTTTAGGTAGCATTGTCTCTGTACCAGGTAATTTGTAAGTTTTGACTTATTCGATGTTCCCAACAACCCCATAAGGCACATAATATATTATCCTCCATTTTACATATGAAGAAATGGACAATCAATAAAGATTAAAATAGAGAAAAATTATAGGGTATAACTTTAGTTGGGAAGCCATGGAAAACTTTTCTGAGAGGATAATTTTTAAGCTTAGAGCAGAATGACAAGAAAGTGCCCAATACACAAAGTTCAGATTAGGCAGGGGGAGGCAGCAATGCCTTTCAGTTGGTCAAAACCTGAGGCTGTGATGATATCCTAGGTTCATGTGAGGAATGGCCAGGGCAGTGGGATGGGGCTATGAAAAGGGTATGTGGATCTGAGAGATTTTGGAAGTGGAATCAGCAGGACTTGGCTGGTACTTGGGTCAGGAAAGTGGATAAGACTAAATAGTTCTCATATATCATACACACAGCAAAGCATAGGCCAAGTTTCCTCCACTGTCATCTTTATCCTTTCTACAGCTGGTATCTCACTCAGACCTGCAAACAGCCTCTCCAGTCAGGTACTATATGCCTATTTTTCTCATGAGGACACTGAAATTTAAAGAAAATGAATAATTTGACCAAGATCACACACTTTGTGAGGTAAGCATAATACTCAATATATGTGTGATTCCAAAATCTTTCTTCTATAATACATTTTTTTTTAATTCAGAGACTTAAGCCATTTTTATATGTGGCCATTATAGAGGACTATATCCTGACTTCTTTCACTTTGCCACTAACTCATAATCACCAGAATCAGATTTTTCCACAAGCAATGTAAATAATTGAGTAATTTATAATTTTAAGCAGATTTAAAATATCAATTTAAAAATAACAAAAATGGTCAAAATCAAAATTTTATTAAAAATATCTATATTAAGATGCCATAAACACTTACCAATGATGAGATATATGCACACTTCTTTAAGATACATTATCACAATGTAAAAAGACATTATCACAATCAATTTAAATAAGACTAAGTAAATAATCATAGATGTGCCTAAAGATACATTGCATAGAGATTTTCCCCGCAGTATTGTTTACAATGATTAACAAATATGGAACAAACCAAATGCCCAACAATATAATTTTAGTTCAGTAACTAAATGGGTGGTTTTTAAAAAATAAAATTAGTATCATGCTTTAATAGACTATCTAATAATGTGAAAAAGATAGTCACTATGATGCATTTGAATATGGAAGTTCATAAAAAAATAGCTACTGCATGATCTCTTGTTTGTTAATGGATGGTTAGATGCATGCATGCATGTAGGTGTGCATAGATGAATGGCTAAGTGGCTAGGAATCTAACCAAAACTAAATAGAGTACAATTCAGTGGTTGGATTATGGATAGTAGAGTGTGTGTGTATGTGTGTGTGTAAATATATATACCCCAAATCCAAATTTTATAAATATTATGTAAATTTACAAATACTCTATAAAAAACATATTTTATTCTATAAAAATAAATAAAAATAAAAGTTGATGCATTTAAAAAATTTTAAATACATCATTGTTTTACCCCAGATTTTATATATATATATATGTTGTATACATATACACACATGTATATATATAAAGAAACAGAAGTATCGAAAGGCCCCACAATGCCTATAATGTTACATAACAAGATGAGCAAAAATGTCAGGATTGAAAGCCTAGTCTCTAAATCCCTCGTCAGGTCTTTACTGTTATACCCTTTAATTGTCTGGAAAATTAAAAATTGATCGAATCTGTCTAAACATCGTTGAACTCTACTTCAGTTAAGACTCTTTCCCTCATTTGTATATATTAAAAACAACTTCAATTCAAATGAAACAGAAAAAATGTTAAAAGCTTTTCTTACTGTCAGAGTAATATGAATGTAAACAATATGAAGGAGCCCTTCAGATGGTTTAATCTAAACAAACAAAAAAATTAAGAATTCAACCTTGTTTCAATATTTCCCCAGAAGATAGACTCATAATTAAACTTTTCACCTTTCCAAATTACTAACTCTGTATCCTGCACAGTGGGTGGTTTTCTTTCCAGACATTCTGACTGGGAACAATGTATAAAGCAGGAGTCCCTGAATGGAATTTATAGCTAAATTTAACTAGGCATATTTTAATAAGATTAGCATACCTTTGTTTTTCAACACTAAATACCTTGCAATTAACTGAATTTAGACAGCATATTGTTTCATCAGAAGTGAGATGTGAAACCTTAATTTCCATATTTATTGATGTCGTATATGGAAAGAAGTCTGAGTAAAAATTCCTCTGTCTGCCCTAAAGAGATTTCAAGAAGGAAAGTGTGTTAACTTTTCCAGGAAGCTCATGTAGACACTGAATCTCACCTAGTCAATTCTGACTTCTGGAAAAATTCAGCATAGTTTTTGCTGGGGGGAAAAATAATTAAATAGGAATGCCTAGATGTTACAACTATGGTTACTCTGTCTAGACAGAAAGGAACTCAAAAGTTGTCAGTGAGAACACGGCAGCATGTAAGCCTCCCCAACCCCGGCTCCACAAAACTATAAAAGAACATTGTCAGAACCTGTCTTCTTCATTACCATCAGGTGACCAGATAAAAATCCTCAGTGTCAACAAATCAATATATCTTGCTTTCATGAATTCAAAATTGGACAAAGCTCTTAAAAGACATTTCTACAATGTAACCACAAGAATACAGTGTTCAATAATCTATAAAAATCAGTCAAAAGGGATAGGCAAGATGTTCCTTTAATATCTCCAACTTTTCTATCCTGGATAGCATACTTACAAGACATTCAGTTAAGAGTGCATATACATAGGCATTACCCACTGAGAACTACCTCGAAGGGGAGAAAATTAATTTGGCAAATTGCTCAATTCCTCACTAGAAGCTGTGAATGCAGCAGTTGGTCACTGGAGGGACAGGCTCTGCTTACTGAAGGTAATGAGTGAAAGATGGAAGTTCTTCCCAGGTATGGGGACTGGCTTTTCATGGGACTGCAACCCAGAGATGTACAGAAATCTACCTCCTTCTTCCCTGAGGCTAATTAGCAGCAATGCTGCATGTAAATAAACCCAGGAGGAGGTAAATAGAAGTGAAGGGAATTAGAGCTGCAAGTTATCACACACAAATAACTATATGTCAATAAAACAGTATATAAGATAATGAAGAAGTTTAGAGAAGACCGCCAAAATCAATACATGTGTTAGTCTATATTCTTTTAACATATTATTAGATGAAATAGGCTTCTAAATATGAGAGTAGTATCTACCAAAATTAAACAGATAATTTGGTGAATGAAAAATTGGAACTCTTTAGAATAAACATGCTCTCAGAAATGAACATGTCAGTATTAATTGAAACTTTTAGTGGTAGACTTGATATAAACATTAAACTTCATTTAATGGACTAAAAATGAGGCCACAGAATAATCTCATTCACTTTTAGGAAAACTGAGTGAACTCAAAGTTAAATATTTATAGAATTTTCACTATAATAACCAAATATTTAACAGAAAATGAATTTATCAAATAAGGAAAACTTTATATATATATTATTTCACTGACATATGGGAAACATTTTGGCAAATTACAGATTCTTGACTCTACTTTCTAGAATATTTGTCTCAGAACAATTGTTTTGCTTTCAGTTGCTGCCAATCAGTTATAGTCATCTTACAATTAATTTGTAAAATGTTTTAATAATTTTCTAATTTTTAACCAATTATTTTATCTTGTGTACAGCATCAGTCACCAAATTGGAAGAAAAATGTAAATGTTAGCAGTAAAATATTTTACACCTGCATCAGTTACAATATTATTTCACCAAATAAGAATGTCAGGACATGTGATACTCGGAAAGTTATAACTTAAATAGGAACCCCACACTTAACTCAGGGGTTAAGAAGCTTTATGGAAATCACTGTATGCTCCATCTTATAATTCATAGATGTGTCCATATGCAGTTCGTATCAGTGGTTCTGTGGTCAAACCTCTTTGAGGCTAACGTTTTCTCAGAGATTGGACAAGTTTCTCCAATGGTCAAACCAAAAAATCAAAGAGGCTAACGTTTTCTCAGAGATTGGACAAGTTTCTCTAAAGGTAGAATGATGACATGAGTCATAGTGTAAATGAGCAGTGCACACCTATTTTATCTTTGTAGGAAAATGGTCTTCTTTGGAGATCTAGTGAATAATGTTGTGTGTGCACATGTGTATATGTTCTACTGCACATGTTTTTATAATAGAAAAAGAAACTAGAAAAGGAAGCACAGAATTTTAAAAACTTCAAGTTGACAAGTGAAAAACTATATTTTTAAATTTTTGTTTTGTCATAGTAATTTAAATTTTTCTTTCAAGAAAATGAATCAATAATATAAATATATCATTTAGCACAAATACAAAGCATGAATAAGAAAATAATATTACATAATTATCATCACTAATATTCAGTGTTTTCTGATACAAATTTATTAATGTTATGACAAAACTAGAGTTTTGATTCTTAATTTCTGTTTGTTCTAATCGATCAATAAAATGAAGCATTCTTTGCCCTACTTTTTGTAAGTTTTATGAGCATGCCAAAGAGATAACTTTGGTATTTTGTCTGGCAGTACTCCTTTCCCACAGAACTGCAAAGGGGTGGTATAAACATATAGAGAATAATGAAGTAGTCCCTACTGATGGTGAACTAATGTTATGTAATACAATATGGAAACATCAGAAATTTTAGAGGGCTAAAAATTTGGACTGGAATGAACAGGAAGTGGCAAAAATTTAATCTCTACCTGTATCAGTTCCAAAATTATAATGCACTAGATTCTGAATGTTTCACAAAAGAATAATTACTAACTAAATTCAGACTATATTGAAATTATTTAGGAAAAATGATACCATACCATTGTGTGTAGTACTTGCAGACAGGATTCCAAAAGTACAAAGAAATAATTGTTCCAGCTGACACTTTGGGCATCATGATGACTAGGCTGAATGCTGTATTTTCCTTTTTTTTTTTTTTTTAAGGTTTATTTTATTTCATTTTTTAAAATATTTTATTTATTTATTCATGAGAGACACAGAGAGAGAGAGAGAGAGAGGCAGAGACACAGGCAGATGGCGAAGCAGGCTCCATGCATGGAGCTCGATGTGGGACTCGATCCCGGGTCTCCAGGATCAGGCCCTGGGCTGAAGGTGGCACTAAACCGCTGAGCCACCTGGGCTGCCCTGAATGCTGTATTTTCAAGAGAATAAGCCCCAGAAATTTACCCGTTCTTGGATCCAATTTACTAACCTTGAAACACAAAAAGATATATCCCAAGAAGGAATTGAACACAGAAAAAAGAAGCATTGTGTTTTAAAGAAGCAGGTATTAGGAGGAAAGCTAAGAAAAGACATTATTAGAGGTGGGGATAAATCTGAGTAAGTATTGATCATAAAAAATCATGACAAGGGGGATCCCTGGGTGGCGCAGCGGTTTGGTGCCTGCCTTTGGCCCAGGGCCTGATCCTGGAGACCCGGGATCGAGTCCCACATCGGGCTCCCGGTGCATGGAGCCTGCTTCTCCCTCTGCCTGTATCTCTGCCTCTCTCTCTCTCTCTGTGACTATCATAAATAAATAAAAATAAAAATAAAAAATCATGACAGGGACACCTGGGTGGCTCAGCAGTTGAGCACCTGCCTTCAGCCCGGGGTGTGATCCTGGAGTCCCAGGATCGAGTCCTGCATCGGGTTCCTTGCATGGAGCCTGCTTCTCTCTCTGCCTGTGTCTCTGCTTCTCTCTCTCTCTCTCTTTCTCAATCTCTCTCTGTCTCTCATGAATAAAAAATAATAAGCTGGAACCATACTAGAAAACAACATATGAGATGAAGAGGGAATAGAGTCAAAGCAAAAAATGTAGTGAATTATTAAAGAGGTGACTAGACATTATATTAACAGAATGGGTAAAACCAAATGATCAGCTCAATAGATGCAGAAAAACCATTTGACAACATTTAACATTCATTCATGATAAAACTCTCAACAAAATAGATTAGAGAAAACATACCTGTACATGATGAAGGCCACATGTGACAAACCCACAGTGAACATCATACTCAATGGTGAAAAGATAAGAGCTTCCCCTCTAAGATCAGGAATAAGACAAGGATGTTCACTCTTACTACTTTTATTCAACATAATACTGGAAGTCATGGCAACAGCAATCAGACAAGAAAAAGAAATAAAAAGCATCTACATGGGTAAGGAAGAAGTAAAATTTTCACTATTTCCAGATGACATAATATGATACACAGAAAATTCTGAAAAGCCCACTAAAAAACTATTAGAACTAATAAAATAAATTCAATAAAGTTGCAGGATACAAAATCAGTATACAAAAATCTGTCATGTAAAAAAATACAAAAAAAACCCCACAAAAAAGCCCCCACAAAAATCTGTCATGTTTCTACACCAATAATGAAGTAACTGAAAGAGAAATTAAGAAAACAATTCCATTTACAATAACACCAAAAAGAATAAATTACCTAGGAATAGATTTAACCAAGGACGGGGAAAGACCTGTGTTCTGAAAACTATAAAAGACTGTTGAAAAAAAATTAAAGATGACACAAGCAAATGGAAAGATATATCAAGTTTATGGGTTGGAAGAATTGATATTGTTAAAATATCCATACTACATATAAAGCAATCTACAGATTCAATGCAATTTTTATCAAAATTCCAATAGTATTTTTCACAGAACTAAAACAAATACCCTAAAATTTATATCAAACCATAAAAGACGCTGAATACCCAAAGCAATCTCGAGAAAGAACAAAGATAGAGGCATCACAGTCCCAGATTTCAAGATATACTACAAAACTACAATAATCAAAACAGTACAGTAGTGACACAAAAACAGATGTGTTAATCAATAGAACACAACAGAGATCCCAGAAATAAACCCATACTTAAATGATCAATTAATCTATGACAAAGGAGGCAAGAATACACAATGGAGAAAAGATAATCTCTTCCACAAACGGTGCTGAGAAAACTGGACAGCTACAGACAAAAGAATGAAACTGAACTACTTTCTTAAACCATACACATAAATACATTCAAAATGAATTAAATACCTAAATGTGAAACCTGAAACCATAAAACTCCTAAAAGATAACCTAGGCAGTAATCTTTTTTCAGCCTTAGCAATATTTTTCTAGATGGGTCCCCTCAGGCAAGGAAAACAAAAGCAAAAATAAACTATTAGGACTATATCAAAGAATTTCTGCACAGTGAAGGAAACCATCAACAAAATGAAAAGGCAATCTACTGAGTGGGAAAAGATATTTGCAAATGATATGTCCAATAAGGGATTAACATCCAAAATATATAAAGAACTTGGAACTCAACACTAAAAAAAATGGATAGTCCAGTTTAAATGGACAGAGAACTTGAGCAGATATTTTCCCAAAGAAAATATCTTTGGGATATGCATGCATGCAGATGGCCAACAGATGCATAAAAAGATGCTCAAAATCACTAATCATCAAGGAAATGCAAATCAAAACCACAATGAGGCACTACCTTACACCTGTCAGAATGACTAGTATCAAAAAGACAACAAACAAGTGTTGGTGGGGATGTGAAGAAATAGGAACCCTTGTGCACTGTTGATGGGAATGCAAGCTGGTGCAGCTACTGTAGAAAAGAGAATGGAAATTCCCCAAAAAATTGACAATAGAAAAACCATACAATCCAGTAATTTATCCAGAGAATACTAAAATACTAATTCAAAAAGATATATGCACCCTCATGTTTATATCAAAAAGATATATGCCACGTTTACAATAGCAAGTTATGAAAAAAACATGTGCCCATCAATAGATGAATGGATAAAGAAAATGTGATATATATTTACAATGGCATATTATTCAGCTATAAAAAAGAATAAGATACCACCTCACACCAGCCAGAATGGTTAAAATTAACAAGGCAGGAAACCACAAATGTTGGAGAGGATGTGGAGAAACGGGAACCCTCTTACACTGTTGGTGGGAATGCAAGTGGTGCAGCCACTCTGGAAAACAGTGTGGAGGTTCCTCAAGAAGTTAAAAATAGACCTGCCCTACGACTCAGCAATTACACTACTATTTACTGCAAAGATACTGATGTAGTGATCTGAAGGAGCACCTGTACCCCAGTGTTCATAGCAGCAGTGTCCACAATAGCCAAACTGTGGAAGGAGTCACAATGTCCTTTGACAGATGAATGGATTAAACAGATGTGGTATATATACAATGGAATATTACTCAGCCATCAGGAAGGATGAATACCCACCATTTACACTGACGTAGATAGAACTGTAGGGTATTATGCTGAGTGAAATCAATCAGAGAAAGATAATTATCATGGTTTCACTCATATGTGGAATATAAGAAACAGCTCAGAGGATCATAGGGGAAGGGAGGGAAAACTGGGTGGGAAGTCATCAGAGAGGGAGAGGAACCTTGAAAAACTTTTAATTATAGGAAACAAACGGAGGGTTGCTAGAGGGGAGGTGGGTGGAGGAATGGGATAATTGGGTAATGAACATTAAGGAGGGCACATGATGTGATGAGCACTGGGTGTTACACACAACTGATAAATTATTGAACCCTGAAACTATGATGTACTTACTATATGATGTTTAATTGAATTTAATTTAAAAATTTTTTTTAAGAAATAAGATCTTACTATTTGTAACATGGACAGACCTAGGGGATCTCATGCTAGGTGAACTAAGTCAGAGAATAACAAAGACCATATGATTTCACTTATATGTGGAATCTACAAAACAAAACAGACAAATAAAAATAGAAATAGAATCATAAATACAGAGGGAAAACTGGTGGTTGCCAGAGGGGAAGAAATTGGGGGGGTGGATGAAATGAGTAAAGGAGATTAAGGGATACAAACGTCCAGTTATAAAATACATTGTCATGGGGATAAAAACACAGCGTAAGCGATATGATCAATAATATTGTAATAATATTGTATGATGACAGGTGGTGACTACACTTGTCATGATGGGCATAGCTAAATATAGAGAATTTTCAAACCATTATGTTGTACTCCTGAAACTAATATACCATTGTATGTAAACTACCCTTCAATTTTTTTTTAAAAAAGAAGTGAATAGAGATATTAGCTTTATTAAATCAAATATGGATGCTAAAAACTTAAAGTTTACAAAAAAGAATAAAAATTAAATGTGTAACTTTCAGTCTAGTAATGGAAACTAAAGAAAACGTGATCCAATAGAAGGCAGGAAAGGAGGGGAACATTTTCCAGAAAAAAGAAATGTCAAACAGAAAGAATAAAGTGTAAAATAACTTTCATATCTTTATGTATAAATTATAAAATGTTTCATCAATTCTAAGGTGCACATGTGTTCACATTTTAACATTTCTGAAATCAGAATGCACATTTAAACTGATGTGTTTTAAAAATTATTGTTGGCCATGCACAATTATAACATGGATATCAATAATATGCATATGTGAATATCAAAGTGCCAGCATCAAAACTTGCATAATGGATGGCAATACCTCAGAAGAAAAACCTGAAAAAAATAGTAGAGTAGTATTTTAACTCTTAAGAACCAAACAGTTGTGGGGAGTGATGAATCAAACAGGTTTTACAACATTCCCAAAGCTAGACTCAAAAAGAGGTTTATTCTGTGTAATTGCAAAGCCAGGGTAGGAGCCAATTCTAGTGGCTTTTAGTTCTTTTGAGAAATGCTGCTTTTCAAAGCACAGGGGGGGACAGGGCATGGAAAACACAAACATTGGTGACCCTACATCAAAAACTAATTGAGAAGAGTTATACTCTGAATGTGATAATTTTTAGAAATACTTTATTAATTTATCTCACTTATATTTATGCATAAGATCAACATATTATTTTAAAATATTGATAATTAATTATAAATGAGCTCTTTTAATAAGGTCCAAATAAGCATTGTGTCACTATTTAGTTGCCATATAATAATTTAAAGATTTTTACTTATTTATTTGAGAGCATAAGTAGCAGGGAGGGGGGTTGGTGGCAGAGGGAGAGGGAGAAGCAAACTGCCCCCTGAGCAGGGAGCCCAATGTAAGCAGGAGCCAGAATCATGACCTGCACCAAAGGAGACTCTTAACTCACTGAACCACCGAGGCGCCCCTATTTTTCTGTTTCTTAATGGTAATTAAAATGATGTTGCATCATTTAATAAATGTAAAGAAACTGGGCTTCCTAAATAAAATACAGAGACTTGCAGATTGTATTTTGAAAATCTAGTTATATGTTGTTAATAGGAGACTCAAACATAATGACAGAAAAATTCAAAGTAAAAGAATGGGGACATATATCTGAAAAATACTAACAATAACAATAAAGCCTCATCTAGACATATAACCAACAGCAAAATTGACTTTAAAGAATAAAGAAATAATGAAAGGAACAATTCATGAGGAAACTAACAATTTTGAGTCTTTATGCACCTAGGCTAAAAGCAAACTAACAAAATGGATTTACTGGGAAGGACCTAGAAATTCACACTTTTGATAGATTTTAACTTACATTTTTCATTAATTGACTAAGTGGCCATTTATAGAACCCTACAGACAACAGGGAAAATCATACTCTTTTCAATCACACATGGAACATTTATAAAAATTGACAATGGACAGAGCCACAAAACAAGTCTCAAAAAAAAAAATTCTACATCATACAGAACATGTCCTCTAACCAAAGCATGATTAAAAACTAGAATTAAAAAACACTTCTGAATAATTCTTGGTTCAAAAGTAATTATAATAAAAATTAGATTTAACAAAACCAAATACAAATTTCTTGAAAAGACTAAAAAAATGGACAAACTTCTGGCAAGATTATTTAAGAAAACTACTCAAATGCTAAAACTTAGGAATAATGGGGAAACAAACTATAGATACAACAGTGTTTTTACAGAACTTTTAACAAAGTGGTCCTAAAATTCTTGGAGGAAAATGAATTTGAATAACCCAGGTAATTTTGAAAAGGAAGGTCAGTGTGTCCTCACCTATTAGAATCTAAAGCTCATAAAACCACAGTGATTAAAATATGTATTAGTGCAGAGATAGAAAATAGCAGTGTAGCTGGATAGAACCTAGTAACAAACTCAGGTACATATAAGATAGTGTACAGGTAATACACTAGAGGTGACCTAACAAAGGAAGAGAAACAATGGACCATTCCGTAACTATCATCTTAACTGCCAATGCATGTGAGAAGAAATAAGACACCTACTTCACATGAATAACAAAAATAAATTCCATATGGATTAAAACCTAAATATGACAAGAAAAGCCTCAAAACTTTAAGAAAAAAATATAGCATAAATAACTTTATATGTTAGGGGAGGATTTCTTAAACAAGACCAAAAAAACATATAGGAGAAGATTGATAAATTTCAGCAGATTAAAATTTTTAAGACTGTATTACCAAGTATATAATAAACAAAACAAAAATACAAGCAAGCCACAGAGAAAACATCTTCAAAGCATAAAGATGAATATCCAAGATATTTTTAGGACTTCACCAAATCAAAAAGAAAAAAAAAGGCAAAATAATGCAGAAGAAAAAAAAATGGACAAAGAATAAGAAGAGGTAATTTGTGGAAAAAGTAACCCAACCGGCCAAAAAACATATAACCATTAGCAAACAGAAACACAGATTTTAAACAATGAGTTTCCTTTGTAAACTTATTAGACTGGCAGTCTGATCTCCCCAGTGTTGGTGAGACTGTGGGAAATCATAAACTCCTAAAGAATCAATTTGAAATTAAGTGAAGTCTACACATCAGCCAATCAATTTCTACTTTAGTAGTATAGATATCTTCTTTAGAAAAACTCCTGAACATGCGCATAAGGGCATGTCTGTAAAGAAATTCCCTGCAACAGTAAATGTACTGGTAAGAATATGGGAATCACCAAACTGCTGGACAGCAATGGAGTAAATAATCAAGAGTGGCTTATTCATACAAAGGAATACTATGATCAGTTTGCAAATTTTAACCAAAACAATATTAAGCAATATGATGTTAAGTTTATAAGACTATCTATAAAAGGATAGAGATAATGCCACCGGCAAAATATCTAAAATCCATTCAAAACCATACTATATAGTTTATGTATATGTACGTGTACATGTATTATATATGTATAAAAAGTGCCAAAACGTTCAAGGGTTCAACTCACAGTATCTTTAAGGGATTGTTTATTTTTAGGATAAAGAAGGATGAAAGCTGAGAATTTAGTCATATTTGTAAAGTTTTATTTATTTAAAAGAAAAGAGATCTCAGACTATTATGGCTCATGTATTTGTTGCATTTTCTGTATCTCCTATTGTTCATTAATATAATTTTTATGATTATAAAGTTATAATTTTATAATTTTGTTCCATAAAGGAAAACAAAGTATCACAATGGGGATCAGAGATAAAGAGAAATTGTATTACCCCCTGGATTATGAAATAATGGAAAAATAAGATATGAGATAACTGATGGAAGATAAAATACATATTTATAAGCAACAAGGCTGATTCTACTGTTTAAAAACACTGAGAAAAAACAAAAAACAAAAAACAAAACACACTGAGATACCGTACATGGTATGGGAATGAGCCCAATCTGTAAAACATCAGTTTTAATATCTATCTAGCAGCTTTTCCATGAGGCTTAGACATTATGAACAAAAAGATACACAAGTAAAGACAGATATGGACAGTCATGTAGCAGATTGTTGGTTGCTAGCCAACATCCATCTCTACTTCTCTTCTTTTTTTCTTATAAATCCTAATTTTATTAATGTTTCACCCTTCTGCACATGGCCAGGTACTTTACAGGAAAAAGAACTAACCCAGCTCAGGAAACGGGCTAACTTGACTTCTTTAAGCCAGTATGGTAATCACATTTCCCTTACCAAAGCCCGGTTTAGGAATAGGGGTCCAGCCCGATACAGCCAGGAAGTATTCCAGAAGACTTTGGGGAAAGACGTATTCCCAAGAAAGGGAAAACAAATGAAATGGCCCCATTGTTGTTTGCGTTTGTTATACCTCATGGGATGTTGTCTCTGGATGTGAAGCCGAGAGCTGCCAGGGCTGTGTCCTGACCTCGAGGTCACCAGTGTCAACAATAAGGGAGGCAGGAGGAGGAGGAGGCAGGAGTAGAAAGAACCTGACTCTGATGATATTTTTGAAAATCTGTATCAGCCAGCCTGGGAATCTACCCTCTGTCTGTACTTCTTGTTATGTGAGAAAATAACTTCCCATCTGACCATGATTCAGTTAACAGGGTTCACTGTTACTGGTTGCCAAAACATCCTAAATGATTAAAAAAAAAAAAAGTCAAGCCCAAAACCTTGCACATCAAAGCCATGCTATCAATGGCAGCTAACCTTATTTTTCCACGCCAACCTTTTCCACTCAGTCTCTCCTCACTATCC
This sequence comes from Canis lupus baileyi, assembly GCF_048164855.1. Lineage (NCBI taxonomy): Eukaryota > Metazoa > Chordata > Mammalia > Carnivora > Canidae > Canis > Canis lupus. Next base: position 3,230,025 of record NC_132842.1, read on the forward strand.
TCCAATACATTACCATATCAACACAGATCAAACTACTTCTGTCTCTATTCCGGTCACTCCTGTTCTTAAGTGAAGTGACTATTCTCTGTAGTAACTATTAGCATAGAACCTAAACTTCATTTCCTAAGTACAGTTTTTATTGCTCACTTGGGGAATTTAGGAACAAGGCTTATATTCATCACTCTGTAATTATGAATTATAGTTCAGGATTCACTCCGTTTAGTTTTACCTATTTTTTTTACTCTAATAAAAAAAAACTCAGAAAGTATAATTTCAATGGATTACCTTCCAGCAGAAACCTTGGTATTTTACTAACACGAGGCAACCAAACTCCAATAGAGTCCTAATAGAAAATGAATCCTTTCAGAGTTTTGACAGATAAAACATCACGTGAATTTTTTTGTTCTATTTATTTTAAGACTGGAGGACAAGACCAAAGACATCACAAAATGAAGAGATGATGCCACAGGAGATGTGAAGATAGGCATATTTTTTGAAATAGGAATCCAGTGACCATGTGGATCCCACTGGAAGCCGTAATGATTTAATCAACAGGATAATAGACCATCAAGTAAAACAAGAATCCTTCCTTTTTAGCTCCCAAAAGTAGCAGAACATGATAAAGCAATATATCTGAAGAAGAGATTTTCCCCCAAGAGTGACAGTGGTTTACTGAAGCATAGACTTACAAGTGGGGGTGAGAGCAAATATATAACGTGAAAAGCCAGCTGGGTGAATCTGGTTTACCGTGGGTGAGACGGGGGAACCTCCTGGTAGGAAACCCTATCCTAACAGATCCAGCAATCACATTCTACTAAAGGGTTTGCAGGCAAGAGTAAGCAAGGAACTAGCAGCTACATACAGAAGAAGGGCAATTGCCAAGACCAATTACAGAAACATCGCTCAGTCATAGTGCCACAAAGATTTTCTTAAGAAGCATGAAATGTAAAGATAGGAGTAATGTACAGAAGGTGAAGTTGAATAAGACACGAAATGCTAGAGGAAAGGTAAAGGACAAATGAACTTGCATGGAGCATAATTCTCTCCACACTGGATTGTTGGGGCGGTGGGGGGGGGGGCGGTGGGCAATGGCTGCAGGCAGGAGGCAGGTGGATATAACTACAGTCTGAAACACCCATATGACTCCCTTGGAGTCCACGTTCTCTGCAGCTTCTTGCAAGATTTCATTATTCGGCCCCACATGGTTCAGGAAACCATACAGGTGAGAATTAAATTTCCATCTCACAGTTCCTTAAGCGTCATGCTTCCCACCTGTTCAGTAAGGTGTTCCTTCAAGTTACTGCCCTTCGGGGAGTTTGTAATAAGACAGGGACATGAGCAAACAGTACAGACCACCCAGCTCGTTCTGTCAGACAGAGTCATTCTCCAGCCTGGCCCAGCCAAGAGGCCCTAGAGGCCACTGGATTTCTGAAAGCAGGCATATACTATCCTTTTAAGCTAAACACATTGCTCTAGTAAAATAAATAACTGGAACCTTATTAACAGATCCCACCTGCACGCAGCGGTGGGGAGAAGAGGAGAACAGACTTAAGTTTGCTGGGTAATTAACACACAAAGAGCACGAAGATCTTCTTCGAAGATGACTAGGCTATACCGTGTCTGACCTTGAGCAGCAGGAGTTAGACCCAAATAAGTACTGGCCTCTTACCATGTGGCGTAACCCCCTGGGGGTTCTAGCAGACACCTATTGCCTATACAAGGTCATCTCCCTACCCTTCTTCCTCACTGGCAAAGCCCTGATTTTGTTCAAGTGATCCCTCCTCAGCAAGCCAGATCTCAGTATTGTGGCCTGTCACCCAATTCTGTTCCAGGAAAGGCTGGAGACACAGAGACTACCCCTCTTTCTGCCACTGGATATTGCTTTGTGAAGACAGGAGCTGTAACCAGCAATCTGAAACCACTTTGGAACTATGAGGGAAACTAACCAACACAGAGGCCAACAAAGAAATAAAGAGAAAGGACCTTGTCTCAGTAGTGTCATAGATGTACAGAATTAACCAGTGTTGTAGTGCCCCACCCCCAGATCCCAGGAAATGTGAGGTAATGTGTCCTCTGGGCCACTTTCAGCTATCATCCTCTTGTTGGAAGCTGAAAATACAGTAACAGGTGCTGAACTCTGCTGATCCAAACATAACTGACAAAAGACGCAAATTATATCAACTGATTAAATGCAAATAAAAATGTTTTTGTTCAAGGAATGTTCTTGCTGTTACATGAACAAATGTAACAAATGCAAAGGCAATTCATCTTCAAGATTTGTAAATACTTTGTCACATGCTTAGAGCATTAGGTCTCTCCTCCAATTAGCAAACTCAGTGATCATTGTTCAAAATCTCTGTGAAGGCCTTTCCCAGCTCTTTTCAACACATTCAGTTGTTCCCTAGTATTATTTCTCTGTATTTTGTAAATACTTCTACCTAATGGTTGGTAGTTGTGTATCTGTTGATGTCTCATGTGAGCTCCCTACAAAAAAAATAATATCTGTGATGATTAATTTTATATGTCAACTTGACTAGATCACAGGGTACCCAGATATTTGGAGAAGTACTATGTCTAGGTGTGCTGTGAGGATAAGCTCATCTTTCTGTATGAGGTTAACATTTGAATCATGGGACTTCATAGCATATTGCCCTCCCCAATGTGAGTGGGCATCATCCATCCTCAATGGACGGATGAGAATAGGCCAAAGGTCATCCACGAGGCCATGGCCACCCATGAGAATAGGCCAAAAGTCAAAGGAAGGGAGAATTCTCCCCTTTTCTGCCTGTTTGACGTGAGACATCAGTCTTCTCCTCCCCTGAGATTGGATATTACACCCTGAGCTCACTTGGTTCTCAGACCTTAAGAGTTGGACTGAACTACAGCACTGCCATCCTGAGTGCCTCCACCACCTCCACCACAACATCACCACCACCAGCACCACCATCACTTCTATCACAACCACCAACACCATCACCACCATTGCCATCTCCTCCTTCCCACAACAATGCCTGGCACATACTACACCATGAATGTTGGCTGAGTGGGTGAACTTAAACTATTGGCCATCGTTTCCTAACATATTCTTCTGTTTCATTGCCCTTCTCCATAGGACTGCAAATCTGATCACAGCACTCCTTTTTTGCCCCCTAATCACCTCACGGTCTGATACACAGTGTCCTCTAATGTGCCCTTTCATGTACGTCTCCTGATGGTAGCACCTTTGCCTTCTGCTTCAGTTGTACAGACCCACTGTAGTTTCCAGAATGGGTCAATTGGTCTCTCCTGCTTTTGTGCCTTTACTCACATGTGTCTCCCGTCTGGAATTTATTTTTTTGTCTCATCAATCTGGCTAACAAATTTATTCTCCAAGCTTAAGCTCCTGCATCATTTCCTTTTGGAATTGCATCCTGAGCTCTATTTGTCTCATCACACATTGTTGATCAGTGCCTCCTCTGTACTTGGTTACTGGGATTCCATTCATCATCATCTTTTTCTTTTAAAAAAGATTTGTTTGTGTATTTATTTATTTATTTATTTATGAGAGAGGGAGACAGAGAGAGAGCATGAGTGAGCTGGGAGGAGAAAGTCACACACAGAATCTTGAGCAGACACCCCCGCCTCCCCTGCCGAGTGGGAAGCCTGATGGGGGCTGGATCCCATGACCTAGATATCAGGACCAGCCGAAATCAAAAGTCGGAGGCCCAGCCACTAAGGCACCCAGGCGCCCCTCCATTCATCTTCTATTACAGCACTTAGGCTCCAGCAAAATGGCAGAGCTTCTTATGAACTTCCTCTCCTGGATGGTGAGGATGAGAATTAAGCCTTGCCTGTGCTGTATTTCCAGCAGGTGGCACATTGATAGGCACACATTTGATGCTGAAAAAGCATTAACTGAATGAATAAACGAATGAATATTCCATTACATTTCTTGTGTGGGTTAGACACCATTCAGTTAATGAATGAGAGGAATATACTTGGGAGTGAAACAAATCTTATTAATAGGTTTCTGGAAATCTGGATAGAACACTATATTCAAAAGTTTGTTAAATAATAAGCATAAGTATCATAATGTATTATTTAAGCATATGTACTGAATACATTAGAGGGGTGGGGTGGGGGACATGGCTCCTGAGTGTGTCAGGCACAGCTTGTGTACCACTATCCCAGTTCCATTTTATTCCAGATGCTACTGTAATGACCAATCCTGTGCAAGCTCCAAACAGTTTTGTGCAGGTATAATCTGATGGTGTAATCACCTCAACACGACAGTTCCTGTTTCTACTAGTCTTGGAGCTTCACTGAGTGGGATACCTAACCATGGGAACTGGCTCAACACTCAGGCATCAGCAACCAGGAGAGTGAGTGTGTTGGGGGTGGGGAGTAGTTAATCGGGAGTATTGCCTGAGGGGCCACCCTTGACCAATAGGGGCTAAAGCCAATGGATAAACGTTTCCCCTTTACCTCGCCCAGGCAGGCAGTTATGACATACACTTCAATAAGGCTCCTCAGAAGGTCCTGGCAGGATCCAGCACCAGTTGCCTGCAGCAGTGGGGAATTCAATTATACATCCCTAAAGCTGCTATCCCTTTGGCCTTGTTTCATCCTCCCTAATCTTTCCCTTCTGTGTCCTGGGGTCACCTTTGTCTAAAGCTCCCCTCTTAGGGACACCCGGGCTAACAAGGACTTTTGCAGTTTCAGGCTTAAAACTATGGGGAGGTCTCATGCTCTTACATTCTGAAAAACTACAATTTTCAAGAATGAGATTCTTTACAATATGGACAATGATTTGGTTGTAATGTGTTTATTTCTCCCTTTTTGAATACCTGGAATTTATGGATTTTTAATAATGCCTACAGAAAATAAGAATCATTTTTCAAGCCTCTGAGATTATACTTAAATACTTTATAAGTTTGGTTACTGACAGAAGTCAGTTGTTTTATTAATTGTGTGTTGATACTAATATGCTTGTAGTAAGTGGCATCCTTTTTGGGAGTTGTTTATTTGAGGAAAGTCTTATGTTGACTATATTGATTGATTATAATTGAAATTCTTTGCTTAAAGAGGAAATACTAAGGAGTTTACTCAAAATTTTCAGACTGGTTAGGCATCTAGGTACAGCTCTAGTCCTAAGAACTCATCCATCCATTTACCACAGTAAATTCTCATATGGCAGGCAGTTATACTGTAACCATATACTCAGGTTACAATAGAAGTTTGGCTCCTGCTCTTGAGCTACTGCCAGGTTGGAGAGAGATCTCCTTGTAGCAAGTGCAGTGGAGTCCTGTAGGTACCTGTGCAGAGTCAGGCACTGTCTAATCAAGGGAGTTGGCAGATTTTACTGAGGGTAGAGAGTGGGAGGGGGAGAAGTTCATGAGAGCTTCATACAAAAGGTGACATTTGGGTCTCATCTCCAAAGCAATGCCAAGGATGGTGAGTAGGGAGGGGCAATCCAGAACCAGGGGACAGTATAAACAAAGTACAGAAGCAGGAATGTACCTTGGTACTTGGGAGGCGGTGGGTGGTAATATGACTTAGATTTTATTATGTAAGCACTGGTAGCCACTGAAGAACATTAGGCAGGAGGGTGATATGACCAAAAACACAACTTACTGTGAGAACAGAGACAGGCACGCTCATTTCAAGACTTGCAGTAATCAAGGTGAAAGGCACTGAAGTCTTATGATATCCTTAAAGGAAATAGAGAGAAGAGGGGTGGCTCAGAGGTTTAGCGCCTGCCTTTGACCCAGGGTGTGATCCTGGAGTCCCAGGATCGAGTCCCATGTCGGGCTCCCGGCATGGAGCCTGCTTCTCCCTCCTCCTATGTCTCTGCCCCTCTCTCTCTCTATGTATATCATAAATAAATAAATAAATAAATTAATTAATAAATCTTTAAAAAAAAAGAAATAAAGAGAAGAGCTTGTGTGGGAGTAGTTAGCAATTAGGGCCTCTTATTGATTGGGGTGCAGTCTTTGCTGAGTCTTAGGAGAATTTATTGGTCTAATAATGCCCTAATAGGTATTAGCCCCAGAGAATAGGGGATGGGAGGCCCTGGCTCATCTACAAAACTTTTCATAAATGTTTATATTGGTTACATCCTTGTTAATATTTGATCACCTGTTTCCAGGTTGGCACCCTCCACCTACATAACAAGTGATGAGGCAGGGAGTGAGTTTATAGATATTCTTTTGCACCCATTTCAGAGATATTTTTCTTAAAAGTCTCATCTGGGAATCCTACCCTTTGGCAGTTGTAGCACACAGTATCTGACCACAGACTCAAAGAGTGTAAAGCTGGGGCTGGGGAATTCTAACATCATGATTCCAATGATCTTTCTCGTGTTTTCTTAATGTCCAACATTATGACATTTAAACAGCAGCAAGCTCACATCATACAAGTAGAGAGCAAGCAAAGGCAAGTTTTTTCTTTTTTTTCTTTTCTTTTCTTTTCTTCTTTTCTTTTTTTATTAAAGATTTTATTTATTTATTCATTAGAGAACAGAGAGAGAGAGGCAGAGACACAAGCAGAGGGAGAAACAGGCTCCATGGAGGGAGCCTAACGTGGGACTCCATCCTGGGTCTCCAGGATCATGCCCTGAGCTGAAGGCAGGCACTTTAACTGCTGAGCCACCCAAGCGTCCCAAGGCAAGTTTTTTCAAGTTAAAAGAGGGAAGAAGAAACTATTCACTTCTGCATATGACTATACACTTATAAAAGATACGTGTTAATATTTTTTTCTGAATACATTTAAAACTACATTCTAATTTTTCAGAAAAATTTAAAAAATTTAAATCATACATGCATTGAAAATGATTTAAAATTCCTTAGGGAAAACATTTGTTCAAGGAAATATAGTGTAACTGAGTCTAATACAAAATTATAAGTTCTTAGAATGCAGTAATAACAATAGTCTACCACTTACATAAAAAAGTAAAACTTTAGATACTAACGTATGTGTGTGTATGTATGTGTGTGAAATTTGTACACAGCACAGACACACATAGATATATCTTTTAATGTATGTGTGAATATGATGTGTCTGTATGACAAACAATGTAACAGAATAAATTTACAAGTAACAACATTCAGTGGATATCTGTGTAAACCATGTCATAGTAAAAATAAAATTGACTACTTTGATAAATTGATTGCATAAATAACCCCAAATTTTCAACCGTCCCTGTATCCATATCCTTGGCAATATGATCTTGCAGCCACTCCCAGTGAAGAATGAACTAACTGTGTCTTCCCATTCTAAATCTGATCTGCTTTGTGACTCATTCTGGCCAACAGAATGTAGCTGATGTGACTATGTGCCACTCCAGAGCATAGGCCCCCAGAATCCTGGCCCATTTTTGCTAGGTTTCCTGGTATCCTGTCACTGCAATGAGAGCAAGCCTGGGATAGCCCATTGGAAATGAGAAAATACGTGGAGGAGAGCGCAGTTTTCCCCACCTGAGACCATCTAAAATAGCCAGCCCCAGTCAACCCACTTGTGGAATACAGACTTTTGAGTGACCCAGCAAAATCACCCAGCAACTTATAGACTTGTGAGCAAAAGATAAATATTTATTATTGTAAGTACTGATGTTTTATGATTGTTACACGGCATTACTATGGCAATAGGTAAATAAAAAAATACATTCCTACATAACAAATGTAGATATAACAGTAAAAGTGGTATAAGGCAAGTAGCAAAATAATAAATTAGAATGAATATCTTTATCGGTTCCAGAGGATATGGAGATTATTCTTAATATTTTATATTTTAAGTCAGAACAAGAAAATAAAAGAAAATAAATTTTAAGGAATGTCAATCTCATGGTGTCCTAAAAGATAGCAACTGGCATCTAACTGGCAATAGGAAAAAATAATTTAATTTAAATAGAACTAGGATTTTTGTTAACATAGCTACTGACTTAAGGGCAAAAATGTGAAAAAATTTTTTTTCTCAAAAATTAGAGACTCAAAAAATTTTTTCTCAGAATTTAGAGAATCATCCTTTTGAGTTGTCAGTATCCCCTGTGATTTACTTGATTAATGGCATTAATTGCAGTTCAAATAGTCACTTTTATTTTCTAATAATAAAGTCATTACTATTTTGAAACACTCACATATAGACAAATGATGCATTATCTTTTATTACCAATCCATTTAAAATCTTAGAATCTTAGAGCTGGTAGCATACTCCCAGACACTTATGTAAAATGGGAAAAAAGAACATGTAAAGGAAAGTAAATATTATAAAGGAAACTGAAAAAAAAAATCAGAAATACAAGAGAGCCAGAAAGGGAGAGCCAAAGAAGAAATAATTCCCAGGAAAGAGTGGTCAACAAGGTTAAATGCTGTTGAAAGGCTCAGATGACATTGTAAAATATCAATTCAATTTGACAGTATGTAATTTCTGATCTGTGTCAGAGTAGTTCAAATGGTGTGGTGTGGGAAGGTGTCACATATTGCTATGGGGTGGACAGATAAGCTGTATGAGATAAATGCAGTACATGTAAATCATCCCTTGAAGAAGTTGCCTATAAGAAATTATAAGAATTATAATTATATAGATAATATGCATAATATAATTTTGTATAGGTATATTATAAGTATATAATATAATTATATATCAAAAAGAATTATAAATTGCTAATATTTTTCTTTAAGCACATTAAAGATGTAATTCCATTGTCTTACACAGTTGACCTTTGAACAACACAGTTTAGAACTGTGAGGTCCATTTATACATGGATTTTTAAAAATAAATGTAGTATAGTACTATAAATGTATTTTGTTTTCCTTACAATTTTCTTAACAACATTTTTTCCTTTAGCTTACCTTATTGTAAAAGTAAAGTATATAATACAAGTAATATACAAAATATGTATTGTGCTATTGGTAAGGTTTCTGGTCAACAGTTAAGCTTTTGGGGAGTCAAAAATTACACAAGAATTTTTGACTACATGGGGGTTGGGGAGTCAGTGCCTCCAACCTCCATGTTGTTCAAGGGTTAATTGTTTATTCTTTGAGTTTCAGAAACTTTGATTATGATATACCTAATGTTTAAATTCTGCTTGAGTTTTGTGAATCTTCTTGGATCTGAGGGGTCACTTATAAGTTTTGAAATCTTTTTGGATAATATTTATTCTTTCTCATTCTCTTTACCCTTTTCCAGGAATTCTAATTACATATATTACAGAATTATCCTAGAGGTCTTCTATACTCTGTTCAGTTTTTTCATTTTTTAATGTTTCAATTTGGGTATTTTCAGTGCATTTGTTTTTTAGCTCACAGATTCTTTTCTTCTGCTGTGTCAGTCTATTAGCTCATCCACTAAATTCTTCATCTCAAATATTTGATCTTTCAGTATAGAATTTTTATGTGAAATTTTAGAACTCCAAATTCTCTGATGAAATTCCCTATCTGTTCATTCATTCTACCCATATTTTCCTCTAAATTCTTTAACATTTTTATGATAATTGTTTTCTGGAATTCTTACTGGCTAATTCCAAAAGCTGGAGCAGTTGTCAACCTGCATCTGTTGACTTTTTCCTCTTGATTATTAGTCAATTTTCTGCTTTTTCCCAATCCTTAAATTGTATGTGTATGCTGGACATTTTTTTAAAAATAAAAAAGCAGTAGAGATTAAACTAGATTTTTTTTTTGGCTTATTTTTCTCAGATAAAGTATTGATTCCAACTCCTCTGTAAGACAGGGTAAGAGGATCCCACCCCGAATCAAGCTGAGCTGGGGATTAAGCCACAGCTTTATTCAATTTCAGTTATTCTGTGGTTTCAAATGAGATTATAGGGATCTCTCTTTGCCCTTCAGCTTAATTACCCTTGCCATCATAGAGAGACTTATCTTGCTGATATTATCAGGATTTGGGCTGGCAGGAAGTTCAGTTCCAGCTTTAGTTAGCTTCAGTTTACCTCTAAATTCAATAGCAGCAGTGCCCTGGAACTTAAGCACTGAATAACACTATAAAATTGCTTTCTACTTTCCAGTTCCACTCCAAAGACAATTTATTCAACAATATTCCTGCTGGGTGGAATTGTTTGGTTAATAGATTCATTTTGCATCTGGGACTCTTCCAGAATTTAATCTGTCATGCTAGCTCCAATTGTTTTTTAAAAGTTTGGCTTGCTTCCTCTCATCCCAGGAAAGTCTACTTATGGCAGGCCCTGATCTCTGCTCATGCCCAGATGAGGCAGTGACCAGCTCCAAATATGGAGGCAGCTGAGCTCTGCTAATCTATGAAGGGCTTGCTCCTCTCTGAAACTTGGTTTATTTAGATTACTTTGGAGCCACCAATTATTAGTGACATACTTTTAGTTTATCTGGTGTCTTCCTTTTGAAACAAGAGTTAAGGTCTTCATGATCTACATTTTAACGGAAAGAAAATGTAACTCCTCCATATGGACATTGATGCCCTGTGATAATGATGGTAGATAATGGGATAAAAATAAAAACTTGAGCCACTGCCAAAGTCCTTACAAAAGAAATGACTGTGTGTGGGTGGGTGGGAGGAGGAGGTAGTCTGTGATGGTTCTGATTATTGGATTCATAGGTGACTTAAAGGGAAAAGAATGGTGTGATGTATCTAGAATTCATTAACTCAGTAAATGAAGGGACAAAGAGACAAGAGGCTGAGGATATAAGATACTTTACTTACAATGAAATAAAAGGTCCAGAGAATATTATAGTACAATGCAAAGGAAGATCAGCAGAAGTTGGAGGGCAGAGGAGGTTGGGAGAAACATAGTTTGGAGATGATAATATGTAAGAAAATGACTGACCAGAGTATCTTGCATTTTGGCAAGTGGCCAAAAATAGGAGATTATGGGGTCTTGTTGGAGTGATGGCTCCATGAAGTAAGACACCTATGCAGAGTGAGTTTTCAGCATAGTTAGAGGCCTCCTGAACCTGTCAGATTGCAGGTTTTTTTGTTTTTTTTTTTTGTTTTTTTTCACAGCATTGAGAATATCTGCTAGTAACTTTTGAAGAATGTTTTCTCCTCACAGATCACTTGGACCCAGACTATTTGTGTTCTTCACTGCTAACAGTTCTCTCCAGAAAGAGAAGCTCAGAGCTATGGGGGGTGGCACTGACTAGGCCAAGATTTACTTGGAGAAACTGACAGAAAACTAATTATTTGTGACATCCTTTGAATTTAAAGGACATCAACAGCATTTATTGAGTATTATGCTAGTGGCTAGATGTACAAAGCTATTATCCTTGCCTCACAATATGTATTATTTTAATATGGCCTCTGAATCTTCATGGAAGGATTGCTAGAGTTGGTTACTCTACTAATAGATGAAAGTTTTCCATTCTTTGTAAAATATGAGTTGAAATGTGAAGCAGTAATCTAGGTATTTCAGATAGAAAAATTTTATATTTTAATTAGAAATAGATGATTAATTTTCTCTTTCCTTTGAACGTATAGATACAAAGTATGAGAGAGACAGAAGGTATGAGACACACCAAGCATGTCCACATGGACTAAATTGGACCCAGCTCTAGTACAAACCAAGGTATGCCTCCATGTTGCACTTTAATTGTAAAATTGTATCTGTTCAGCAACCATAGTAGCAGTAACAGTAACAGAAACAACAATATGGCGTGAACAATAAAGTTGACAGGTATCCATGTTTGTTAGCAGATAGTTCTATTCTTTAGACTTGAAATAGGTGACAGTATGTTTGTTTAAGCACAGAATTGTTTTTGGGGACTGGATCTCCTGCATCTTCAGAGTTCCCAGACTCTCACAAACACGAGGTTTTGTGAGAAACACTGACTTCATATTCTTACTCATGACACATTAATAAGAGTCAATCTTTTTAGCATCGTAAACTCAAAATAATTTGTATTTACAATATAATGAATCTAGACAAATTCCAATTACTTACAATAATTGTTCTGATTGAGGAACTCACTTTGAACATGACACAGTGAACTTGGCCATTTTATAGATTGTGGGATAGTTATGATTTTACTTAAAAAATAATAAGCTTTATTTATTTATTATTTAATAAACTTCATTTTTTACAGTAGTTTTAGGTTCATGGCAAAATTGAGTAGAAGGTACAGGGATTTCACAATAGATCTTGTACATGTTATGTTAAATTTATACCTAAGTATTTCATTTTGGGGAGGTGCTAATATAAATGATAATGTTCTTTTAATTTCAAATTCCATTTGTTCATTGCTGGTATTTAGGAAAGTGATCAACATTTGTATATTAACTACTGTTATATCCTACAACTTTGTAGGATAATTATTTATAATTATAATCCTTAACTAATTCCAGGAACTTTTTTGTTGATATTTTAAGATTTTGTATGTAGACAATCATGTCATTTGTGAACAATGATATTTTTATTTCTTTATTCCCGATATACTTCTTAATTCCTTTATGTAGCTTGCATTAGCTAGCACCTCCAATACAATGCTGAAAAACAATGAGGCAATATCCTTGCCTTTTTCCTGATCTTTGAGTTTTAGGCCACTAGCTACAGGTTTTTGGTAGATGTTCGTTATCAAGTTGAGGAAGTTCCCCTCATTTCTAGTTACTTAGAGTCTGTATCATTCATGTATTCTTTTTTTTTTTTTTCATTAATGTATTCTTAATCCCCATCACCTATTTCACACACACACTCCCAACCCAATGCACCTCCCCTGGTAACCATCAGTTTGTTCTCTATATTTAAAGAGTCTGAGTTTTGGTTTGTCTCTTTTTTTTTTCTTTGTTTGCTTTCTATATTTTGAAAAATATTGCAGACTACTAGTATAATTTCTTCCTTACATGTTTGATAGAATTCATCAGTGAACTCATCCGGACCTGGTGTTTTCTGTTTTGAAAGGTCATTAATTAATGATTCATTTTCTTTAATAGATACAGATCTATTCATATTGTCTTTTCTTCTTGTGTGAATTTGCAGATTGCGTCCTTCAAAGAATTGCTTAATTTCATCTAGGTTATCAAATTTGTGGACATAAAGTTGTTCATAATATTCCTTTAATACCTATGTGTTGCTAGGTGGACTAGGAAGACCCCAGGCCCTGAGGCCTCAACCCAGCTCAATCCAAAGATGTTGTCAGAGGCTTTTAGTCTCATTATAAGAAAGAACTCAAGAACAAACCAGACACAGCAGTTGAGTGGTGTAACTAGGAAGGTTTATTAAAGGAATAATTACTATTACTATTCACTATTAGAGGGTAGGCCTCTGACTTTCTTATAGCTGGGCTGGCCATGACTCCCCCTTTTCTAGTCTCCAGGCATCCTGTTAAAACCTAACTAGTTGCCTACTCTAACACCTAGGATCTGTGATGTTCCCACTTTTATTTCTGTCACTGGTAATATGTGTCTTTTATCTGTTTCTTAGCCTAAAGGCTTATCAATTTTATTGATGTTTTCAAAGAAAAGGCTTTAGTTTTGTTAATTTTATCTCTTCCTTTCTTATTTTTAAGTTCTTTGATTTCTGCTCAAATTTTTATTATTTTCTTCTTCCTTCAGATTTAATTTGCTCTTCTTTTTCTAGTTTTCTAAGGTGGAGACTTCGATTATTGATTTTACCATCTTCTTTTCTGTTTTGTACATTCAATGCTATAAATTTTCCTCTAAGCACAGCTTTTACTGCATTCTGTGAATTTTGGTGTTATATTTTCATTTTTATTTGGTTGAAAATGTTTTTAAATTTCCCTTAGGATTTCTTCTTTAACCCATGTGTTATTGAAGAATATTTTGTTCAATCTGTAAATATTTTGAGATTTTCCTAGCTGTTATTAATTTCTAGGTTAATTTCATTGTGGCCTGAGGGCAGACGTTGCATGATTTCTATTATTTTAAACTGTTATGGTGTGTTTCATGGCCCAGAATGTGGTCTGATTTGGTAAATGATCCAGGTGATCTTGAGAATAATATATAATCTGCTATTGCTGAATAAAATCATCTATGGACATCAATTACATCCAGTTGATTGATGTGCTGTTGAGTTTAACTATATCCTTATTGGTTTTCTACGGGCTGGTTATGTCTATTTCTGATAGAGGAGTGTTAAAATCTCCAACTATAATGGCGGGGCCATCTATTTCTCCTTTCAGTTTTTGCTTCATAGAGTTTAATACTCTGTTATTAGGTATATACAATTAAGGATAATTATATACAATTAAGGATTATTACACCTTCTTGAAGTATGGATCCCTTTATCATTATCTCTATCCCTGTAACTTTCTGCTCTATAATGTTTGTTCCAAATTTAATATAGCTATTCCCACTTTCTTTTGATTAATGTTAGCCTGATATATCTTTCTTCATCCTTTTACTTGTAATCTATATGTGTCTTTATATTTAAAGTGGGTTTCTTTCATTTAAAAAAAGATTTATTTATTTTAGAAAGCAAGAGAAAGAGGGAACATGAGCATGGAGGGGGCAGAGGGAGGGGGAGAGATAGAATCTCAGGCAGACTCCTCACTGGGTGCAGAGCTCAGTGTGGGGGTCTATCCCACAACCCTGAGTCCATGACCTGAACCGAAATCAAAAGTTGGATGCTTAACCAACTGAGTCACGCAGGTACATCTAGAGTGGATTTCTTACAGACAACATGTAGTTGGGTCTTGCTTTTTGATCTGCTCTGATCATCTCTGCCTTTTAATTGGAACCATTGATGTTTAAAGTAATTATTGACATTTGGGCCAATATCTCCCATATTTGTTGCTCTTTTCTATTTCTTGTTCTTGTTCTTTGTATTTTTTGTCTTCCACACTTTTTCAGTCATTTGTGATTTTAATTGGTCATTTTATATGATTCCATTTTCTCTCCTTTCTTAGTTTGTCAATTATATTTTTCTTTTTTTCTTTTTCTTTCTTTTTTTTTTTTTTTTTTTTTACTTTTTAAGGGGCTATCTTAGGGTTTGCAATATATATTTACAACTAACCCAAGTCTACTTTCAAATAACACTATACTGCCTCATGGGTTATACAGGTAACTTATGATAATGCAATATACCTAATTCCTCTCTTCTGTCCTTTGTGCCATTCTTATCATTCATTTCACTAATTAATACATAAGCATATAGATAGATAGCATATATCTATATATAGCAAATAGACTGTTATTGTTATTTTAAAACATATTTAGAACAATAAAAAATGAAAAAATTGAAGTTTTTATTTTACCTTCATTAATACATTCTTTGATATACTTCTTTTCTTTATGTGGATCCAAAGTTCTGACCAAATCATTTTCCTTTTTTAAAAATTTATTTATTCATATGATAGAGAGAGAAAGAGTACAAGTGGAAGGAGGGGTAGAGGGAGAGAAAGAAGCAGACTCCATGCTGAGTGCAGAGCCCAATGGGAGGCTTGACATTAGACTTGATCTGGGGCTCTACCCCAGGACCATGAGATCATGACCTGAGCAGAAATCAGACACTTAACCCACTGAAAAAATTTTCTTTCTCTCTGAAGAACTTCTAATGTTTCTTGCAAGGTAGGTCTACTTGCAACAAATCCATCAATATTTGTTTTTCTGAGAAAGCATTTCTCCTTCACTTGAGGGTTAATTCCTCATTTTAGGTTGAGGATTTTCTTCTCTCAATACTTTAAATATTTCACTCCATTCTTTTCTTGCTTGCATGATGTCTGAGGAGTCAAATTATTCTTATCTTTGCTATTCAATAATTAAGGTGTTTTTTCCTCGGACTTCTTTCAAGATTTTTTCTTTATCTTTGATTTTCTCAAGTTTGAGTATAATAATATGCTTTAGTGTTGGGTTGTGTTTTGTGTTTTTCCCACTTATTCTATTTAGTGTTCCCTGACATTCCTGGGTCTGTGGTTTTACATCTGACATTAATTTTGGAAAAATCTCAGTCATTATCCCTTCAGATATTTAATTTCTTCCTTTCTGTTTTCTTTTCCTTTGGTATTGCTATTAAGCATATGTTACACTCTTTGTAGCTATCCCAATGTTCCTGAATAATCTGTTCTATTTTTTCCAGTCTTTTTTCTCCTGGCTTTTCAATTTTGGAAGTTTTTATTTTCATAGCCTCATGCTAAGCGATTTTTTCCTCATCATTCCTAGACTACTCATAAGCCCATCAAATGCATACTTTATTTATTTATTTATTCATGAGACACACACACACACACACACACACACAGAGAGAGAGAGAGAGAGAGAGAGAGGCAGAGACACAGGCAGAGGGAGAAGCAAGCTCCATGCAGGGAGCCTGAGACGGGACTCGATTCTGGGTCTCCAGGATCATGCCCTGGGCCGAAGGCCACGCTAAACACCATGCCACCTGGGTGCCACTTGGGCTGCCCCATACTTCATTTTTGTAACAGTGTTTTTGATTTCTAGCATTTCTTTTTTATTTTTCTTAGAATTTCCATCTCTCTGTTTCATTATCTGTGTACTTCATCCATTAAAACACCTAGGATAATAATCATAGTTTTAAAAATTACCGGTTTGATAATTCCAATATTTCTGCCATAACTATGGTTTTGATGCTTATTCTATCTTTTCATACTGTGTTTTTGCCATTAGAATGTCTTCGCATTTTTTGTTAAAAGTCGGGCATGATGTACTGGGTAAAAGGAATAGTAATAAGCAAGTAGTCCTTTAGTAATGGAGTGGTAAGGTGTGAGGGGAGGGAAAGCATTTTATAGTCCAATAATTAGATCTCAATCTTTTGATGGGCCTGTGTCTATAGACTGTGAACCTCTCAAGTGCTTCCCAGTTGTTTTAATGCCTCTTAGGTGGGACAGAATGATGAGAGTTGGCTGCTGTTGGGTATTCCCCTTCCCTCGGGTAGGTTAGACTCTGATAAAATCCTAGTAGGTTAGGGTCTTGTTGACTACTCTTTCCTGATAGCAGACCTGGTGAAGAATAGGTGCTCTGGCATGTTTCAAAGTACTTCGTTTTCCTTTCTGCCTGCTGGAAGTTCAATGGAATTTTTCTCCAATATTAATTGTGAAGACCTGGTAGGATTAATGGAGCTGAAGCACACAGAATCATAGAGGTCTCCCCATTTGGGTTCCTGTAGAATTTTTGGCTCGCCAATTTGCCCACATGGAGTCTCCAGCAATTTGTGCAATACAGTTTAGATTTTCCTACCTCAGCACTAGTTCCAGGAGAAGCTTCTGCTTGTCATCTCTGCTCTGGTAAATTTGTTTCTCTGTATCCACTCGACTGTCTCTCCAATCTTCAGGCCGCATTTTGTCTTGTGATTTTGCTTCTCAGAAATACCTAAGAAGGGGAATTGACTTTTTATTTATTTTATTTTTATTTTTCTAATAATAAATTTATTTTTTATTGGTGTTCAATTTGCCAACATACAGAATAACACCCAGTGCTCATCCCGTCAAGTGCCCCCCTCAGTGCCCGCCACCCAGTCACCCCCACCCCCCCGCCCACCTCCCCTTCCACCACCCCTAGTTCCTTTCCCAGAGTTAGGAGTCTTTATGTTCCGTCTCCCTTTCTGATATTTCCCACACATTTCTTCTCCCTTCCCTTCTATTCCCTTTCACTATTATTTATATTCCCCAAATGAATGAGAACATACACTGTTTGTCCTTCTCCGATTGACTTACTTCACTCAGCATAATACCCTCCAGTTCCATCCACGTCGAAGCAAATGGTGGGTATTTGTCATTTCTAATGGCTGAGTGATATTCCATTGTATACATAAACCACAGCTTCTTTATCGATTCATCTTTCGATGGACACCGAGGTTCCTTCCACAGTTTGGCTATCGTGGCCATTGCTGCTAGAAACATTGTGGTGCAGGTGTCCCGGCGTTTCATTGCATCTGTATCTTTGGGGTAAATCCCCAGCAGTGCAATTGCTGGGTCGTAGGGCAGGTCTATTTTAACTCTTTGAGGAACCTCCACCAGTTTTCCAGAGTGCCTGCACCAGTTCACATTCCCACCAACAGTGTAAGAGGGTTCCCCTTTCTCCGCATCCTCTCCAACATTTGTGGTTTCCTGCCTTGTTAATGTTCCCCATTCTCACTGGTGTGAGGTGGTATCTCATTGTAGTTTTGATTTGTATTTCCCTGATGGCAAGTGATGCAGAGCATTTTCTCATATGCATGTTGGCCATGTCTATGTCTTCCTCTGTGAGATTTCTCTTCATGTCTTTTGCCCATTTCATGATTGGATTGTTTGTCTCTTTGGTGTTGAGTTTAAGAAGTTCTTTATAGATCTTGGAAACTAGCCCTTTATCTGATATGTCATTTGCAACTATCTTCTCCCATTCTATAGGTTGTCTTTTAGTTTTGTTGACTGTATTCTTTGCTGTCAAAAGCTTCTTATCCTGATGAAGTCCCAATAGTTCATTTTTGCTTTTGTTTCTTTTGCCTTCATGGATGGATCTTGCAAGAAGTTACTGTGGCCGAGTTCCAAAAGGGTGTTGCCTGTGTTCTTCTCTAGGATTTTGATGGAATCTTGTCTCACATTTAGATCTTTCATCCATTTTGAGTTTATCTTTGTGTATGGTGAGAGGGAGTGGTCTAGTTTCATTCTTCTGCATGTGGATGTCCAATTTTCCCAGCACCATCTATTGAAGAGACTGTCTTTCTTCCAGTGGATAGTCTTTCCTCCTTTATCGAATATTAGTTGACCATAAAGTTCAGGGTCCACTTCTGGGTTCACTATTCTGTTCCACTGAACTATGTGTCTGTTTTTGTGCCAGTACCACACTGTCTTGATGACCACAGCTTTGTAGTACAACCTGAAATCTGGCATTGTGATGCCCCCAGCTATGGTTTTCTTTTTTAAAATTCCCCTGGCTATTCGGGGTCTTTTCTGATTCCACACAAATCTTGAAATAATTTGTTCTAACTCTCTGAAGAAAGTCCGTGGTATTTGATAGGGATTGCATTAAACGTGTATATTGCCCTGGGTAACATTGACATTTTCACAATATTAATTCTGCCAATGCATGAGCATGGAATATTTTTCCATCTCTTTGTGTCTTCCTCAATTTCTCTCAAAAGTGTTCTATAGTTTTTAGGGTATAGATCCTTTACCTCTTTGGTTAGGTTTATTCCTAGGTATCTTATGCTTTTCGGTGCAATTGTAAATGGGATTGACTCCTTAATTTCTCTTTCTTCAGTCTCATTTTTAGTGTATAGAAATGCCACTGACTTCTGGGCATTGATTTTGTTTCCTGCCACGCTACCAAATTGCTGTATGAGTTCTAGCAATCTTGGGGTGGAGGCTTTTGGGTTTTCTATGTAGAGTATCATGTCATTGGTGAAGAGGGAGAGTTTGACTTCTTTGCCGATTTGAATGCCTTTAATGTCTATTTGTTGTCTGATTGCTGAGACTAGGACTTCCAGTACTATGTTGAATAGCAGTGGTGAGAGTGGACATCCCTGTATTGTTCCTGATCTTAGGGGAAAGGCTCCCAGTGCTTCCCCTTTGAGAATGATATTTGCTGTGGGCTTTTCATAGATGGCTTTTAAGATGTTGAGGAATGTTCCCTCTATCCCTACACTCTGAAGAGTTTTGATCAGGAATGGATGCTCTATTTTGTCAAATGCTTTCTCTGCATCTAATGAGAGGGTCATATGTTTCTTGGTTTTTCTCTTGCTGATATGATGAATCACATTGATTGTTTTACGAGTGTTGAACCAGCCTTGTGTCCCGGGGATAAATCCCACTTGGTCATGGTGCATAATTTTCTTAATGTACTGTTGGATCTGATTGGCTAGTATCTTGTTGAGAATTTTTGCATCCATGGTCATCAGGGATATTGGTCTGTAATTCTCCTTTTTGGTGGGGTCTTTGTCTGGTTTTGGGATTAAGGTGATGCTGGCCTCATAGAACGAATTTGGAAGTACTCCATCTCTTTCTATCTTTCCAAACAGCTTTAGGAGAATAGGTATGGTTTCTTCTTTAAAAGTTTGATAGAATTCCCCTGGGAAGCCATCTGGCCCTGGACTCTTGTGTCTTGGGAGGTTTTTGATGACTGCTTTAATTTCCTCCCTGGTTATTGGCCTGTTCAGGTTCTCTATTTCTTCCTGTTCCAGTTTTGGTAGTTTGTGGCTTTCCAGGAATGCGTCCATTTCTTCTAGATTGCCTAATTTAGTGGCGTACAGCTGTTCATAATATGTTTTTAAAATCGTTTGTATTTCCTTGGTGTTGGTAGTGATCTCTCCTTTCTCATTCATGATTTTATTAATTTGAGTCTTTCCTCTCTTCTTTTTAATAAGGTTGGCTAATGGTTTATCTATCTTATTAATTCTTTCAAAGAACCAACTCCTGGTTCTGTTGATCTGTTCCACAGTTCTTCTGGTCTTGATTTCGTTGAGTTCTGCTCGAATCTTTATAAACTCTCTTCTTCTGCTGGGTGTAGGATCTATTTGCTGTTTTTTCTCTAGCTCCTTTATGTGTAAGCTTAGCTTTTGTATTTGAGTTCTTTCCAGTGTTTGAATGGATGCTTGTATTGCGATGTATTTCCCCCTTAGGACTGCTTTTGCTGCATCCCAAAGATTTTGAACGGTTGTATCTTCATTCTCATTAGTTTCCATGAATATTTTAATTCTTCCTTAATTTCCTGGTTGACCCTTTCAACTTTTAGCAGGATGGTCCTTAACCTCCACGTGTTTGAGGTCCTTCCAAACTTCTTGTTGTGATTTAGTTCTAATTTCAAGGCATTATGGTCTGAGAATATGCAGGGGACGATCCCAATCTTTTGGTATCGGTTCAGACCCAATTTGTGACCCAGTATGTGGTCTATTCTGGAGAAAGTTCCATGTGCACTTGAGAAGAATGTGTATTCAGTTGAGTTTGGATGTAAAGTTCTGTAAATATCTGTGAAATCCATCTGGTCCAGTGTATCATTTAAAGCTCTCGTTTCTTTGGAGATGTTGTGCTTAGAAGACCTATCGAGTATAGAAAGAGCTAGATTGAAGTCACCAAGTATATTATTATCTAAGTACTTCTTCACTTTGGTTATTAATTGATTTAAATATTTGGGAGCTCCCACATTCGGGGCATATATAGTGAGGATTGTTAAGTCCTCTTGTTGGCTAGATCCTTTAAGTATGATATAGGGTCCCTCTTCATCTCTCACTACAGTCTTCGGGGTAAATTTTAGTTTATTTGCTATAAGGATGGCTACCCCTGCTTTCTTTTGAGGACCATTTGAATGGTAAATGGTTCTCCAACCTTTTATTTTCAGGCTGTAGGTGTCCTTCTGTCTCAAATGAGTCTCTTGTAGACAGCAAATAGATGGGTCCTGCTTTTTTATCCAGTCTGAAACCCTGAGCCTTTTGATGGGGTCATTAAGCCCATTCACGTTCAGAGTCACTTTTGAGAGATATGAGTTTAGTGTCATCATGATATCTATTCAGTCCTTGTTTTTGTGGATTGTTCCACTGAACTTCTTCTTAAAGGGGAATTTTAAGAGCCCCCATAAAATTTCTTGCAGAGCTGGTTTGGAGGTCACATATTCTTTCAGTTCCTGCCTGTCTTGGAAGCTCTTTATCTCTCCTTCCATTTTGAATGAGAGCCTTGCTGGATAAAGTATTCTTGGTTGCATGTTCTTCTCATTTAGGACCCTGAATATATCCTGCCAGCCCTTTCTGGCCTGCCAGGTCTCTGTGGAGAGGTCTGCTGTTCCCCTAATACTCCTCCCCAAAAAAGTCAGGGATTTCTTGTCTCTTGCTGCTTTAAGGATCTTCTCTTTATCTTTGGAATTTGCAAGCTTAACTATTAGATGTCGAGGTGTTGAATGGTTTTTATTGATTTTAGGGGGGATCTCTCTATTTCCTGCATCTGAATGCCTGTTTCCCTTCCCAGATTAGGAAAGTTTTCAGCTAGAATTTGTTCAAATACATATTCTGGCCCTCTGTCCCTTTCGGCGCCCTCGGGAACCCCAATTAAACGTAGGTTTTTCTTCCTCAGGCTGTCGTTTATTTCCCTTAATCTATCTTCATGGTCTTTTAATTGTTTGTCTCTTTTTTCCTCAGTTTCCCTCTTTGCCATCAACTTGTCTTCTATGTCACTCACTCGTTCTTCCACCTCGTTAACCCTCGTCGTTGGGACTTCTAGTTTGGAGCCGCGTAGCCCCCTCCGCACGGAGCCTCTTCCTCTGCTGGAGCCGCCCCCGAGCCCCCCCCCCCCCCGAGCTGCTCGCGCCCCGCAGCCCCCTCCGCGGAGCCGCCCCCGAGCCCCCTGAGCTGCTCCCGCCCCGCAGCCCCCTCCGCGGAGCCACCCCCGAGCCCCCCGAGCTGCTCCGGGTCCCCCGTGCGCGCTGCAGCCCTTAGGGAGCTCGGCGCACTCCCCCGGGGCGCAGGTGTCTGTTACTGTCCCCGGGAGCCCGAGGGCATCCCCGCCCTCCTGGGTCCTGCTCCACCTCCCTGCGAGCCCCTTTCCGCCCGGGAAGGTCGGTGCAGCTCCTGCCCCTCCGGGACGGGGCTCTCCTGTCCTGGGGACACTCGCCCCGGCCTCAGCCCGGCTCCTCGCGGGGCCCCTCCCCCTTGGAGGCCTTTTGTTTCTTTCTTTCTTTTTCCCCGTCTTCCTACCTTGATAGAAGCCGAACTCTCCTCACTGTAGCATTCCAGCTGGTCTCTCTTTAAATCTCAGGCCAAATTCATAGATTTTCAGGATAATTTGAAGGTTTTCTAGGTAATTTGGTGGGGACAGGTGACTTGGGGACCCCACTCTTCCGCAGTCTTGCCCCTCTCCGGGAATTGACTTTTTAGTTTGGTCAGCTTTTAACTTGTTAAGTTGCAGTGGCAACTTTTTAGTTCTTCACTTGTTAGACCAGAAACTGGAAGTCACTAGGTTTACATATTCATACATAAGAACAAATAGACAAAATATTGCATGAAACTGCACATTGCTCTGTGGTGGGGAGGAGGCCAAGTGACAGTTTTGGAAAATTAACAACATGTTTTAAAGCTGACATTTGATTCCATTATGGAGAGTCTAGTTAGGTGTGGATTTGCTTATATATTCGTATTCATGCACTGATATTTATATATATGTTTAAATTAACCTCACAAAGTGGCTTTACTACGATATTTTAAAATATAAAAACAGATCTGTGCCACTGAAATACATTAAAATCTAAGTATGTTATTTAAAAAGAGTCTAAGTTACATGAGCAATGTTAATTTAAAAATTCTAAAATTATTCCCATTTTCTTTCAGTATAGCTACAAGTCTCCTCTGAACTTTTTTTGAATATATAGTATGATGGAACTGACTGATGGTAGATGTGGAAATAAGCTGATTAAAATCTGGAGAGTTTGAGAAGGTGTCTGACCAACTCATTTGGGTGTGCTTGCAACGTTGTTTAGTATGCTGCTCAGGAAGGCAAAATTCACATGTAGTAGAATTGCTGACCTTGACTGGGAAGAAACTTCAAAAGAGTTAGAGCACTTACTCTTTATATTGTAGTTTTTTTCTCTGATTACACAAGTAATATATTCTTGTTATAATAAAATTCAAAAGAGCACAGAAATGTGTAGCATCAAAATGAATAGGCTCTTGTAATCTTTTTTCTGCCACTCACCACACCTTCATAACTTATGTGTATTCTTCCAAATTTTGTCACTATATGTTGTAGTAGTTACTATACTACTATGCATATTAATATATCATAAATACATTCTGGCACTAACTTTTTCACTAACCATATTTAGTACATTTTTTTGGTTAGCCTATATAGATTATAAGTTCATTAAAAAATGCACTGCATCTTATCTCATTGTTTATAGTTTGCCATAGTTTATTTTACCAATTGCTTATTGTTGAATAACTGCACTGTTTCTAATTTTTCCACAGTTAGAAATAATGCTGAAAAGAATATCTTTGTGTACTTGTGAGAGAATTTCATTAGGAAAAATTCTGTAGGTAAAATTGCTGAGTTAAAGGATATGCATATTTTCAATTTTAATAACTAGTGACAGATTACCCTCCAAAAGGCTTGTACCAATTTGAACTTCTGTTTACCAGTTTGTTAGTGAACCCTGGTCATTGTCCATCTTCTAGAATCAATTAAATGTTTAAAAAGTTCTTATTGGTTTTTAAACTTCACGTATAAGAACAAATATACTTACATATATATGTAATAATACTATTAGTAAGGTCGAGCATTTTTTGACCTGCTTGTTTGTAATTGAAGCACTGTATTAATGGATGCAATTTCTCTTTTTTCTTAATTTTTTTTAATTTTTTAAATTTATGATAGTCACACACAGAGAGAGAGGCAGAGACACAGGCAGAGGGAGAAGCAGGCTCCATGCACCGGGAGCCCGATGTGGGATTCGATCCCGGGTCTCCAGGATTGCGCCCTGGGCCAAAGGCAGGCGCCAAACCGTTGCGCCACCAAGGGATCCCAATGGATGCAATTTCTAGCTGAGTACTTTACTGATGAAGTTAGGTGACTTAAATTGAGTAGACAAGGTGATGGAATTCGTCTTGTTCTGGTTTTGGTTGCCTCTATCCTATAAGATGCCTGTAGCTGATGAGTCCCGTTGAAAACCATAACTAGATAAAGCTTTATTTATCTGATAATTTAAATAATACCAATACAGCATCCCCAAAGTTATGAAATCTTACTTCTGATGGTGTTGACAACATACTGAACATCTGGGCGTATACAGTAAAAATTTAGTGTGACAGTCTTTAGACTACCAAAACAACCTGGATGTTGGGCTTATGTAGTTGGGTCACTTCTGTCTTCAAAATTCTTTATCCTCTTTCTGTATGTGCTTGTCCCTAAGGCTGTACTTTTCAATGTGCTTGTCAGGAATAAATGTATGTATTTCGTGTCTCCCCTCCCCACACTGGAATTCTTTTAAATTCCAGATTTATTTAAGATTATTACTTCCTGTCCAGATTGAATACCTATTGACATATTAGCGTTTTGAGAGGAAAACCGAGGTAGCCTATCCTCTTAGCTAGCCTTATTTCAGTTTCTGAATGTGGTTCCAGTACTGATAACCATTAGCTGCAATTGTTTGAAAGCTAATTGAAACCGGTAGAAGTTCCAGTGTATAGGGAGTCTGTCTTTCCTTGCCCTGAGGAGCTAAGGCTGCTTGTTCTATTTCTCCTTTTGTGCTCATCTTCACTTGCAACTGTGTACTCCTTTCTTCTCACAATATCCTCCTCAATCCTTTCCTAAAGAGCAAGGAAACTACATACTGTGGGCTCACTTTCCTGTCTCCACTTCATTGCTTCCACCTCATTTGTTCTTAATTTACATACTAAGATGAACATTCTCCTTGGATGTTTGTATGGGCCACTCTCTTTATATCCATATTAATACCCAATATTTTTACTCCCAGTCTCTTCCCCAGTTCTTATGTCTCATCTCACAACAATTCTGATTGCCCCACTAATCCATTCATTTGATCATTTCCCCTCCCTATAATGAGCTCTTATACTTTTAGAACTCCAGAGTAACCTTCTCCTCCCTCAAAGTTATTCAAAAGCCCCTTCCCACTGAAGCATATTCAAATAAAAAGGATCTGAGGAAGACATTGGGCCCCTAACCCTCAGCCACCTTTCTCTACATCTGTTCATAGACCTCTTGGCATGTTGAGTCATTCCTGTTTCTTATCATGTACTTTTGCACTCCAAGTACCTTTTTTTGAACTGATTCATTTGTTCATGGCTTTGTTCATTCCTAAGATATTTATTAAGTTCTCAAATAAGGCAACACTAAATGACCCTTGGGATGGAGGGTAGCAGTAGAGGAGGGAGGGGGAAAAGTTTTCTCTCCTTTCTTTAAAGAATTTACTGTTTAGACAGAGACCCAGGCATTTATTTGCAGAAAAGTTGATACTGCATATGATTAAGTGACAAATGTTTGGTACAAGTTGGTACAAGCAATATGTGCCTTGAATGTCAAAGGAGAGAGTAAATTTCTTTTGACGGGAGGATGGGGTTGGGAGGTAGGTATAAAGAAGCTGGCCTTGAAGAACGGATAAGATTTGAGAGGCAGGGGAGGGTGAGGGAATTCTACAAAGGAGGAAGGAAATGTGTAGGTAGACACAGCCCTGATGGGATGGACGGGCTGTGTGGACACACAAACCACCTTTGAGAGGGCAGCAATAATTCATTTGAGGTGAACATATTTATATATGTCAATATACAAATATATCCTTATTTGGGGAAACATTGGATTAAAATATTAGTACTTTTTATCAGACTGGTGATAAAGTAACCTTTGAGAACAAGTCATTATATAAAAAAAGAAAAAAACCAAGATCAGTAAAACCTATAAGGAGTCTTAGAATAATTGCAGTTTAAAGTATCCCGGAATTATTTCCATGCTCAGAATCAATTTTTTTTATTTGAAAAAATTTGGTAAAGGCCAAATTACTTCTTTTTCCCTCCACTATATTACAAGCCATCATCCCCTCTTAGGCCACTTGGAATTTTTTCACAAAACTTGGCAAATGAGCCATGGAGTCTAACAAACATAAGATTCCATGAGTTGAGGAATATTAATACAACTCAGAATTTTGGGCAAAATGTTGGACAAAATATTATTTGTGTGTAGGATGGAACTAAGAGGATGTTCTTACAGTGTGTTTCTATGTACTGTATGCTCTACTTAAGTAGCTGATCTCTTACTGGTTTTATGTACAATTTGCAGCATTGATTGTGTTTATTTTTCTTACATCTAAGTTTTTCTTACGTCTGAATTACATATTTCTTTGCATTTACCATGATTTCTCAGTGAAAGTTCATGATTTCCCAAGTCCTTTATCCACCCTTTCTCTCTTTCCTCTTACCTCCACCCCCTGGGCCTAATTATGAAACAACTTCAAATAAATACAAATTTTTAAACAAAAAAACATTCTGCTTCCTGTGAACAATTGACTAGTTTTTTTTCCTCTTTTCTCTTCAAGAGTTCTAATTCACTTGGAGTGCTGTGTAGTTGGCTAGGCCTGAGATTTCTGGGAGCTGTAATTGTGTCTCATTAATTCTTACAGTAATGGAGGGTAACTATAAGGAACATGCAATTAGTGGTTTGGTCAATGAACAGAGCAGTTAATCAGCAGACAAAGGATGGGGCTCAGAGCCCATTAGGCTGGAAGGAAGTGTTAGTGCGGTCCCAGGCTCCCGGAATGCACTTGGACATGCCTGCCCATTGGACAGCCTCAGAGCACTATGTTTGTCTTTTTGCTAAACTAGCTCTTTTTTTTTTTTTTAATTGGTGTGGTATGTGTTTATTCAAACACTTGAGAGATTCCCAAGTATCCTGCTATAGTACACCATGCATTTTTCTCACCTCATGTTAACTGGCATGTTTTTTTTTTCCCTCCCATTGCACAAATAAATGCCAAATACACAACAAAAAAGCAAAAACAAGCCCCAAACCGACCAACCAGCCCTCAACAATAAAAAAGAAAGAAAAAAAGCACAATACTGCTTTAGTGAAGCATATTAGAGATAAAGTTCCTTAGCTGACCCCTCTGTCATCAGAAAATAAATGAATGCAGAGACCAGTAATGTTTAAATAAGCCTTTGTGTTGTCACTCAGTCATAGCCTCCATATTCATCTCTATAAAGTGGACCTTTATACTTTTGAATGGAGGTGCTTTAAATACATGTAAATATATGCAGATAAGCATATGAATCTTAAAATGTTGCAGGCCTTATAGCTACAAGTAACCTGAATTGTGTGTTTTCTGTGAGAAAGTCTTGTCAAACTATTCTAAGGCTTCGAATACAAAAGTTAGTAACCTAGCAGAATAGGATTATTTTCTCTGAGCAACGTGGACCATAGCACCCTTGCCTAGAAAAACCATATGAAGGTTAGAGATGGAATTCTATGAAATTCTGTAAATGTGAAGTGATGATTATATAAGAAAATGGATTTATCAATAATACATTGCCCTGGGGTAATTCTGAACTCAAGCAAACAGTTCTTCAAATAGAATGACATCTCTACTCCTAAGTAAAGCATACATTTGGAATAAAGAAGGAATGATTACATTTGCTTTTTAAAAATGAAACTAACTTAATAATTAACCTATTTCTTGAGTCAAGTGCAGGCCTGAAAATAAAGGTAGGGTTTTCTTCTTTCTCCAAACATGTCTGCTGTTTTATCTTCCAGGGATTTACATTGGAAATGAAGAAATGTTCAAAAAATGAATTCTCTTAGGTATTATATTAGAGATTCAGCTATTTTTGAATAATTAGCTTCATTTGTTAAATATTTGAAATATTTTCTACTCTGAGGTAAAGAGTAGCATAGTGGAAGATGAGAGTTACAAATGACATGCATTTTTCAGAAGAATCCTTATCAATTAATAAGAAACAGTAGGCCCATTCCATCTCCTATTTCTCTTACTTAGAGTTTCTTTTCTAAAGAGATATTATTTTTTATTCAAAGCATCAGAGAATTTCCTATTTCCTTGAGTGACATGCTGTGCGTTGTTTCAGAAATGGGAAGGCTGTGGCGGCAGGAGGGAAGGAAGGCAGCACTCATCTCAGCTCTGTGTTTAGCTGACTCTGAGCAGCTGGCTAGCTGTGGACAGCCAACAGTTACCTTCTGAGACTCAGTTTCCTCATCTGTAAAATGAGGATTTCTAATC
Source organism: Canis lupus baileyi (assembly GCF_048164855.1). Classification (NCBI taxonomy): domain Eukaryota; kingdom Metazoa; phylum Chordata; class Mammalia; order Carnivora; family Canidae; genus Canis; species Canis lupus. The sequence goes on from NC_132842.1 coordinate 3,258,588, forward strand.
TAGGTGATCTCCAAGGGTCCTTTTAACTGTGCTCTTTTTGACTGTTTTTCGGACAGTGAAGCAATTTCAAATGTTATTTGTGACTTGCAATTTAAACATAGGATTTACAAGCCATGGAAAGCGAGATTGCTGTGGGCTGTGGCATTGTTAAAGGCTGATATTAATTGTGAAAGGGCTTTCTCTCTGATCACTTTTTCCTCTCTTGTCCTGATTTGCTTAATTGCTGACAGTCTACCTTATTTCCTAGTGAATAAGACTCCTTCATCTTCTGGAGATTGTTTTAATTACCTTGGTCTTTTAGATAGCATATTGCCTGCCGGCTTGCATCTGCCAGGGGTCTCTGCCGGGCTAGTTTTTCATGCAGTGTTTTCATGCATCGGGAACAAGTTGACTTCAGACTGTCTCTAAGACTGATAGGATTTTGTTGTTGTTGCTGTGCATTGCTTTATAAAGCAATCTGATTATGGGATACACCTTAGAAACAAAAATGTGTTTAGTTTCTCATCAGACTGGTTTGGTTTCATCTCACCGCCTTGCCCCATTCAGGAATAGAGTTGTTCTTATACAGGGTGGCTGTACCACCTCCTGGCTGGAATTTCTGGTTATGTTCAGCCCTATGGTCAACTTTATCCTTTTGGTTCTCAGGTCTTAATATGAGCCCTCCTCTTCCTCCAATGTGAATTTGGAATAAAGAAGGAATAATAAAGAAGCCTTTAATAACCTTTCACTTTCTTAGGGATCTTTTCTTCTTTTTAATTATACAAGGCAAGAAAGTCTTTCCATTTTTTTCTGCAAAGATTTTCTTCAGGTTTAGTATAACCTTTAAAGAACACCTGAGGAGCACCTGGGTGGCTCAGTTTGTTGAGCAGTCTCCTCTTGGTTTCAGCTGGGCTCATGATCTCAGGTGGTAGGACCAAGCTCTGCATGGGGCTTGGGATTCTCTCTCTCCCTCTCCCTCTACCCCTCCTCATGCTGCCCCCACCCAGGGCTTGCCTACTCTCTCTCTCACATAAAACACAAATAAATCTTAAAGAATACCTGAAAAATCAATAAATGTTAAATATATTTATTATTGATTTACAGCTCAGTCAGAAACTCTCATGCCAACATGGGCCAAGCAGATAAGGTGGGGGTAGAGTACAGCCCTCAAGAGTACTGGCCTCTGCTCCAGAGGGTGGCCTGTACTAGGTCCAGCCAATTATTGTCATATAGGAAGGTGGCCTAGTATTTCCAGAGCTTATGATTTTTAAGCAGAATTTAGAACTATAGATATTATGTGAACTCTCCTAATTTTTAAATTCTAGCTCATAAAAATCTATACACTGATCTGGCCAAATAAATTACATCTATGTCCAGATCAGTCATTGAGCTGCCAGTTTATCTCAGCACAAGGCACTAGCAGGGCCTTGGACTATTATTTTGTTAAGGAGTGGATGGGGGAGCTGAGTTATCTAGTTATTCCCTGTCCTTCAAGATTCAAATGCTCAAGGTGCATTTAGATCTGTTTTACTGGGGATCCCTGGGTGGCTCAGTGGTTTGGCGCCAGCCTTTGACCCAGGGTGTGATCCTGGGGAGGCGGGATCGAGTCCCGCGTCGGTCTCCCTGCGTGGAGCCTGCTTTTCCCTCTGCCTGTGTCTCTGCCTCTCTGTGTCTGTGTCTATCATGAATAAATAAAAATAAAATAAGAGTCTAGATCTGTTTTACTGATTAAATAAATCAATTTGGTTGAATCTTGTGAAGAAATTTGAATACTTCCCTGGAAGGAACATGCTTTTTCATGTATTTTGGTGGAACTTCTCTTTTACTGTGAATACCCTATCATGGATACCTGACTTCATGTTAAATACTGGGGCAGATGATTTTAGAGAGCTCCCAACTGACACCCAGCAACTTAATTTTCCAAGAATTTATTAAATGACTGTTATACATTAAGCACTGTCTAGGTTGTGGTTATGTTATTCAGTTTCATAGGTGCTTGCAATGGACTGAGTGTGTCCTCTCCACTCCCCATTTATAATGTTGAAATTGTAACTTCCAATAAGATGGTATTACGAGCGGGAGACTTTGGGTGGTGATTCACCCGCATGAGGGGGATTAATGACCTTATGAAAGGAAACCTAGACAGCCCTCTTTGTACCATGAAAATACAAGGAAGAAGTCAGCAATTTATAACATGGAGGGGCGCTCTCACCAGAACCAGACCGTACTGGAATCCTGATCTCGGACAGCCAGCCTCCAGGACTATGAGAAGTACATTTAAATTGTTCCTAAGCCACCCAGTCTATGGTACTTTGTAATAGTAGTCTAAGCTGACTAAAACTAAATTATTTAGGTTCTAGTACCTTAGCAGCCTATGTAAGCAAACCAGAACCAGCGGCCTATGTAAGGAAACCAAAACCCAGCCACTTGGAATTTGCCTCCTCAGCTGTTACCTAACCTAGTCAAGTTCCTTGTTATGCAAATAAGGAAAGCAACCCTGCATCAGCCAATTCATGTTTGCCTGGCATAACTTTTGTTCATGCTAACCTTGGGCTATAAAACTGTAGCTTCGTATTGTTCTTCACAGCTCTTTTGTTTTGTTGATTGGATGATTTCTAATTCACGGAATTGCTTAAAAAAAAAAAAGCCATCTAAATCCAAAAATTAAGTTTCTGTGGTATTTTCTAACACTCTTTTGAAATGACTTTTTAAAAAAGATTTTATTTATTTGAGAGAGAGTGGAGGGGGGTGAGGAGCAGAGGCAGAAGGAGAAGCAGGATCTCCACTGAGCAGGGAGCCCAATGAAGGGCTTGATCCCAGGACCCTGGGATTGTGACTGGCCGAAGGCAGAACCACCCAGGTACCCCTGAAATGAATTTGAGTAGCTTTCTTTTAGAGGTCTAAACATCACTGATCAAAATCTTCTGTGACATTGCAAGTCCTAGAGAAAATAAGACATGCACATATCATTTTTTATTACCTAATAAAACTTAAAGGAACTCTGGTTATATTAAGATCCTTCTGTCATGAGATTTTGGGTAGGGAGAGGAGGCAGAAATTGAGTTCTGACATTATTTCTCAGAAAGGTCATTCATTAAGTTTACTCTTTCTATGATATTCCCAATAAACTGATTTGGAAGTTATCAAATGGAAATGGATTATTATCTTAGAGAAGATGCCTTTATGACCAATGTGATAATCAGAATGCTGCTTAGATTGCCAAAGAGGGCAGAGGGTGAGTTATAGCAGAAACACCTGAAGAAGGACAGTTACAGATTAGAGCACTCATTCTGGGCTGGTAGTTCATACTAGTGGTATGCCAGATGCTCCCTCACACTGGAGTGGAGCACAGCATTCTCAGCAAGAATTGATTAAAGAAGAGTGCTATTGAAGGATATACTGTGTAGTTTTAATTTGTGTAGAAAGAAAACATGAAATCTGGAGCTTTGCAACGGGTCCCAAGAAGTAGAATTTTGGAGTTAATTTAACTGTAGGGGAAGAAAGGAACAGAAGATTTTGGAAACATGGGTCTGCCAGGTGAAATTCAGTCCTAGGGCAAGATATGTCAAGGTTTCCCCTGACATTTCCTCTTATCTGCTGCCAATGGCACGTTTGTTTCAGATTGGGATGTTGGTGGTGGAGGGTTCCATATTCATGTGCAGTGTGGGGCTTGTGAGAGCTGGATCTGCAACTCTACTGTCAGGAGAAGGTTGCTATAACTTGTGCCAATTATCCTCAAAACCAGCCTAGATCCAGCTTTCTTCCTTCTTCTGCCCTACCATGCCTCTTTTCCACTTCCCTTGCTTGTCCTAAAATCTTTTAGGCCCCAGGCCCACAGCATCATAGTACTGATTAATACCAGAAATTCATAAAAACATTTTTTTAGTTTCTTGTGGGAGGAGTTTTTGTTTTGTTTTGAAAGTGTAAACTAAATGGGAAGAGATCTTCAATTTTTAGATTAGTAGAATTGGGATTTGCTTATTTCTTTAATTCTGAGGAGCTGGATAAGACAACAGTGTGCAAAATCAAGTAACATGCAAAGATGGTGAAGCTGTTCTTTAACTATGCCAGGATTTACGGCCAATAAGGCACTTAAATGTCAGATATTTTTTCACCTTTAATCCTCATTCTACCTTGTGATGTTCTCATGTCTTATGTAGAAACCAAGACTTGTCACAGAATATTAAGAATTAGGTTGCAAGTTCAACATCTCCTTGACTCCATGGTGCATTTTGTTAACCCTCCCTGCAAAAGTGTCTGGTCTGTGATCTCAAAGTTTATCTAGACTGACTTTCAAGGAGTGCATGATAGACAATTACCCTCAGAATAACAAAGCCACTTTCTATTTTAGAACACCTATTATTAAAGAAATTGAAGCTTTTGTTAGATACTCATTTGCACAGGTCAGAATAAGTGTAGAGAATTCCCTCAGTGTATTCTCTCAGGGAGGTCTTTCTCCCTAAAGGTCTTGAAGAGCAGAAAAAATGGAAGGCAGGATTTATGTTTCATTTGGACAAGTGGTCACATACTGTGTATGATTGTGCAGTTGGATTGCCAAGGGCCTCCTGCCACTTCCAAAATAATTCTGTCACCATGATGACACATTATTAGTCATTTTCACAATTAGAAATTCATCCCTTTGAGTTAAATTAATCTCTAGAACTCCCTTGAAGGTCTACAAGTGGTAGAAGTCTCGCTAAAATAACATATTAAAACTTTAGCCTGAATGATTTGATATTAGCAAATTCTTGAAATAACAGGAAAAAGACAAATATATAAAAAGTGTTAAACAGTGATTAAATAGTAAAAAAAAAAGTAAAATTGTAAATAGTAAAATTTGTAAATAGTTAAAATTGTAAATAGTTTAACGCTAGAAAATGAATGAAAACATGGGATGGGATTTGGGAAAAGAGGGAGAAGCAGAAGCAAGGTGTGAACATGGTGGTAAGCTGATAGAGTACAGGACATTGAAAGGGGCAGGGAGGTGAAGAAAGGGAGGGTGAGACAGCTATGACCTGCTACAGAGGTTAAATTCAGCTAGATGCCCTCTCTGTTATCACAGCAGAAATAAGGCAGAAATATGCCCATGATCTCTTACAGGCACTTTTGGTTTCATTGTCTTAAGGCACATAGAGCTTTACTTTATTTAAACTTACACATTTCAGACAAAGGTGATCACAAACTTAAAGAAATGAGAGAAAGAAAGAAATGTGATACTAAAAGCAGAGAAACAAAAATTCTAAACTTCTTTCTTTGTAAAACATGAAAGTTTTTTGGATTTACCAAAAAAACCCAATTCTGGAAAAATCAACTACAATGGGTCATTCAATGTGAAGTTTATGTGTACCTCCAGCAGATGGTCATCTAGCTTCCTGGATTTCCTGTATATACTGTTTAAATTGAAAATGGTGGAAAGAGTAAATTATGTGACAGTGAAAACTTCCTTACCATTTTAGAGCTAGTATAGAAACAGGCCAAATAATAAATGTATAAAAGGCACATGTCCCTGAGAAGAGCCAAAGCAACTATGAAGGGACCCATAAGAGGAAGGTTTAGAAAGAACATGGATACAGACTTGTGGGATCATGTAAACCTGATCTTTGGAAGATGTGTCACGATAGCCGTAGGCATGTAGTGGTTAAAGGAACATGATTGATTAAAATGGAGAGAGGTTTTCCTACACACAGTGTAGGCTCTGGTCCAATCTTAACCCATTGGGATTGGAAATGATGTTGACTTTCCAGGGAGCCATGTACCTGAACTAGTTTTAGATGGATTTCTGGGGATGTGGAGGCAGTGGCACCACAACCTTCTCCCATGTCCTTTTCAGGAGCAAACTTTTCTTCTGAAATACTTTCTATTAAAGACTTCCAGAAAGTGAGCTTAAATGGTGGGAAGAGGAGTCAGTGAGAGCTAACTCTAAATTATTAATCCAGGATGCACATCAGAATGGGCCCAAAGCCCTTCAGATCCATCCTCTCATTCCCTAAGCCTTTAGTTGGCTGCTAGTTTGGAGAGGAGAGAGTGAGCGAGAAAGATTGGGTCTGCCTATCAGACACAGCCAAGACAGAACAACTCCAGGCACTATAGGGTCAAGGCAGAATTATATACGTGCTGATTCTGGTCTTTCCAACGTAATCCACATTTAGAATACAACTGTATGCACCTATATTGTTGGATTTGTTCCCAACCAAGATGTAAGGGGCCATAGAAGTGAGCAATTCAAGATTTGCTTTGTGATTGAATCCCACACTGAAGGGAGATTAAATTCAGTTATCTTAAGTTTGGACCAGGCAACAAAATGTTGCCCCAACCTTTTAAAAGGCAAGGCCAAAGGGGCCGGTGTCTGTATAGGGTATCATTTCCAGATGATTGAGTGTATAGGGTATAGGATCCTCTCTCTTTAGTTTGCCTTCTTTCTGAGGTTCAATGAGCAGCTGCTGGTGGAAATATGCATCTGGTACTAAATGGCACAGCTGCGTGCATTTCACCAGGCTTCAGGGTTTATAAATTTGTGGTAGAACTTTGGAGAATTTCAGGGACTGCCACCCTTATAGAATAGGGAAGGAAAATTGATATAGCTCTGCATGCCTACTATTCATTTTAATGAGTAGCTCTGAGAGACAAGCAGGCTGCTAAACCACTTATTTTTCAGTTAATACCAGAACTGACTAGAAATACATTCAGAAGGAAAACACAGTAATTAATTTGTCACTGAAACCTGAGGGGTCCGGCTCCACTTATAAGTGATAATGAATGTTTTGCATGTAATTAGCAAGAATAATTAGCACATTCCTGGTAACAAATAGACTGACTGGTACTCTGCAAACAAAATTAATTGTTGTGCTAACGGAGGCAATTGTGTCTCTTTATTGTCTGACAATGTCCCTTATTTCACTAATACCTACTTTAGACCTCTGTGGCTTTGTGCAGATAGGAAGGGGAATCTATAAAATTGTCCCTCTTCCATCTGCTTCTCAGAAATTTCGGCACCACCAGGAGATTTGTTTGTCAAAACTTGTTAAACAATTTGTAATCTTTAACATGTGTTTTACTGTATTAATGGATGAACCCATCAAATCAACTTACTGGTTAAACCAGGAAAGCTACTCAAATCAATCAAATGCTGACATTTTTAAACTCTGGAGCTTTTATTCTATTTTTTTTTTTTTTTTTTACCTTCCCTTCCAGTTTCCAATGTTTCCAATGAAAACATTGAACTAGAAATGAGAGGGGGGAAAATTTCCAGTTAAACTTTCCTGTTGCATCCTGAGATGACTTTTGCCACCTTAGAGTGGGTCTGTATTGCAGGTCTGCTTGTGTTTGCAGCCTGCAATTGTGCTGCTAAAAAGAAACACAGGGAATTCATCTTATGGTCCTGGAAACCATCCTAAACAACATTTAAAATTAACACACACAGTAGGCTTCTTCCTTCCTAACTTTAAAACACAGTTTTTGAACTTCTAAGGCTTACAATATGGGAAATAATTTCAATAATCAAATATTCTAGTAATTCTTGGAATATTGGAATATTTGCAGAAGCTGAGAACCCTGTGGCATACCCTCTAATAGGACTGCATCCCTGTGGGTGCTCTCCACAGCATAGGCATAATAAATGATCATATCAATTGAACAGAAATTGAATTTAGGTGCTGGTGGGTACAGTGACAATTATTTTCCTATGACTCTCCTAATAAGAACCTGAGTTTTTGAACTTTTACCTTTGGGAAGTGAAACCAATATTTTATAAAAAATGAGTTCCTACTATAAGTAAATTTGACAAGGGATTCTCAGATAATGGTGCACTTAAAATTCTTGGTTTATTCCTACTTACATTGCAACTTATTTCACATTGTCCTAAAATTAGTTCTATATTTATCAGGTAGTAAACCGCTTGATGGAAGAGGCTACGTCAAATTATCCTCATATTTCCAACACCCAGCAAAGTGCCCTTTGAGGAATGTTTTGTTTTAATGAACAATCATGGAGAAAGGATTAGAGCCAATCATTTCCAGCTGATTGAGTATAGATGTAAAAGGACAGTTATTTTCTCATGGCCATCCTATTAGGAACCTGAGTTTTTAAGCTCTTACTTTTGGAAGGTGAAACAAATATTTTGTGTAAATTTCCTTTGATAAATTGACCACCAGCTTTAAACAGAATACATTTATAGCTAATTATTTGGCCTTTAAGCTTTCCTCTTATGTGAAAGCATGCTATGAATTTTGCAGTTAGGTTGTGATCACTTCTTACACTGATGTTATACTGATATATGCCCAGAATTTCCATTAATCTGGTTGAAATGATCACATGCAGTTTTGGCAAAAATAGATAGTGATGCATTATGTTCTTCATCAGTCAGTCAGGAGAAGGAAGACTACTCTAAAAGGGAGAAAGTTGCATAAGCCAAAATTTTAACAAGTGGAAAGATAAACTAAGATCTACTTTTTGTTGGAGATAAACTGGTTTGTCTTTTAACTGGGTCCTTAAATTCAAGATTAGAAGCTGGATTTGCATTTCCTGTCCCTTTTACATTCTCATTTGTAATTAATAAGGATTAATTAGGAAGGTGGCATTGACTAAATTCTTAACGCAAATTTAGAGATTTTATTAGGCTAAAAAAATTACATTGCAGGCAGCCCGGTTGGCTCAGCAGTTTAGTGCTGCCTTCAGCCCAGGGCCTGATCCTGGAGACCCGGGATAGAGTCCCACGTCAGGCTCCCTGCATGGAGCCTGCTTCTCCCTCTGCCTGTGTCTCTGCACACCACTACCCACCCCCCCGCCCCGCCCGCCCCATGAATAAATAAAAAATTACTTTGAATTGTTTTACATTGTTTAGCATTCAGGAAGGATGCGTGAATCAAGAGAGCTTTCTTTTTCCTGGGTATAACCTCCAGTAGGGTTTCCACTGGGTGTTCAGAAAAAGAAAACAAATATTAGATTTTTTTGGGGTACAAGCAGTAGGAGTTATAAGTATTTTGTATACATGTGATGATATACTAGAACTCAGCATTTTCATGGTGTTAGGTAAAATCATAAGTTTGCAAATGTTTCCAGCTTGTCTTGTACTAACTCCAGGTTTGGACTTTTTCTTTCTTCCTCTTCTTTAGCCATTCTTGTCAGTTCTGTGTCCTGTGCTGTGGTAGAAGACAGTGAGAGTCAGGAGCCATCATGGGGTGAGAGGATCATTTCTGGCTGACAGGATGTTGCTGGGCAGCTAGGATGTTTTTCAGCTGTGATTTTTGCATAAGTACAGCAAGAATCCTTTCCACATGCTCAATGGAAATGGAAAAGTGTATTTTATGAGTAATAAGATGCTATGGAATTTGGTCAGTTGAGAAGAGTGTAATCTGGGGTGTGTGGGCCAGCCTGTCAGAATTCTGAAACATCTTTAAGTCAGGAGTTCCTGGCAGTATACTCCATCCTTGGTTTGCATGGTGTTTTGTTTTTCACTTATATTCAGACTAACTGAAAGAACATAGTGGATGCATAGTAGAAGGAAATTAGGTGTAGAGGTTAAAGAAATCAGGACGAGAACATACTCTTAACATGCATTGAAATAAAGGACATATGTCTGTTCTGCTCTGGAAATCTACTGATACTAATGAATGGTCTTTTCAGTCTCAGGAATTAGGCCTAAGAAGTTAGAAACAATAGCTGACTTAAATGTGAAACAAAGAAGCAGCTCTTTTAATATTAAAATCCCTATTAAAATTCTTCAAGCAAAATTTTAGGTCACTTTCAGGAAGAGCTTTTTTTAATTGCTTACACCTGACTGATTCCTCAAGCACACAGGGCATCCTTCATTCTTTCCATCCAAATGTATATACAGATAGAGCTTTTCAGTATGCGGAGTCCACACTGTAGTATAATGGAGCAAATGTCCATAATCATGAATCCCTCCCTCGTTGCCCTCCTACAACCCTCTGGACCCTTTCTTCCCCAAGCCTGGTACTTAACTTACTTACTAGGACTTAACTTACTTGAACTTAACTTACTAGTTTGATTTTCTCTGAACCAGAGCAATGTACTCATGGAGTGATTTTTAAGGTTGAGTAACTGTGTCTGCAGGTGTTTGACATTTAAACCTTGAAGCTGAAACAGGAGTCTGGTCTCTCTGTATCCATTCATGATGAATGTCCTTGAAATATTCCAGTTAAATCTTTAGCTGCAGTCAGTTTGCACTTCAACTGTGGACATCATTAGGAAATGGAAAAAAGGAGTCTTTCTTCATTTATAATTGGGAGGGCAGCCAGTTCTGGAAACAAGAAGCTTTCTTCTGAGTTGGCATAGTCTGACTCCCCCTACCCTTCCCGCGCCCTCCCGCAGGTCAGAGTAAAAACTGGTGAACCCAGGAGAGGTTAAGTTGTCCATATGTTGACTAATATTTGGCAACCAAATGTTTTAAACCATCTATATACTGTTAGAGTATATAAACTCTAGCAGAGCAGATCTGTGTGAAGCTTCATAACATTCCAAAGGAGTAAAATCTCCTTGACTCTTGGACTACCAATGTCATTGCACTAATGGACGATTCTATCAATTGCAGGAAATAACCTAAATAATTTTTGAGCAAGATTGAAACAAATATTACAATAGTCACAAGGCTGATTCTGAGGAGTGGTTGGTCATTTCCTTCACTTCTTCTACTAGGACGGGTGAGTCCCCCTGTTTAAGTTGATTAACTATTCAATTTGATAACTTTCCAATAAATCGTAATGTTTTTTACTGATATATTAATTCTCATCTATGGGAGGAACACTTTGTTGCCTCAAGGCTATCCTATATATTCTATAGGTGTTTGGGACATGTATGGGCCACCACCACATTCATGTATGTCAAACATGAGGCTTTTTCTGGAATGCACTACTCATTCAGTGTGACTTGACTGGCCCCTTATGGAAAGGGTGGGGACAAACTGAAAGGAATAACTGAAATCACACCAAAACAAATTTAGAAGAAAAATAGTGTAGAGTTTCATGGCATCAGCCCTAAGCTTGAGAATCCCAGTGTCTCACCCCAAAGGGGGTCTTTCTGATCTCATTAATTTCACAAGTGAGTTTGAGCTCATTGACTACACACTTAGCCTGCATACATTAGATAGACACCGCTTTGAACTTTAAAGCACTTTTCAAAGTTTCTTCTTTTACTATTACTTTACAGTCATGTCCTAGGAATAGTAATGTGCACATCCACAACTAACACTTGCTCAGCACTTTGTAGCTTACTCTAGCACCTGGTGAGGACTTCCACATCGACAATTTTCCCCACTCGTCTGCCCATCTTCAGAGCAGGCCAGGCCAGGGAGCAATAATCAGCACAAGGTAGATGATAAATGTATATTTCCATTTGATCTTCATAATAGCACTGAGATAAATAGATCCAGAGAGAGGGGATGCATTCCTCATGGCCCTAGTAGAGAATGACAGAGCCAGAACTCAAACCCACACGTTCTGACCTCCAGTGCAAGCTCATTTCATGCCACCATTACTGATGAGGAACTGTCATTAATAGTTTAAATAGTGGTAAGGCATACAGGATGTTCTGGAAAGCCCCTAGTCTTATATTCCTCTTTTGTCAACCATCCTCATTGACTGTACAGTGAAATCATATGAGGTACCTAACTGAGGTCTACCAAGTGCCATGTTCTGGAGCAAGTATTTTCTACATATGGACTTGTTAGTTCTTGCAACAGCTTGGAGGTACATACAATCATTATCCTCTTGTTACTGTTGAAGAGACAGAGGCACAGAAGGGTGGAGTAACTTGCCCAGCTTTCAGCCGGAATGGGATCTCAAGCTATCTGTCTCTAGACCTGTGCCCTTAAGTGAAGAGACCTCATGCTTTCATCTACTACAGTGCAATGTGGTGCTGACTTCTATAGTATGATGCCTCGCTAAGCCCATTCTTACCAGGAAACTAATGCCTGAGGTTGAGGCCTTCTGAGGGGATCCTGAGTTAGAAGCTCATATTAGGATGTGTCCTCCCACACTCACCCTTATCCAGCACCCCACCTTTTAGTGCACAAATCCATTCTCTCTCCTTTGAGGAAGGTACATAGAGGAATCAACTTTTCTAGTCCTGGAGAGGGAGACCAGATTCCCTTCTGCTTTCTACATCCAGTTGAAACAACATCATACCACTTTCTCTCTCGCAGGCCTGCTTTCTGCATTTTGGCCAGTCTTTAATCTTCCCTGGATCTTTATTCATGTCTTCATATTTCTTTTAAGATATGGACACAAAAATGGACACAGTAGCTTTCATAGACAATTAACTAAAAACTAATTAGAGCTCTGGGTCTATTTTCCAGCATTTGCATATCATTCCTCTATTACTGCATCCCAGCTCCAAGCTAGCTATTGAGTAGCAGCACTGGCTGGTGTTCAATGTGTGAACTTTCTAACTCCCTGGGTCTTGCCAGTCTTGTTAGGGTGGCCTTATTGAAGGAATTTTTTTAACCTCAAGATATGATGACTTACATTAAACTCTTGGACTTCATTCTGGTTTTCACGAGCCATTAATAAATTTTTAAATTTATTAATTCAATATAAACCCCCTTTCATTAAAAGAAAGACTTTTGATAAACGATTATAATCCCATATACACTTTATAAATTATGTTATTTTGTGTAGAAACCTAAAACAAATTGCTAAGACTACACATTCTTGAGCTAACTGACTCATTGGATCACAAACACACAGATATATACACAAATATCTGAGAAAGGGTTTCTTCACAAGTCCATGGTAAGTTATAGCATGATCATATGCAACTTTGTGCTCTACTATGCTACCAAGGGAAGTGGTGAAAAGTACAACTATTTTAGACTCATGACTGAGTTGGGAAAATACTGGAAAAGGCAGAATCACTACATATTGGCATAAAGACAAACAGATAATTCAGAAAGTTGTGGTATGTTCTACAAGTGTTGGATTCTTTGTGCCAAAAATTTCCTATTCAAATTTAATAGTATTCAATGGATTACACAGAAATATGTTTTTTATTTTATAGCTATAATTTGACCATAAGTCTAATATAATAATGTAATACAGCATTTCACTGTCTATTTGGAGAGAGACAGTTTTTTAGTTATAAAATTACAATCATTGTATTCTCAAGGTACATAAATGAATTCATTACTCAGGACAGATTTAAGCATAGAGTAGTATTTGAATAATGTAAGCCCTTAAGAATATACTTAATTATTCCTAAAATAAATTTAATATTGATAGTGCTTATCTTTATGATTCAAAAATTGGAAAGAACACAAGAAATATCAATATAGAATTAAAATAAAGCTAGTTATAAGTACATCTGATTGTTGTTAATTGCTGTTTAAATAATTATTTTCCTGGTAGGTGTGTTTGTGCACGTGCAGTATGTATACATATGTTGGTGTGTGTGTGCATGCGTGCATGTGGTATATATGTGTATACATGTGTATGACATGTGTCTGTGCATGCAGTGCATGACCATGCATGTGGTATGTGTATGTGGTACATGTATGTATTGCATACTATGTACATGTTTCCATGTATGCATGTGCACTATGCAGTACATGAACATGCGTGCATGTGTCCATGCATGTGTGTGTACACAAGTATGGTATACGTGCTGTGTGCATGCATGGCATATATACATACATGTGCCCATGTGCCATGTATGTGTGGTACCTGTACATGTATTTTGCCATGCATGCACATGCATGTGCATGTGACGTGCTTGTATGTATAAGTGTGTAATGTGTTGCAAAGCCAGACACAATATGAGTTTAGGCTTCTGCTCTGGCAACTGGCTCTGCCTTCCTGGATCTTGCTGTGTTTGACATTGTCTGAAACAAAAGCTTTACAGCCTGAAGGCTACTAATTACACAGACTACATTTTTCTCCCTGGATTTCTCATGGCATTGCTCGTGACACACACCATTAATGTCCAGATTCTGAAAAAGTTTCTTTTTTCTTGTAATGAGACAAATGTGCATACAGCTGTTTTCAGATACAGATGTTTTCTCATGGTAACCATTGGTTTTCAGCAATACATTCTGGAGGAACAAGAGAGGTTGAGAGGAAATGGGACACTAAGGAAACTTGAGAATGCCCCAGCCAGCCCACCCACCTGTGTTCCATCCTAGTCCAGTTGCATCTCATCTTTATGGTTTTGTCTGTCTTTGCTCATTTTTTTTCCTATTTTTTTGTCCTTCTTACTATTTTACCTTCTCTAATTCCACTGACTATTCCTTAAATTTGAGACTTTTCCATAGTCTAAAACTTGCCAAAGCTCCCTCAACCCACCCTAATCGTAATTTCTCTGTGCATATCCCAGAGCCAGGCACTGTTGTAAGCACTTTTCCATTTTCTATTTTGTATGATCTACCCAATAACTCCCTGAAATAAGTACTATAATTATCTCAATTCTATTGCTTTAGAAAGTAAAAGTAACATTAAACATTTGTTCAAGATCACACAAGTTTTGAACAGAATATTGGGACCAAACCATGTTATGTTTGCTGCTGCCAAATTACACTGCCTACTCTTTCTGCACACTTTTAGCATATGTGTTAGTAATGCATATCCTAATTTTTAGTAATAGGTCATCTGCTCTCTGGACATTGCTTTCTTTGTTTGTTGTGACTAGATCCCATTTGTTCAAAGAGATTGTGATCATACTGTGTCTCTTAACTGGGAGGCTTTCTGTTTATCTTTGGATTTTTCTAAACCATTTTTTTTTTCTAAACCATTTTATTTAGTTTATCCTACTTCTATTATGCTTCAACCACCCCCTTCCTTCTTTCTGTCTTTTGTATATCCTCCCTTTGCATTTCAACTCTTATCATGTGGAAATTAAATTTTATTTGTTATATTGGTTTCCTTTGAACTTGTTAAATGTAAAGTAAATAAGTAACTTTCTTCCTCTTTTAGAAAAATACAAGGACTTATAACCATACTCCAATAACCCCAACACATGAATTTGCTATTGCTGCCCAATCTTTGAGATTGATCTTCTATTTTGTAAACCTCACATATTAAATGTTACCAGTGTTGATTATTATGTAAACTCCTTATGTTTAATTTTTTTCTAATTTACCAATTTGAATTTACCAGTTTCTTTGCTGGCCATTTCTTTTTATATCATAGATTTTTCCTTTTGGAATCATTTTTCCTTCTTCCTAAAATTCTTTCATTAGAATTTTTTCAGATTTTTAAAAGTCTGATACTGTTTTGATTATTGCTTTGTTCTTAAAATAGAGCTTTGCTCTTGAGGCCTTAGCATAGCATATACCATTTTATATGGACGGAAAATGTCACCATTTTGGAGGTATTCCACTCTTATTTGTCTTCCACTGTCACTGCTGAGAAGTCGGCTGTCTGTCTAATTGTTCTTTAGTTGGTGATCTAGATTTTCTTTTTGGGTGCTTCTAAGATCTTTTCTCTCCTTAAAAGTGTCCCTCAATTTGACTGGTTTTTGAAGAATTAATGTTTCCTTTGTGTTTACTTGCTTGGGACACTTTGTTTTTCTTTTATTTGTAGATTCATGATTTTAATTGATTCTGAAAAATTTTCAGCTATTATCTGTACATATTTCCTGTACTTTTTACTTTTACTCTTTTGCTAAAATTCCAATTACATGCATGTTAGAGCTTCTCATTCTTTCCTCCAAATCTCGTAACCTCTCATATTTTTCCTTATTTTTCTCCTCTGTACTATATCTTAGTAATTTATCAATATTTATTTCCAGCCTAGCTGAGGCATGTGTTTAGTTTTCCAGGGCAATTTTTTCAGTTCTATTTTCTTATTATCTTACTCGTTATTTTCTTCTTACAATTAACCTCTAAGCTTCACTGGCATATATGTATGTGTGAAGCTGAGAATGTTGAAATAAATGCAGCTGTTCTTACTTCAATAATCAGGCATGTGAATACTGGCCCAATTTTTCATCCTATGTAACTTTATGGGAGCTCTCCCAAGACATGATTCAGATGACTGACCTTAAACAACCACCTCCCTGTTCATCCATCAATCATTCACAAATCCATCTGTTTCTGAGTAGATTATTGCAATTGCACTGAAATATCTAGTGTCTACAGTCTCAGGGGAAATGTGTTGCAATCCTCATCAATGGTAATATTCTTTAAGGAAATGTTAGTATAGAAAAGAAGACTTTCATAATAAATTATAAGTATGACTGCATTATCTCTATCTACTTAAACTCCACACAATGGAACTAATAGTTTACCAGTAAGGAAAACTTTTCTTCAGGTGAAAGAAAAGCTCCATATTTCCCATTTACTCATGCCTTGACCATAAATGTACTGTTCTAACTTTTGCTTTATTGAAAGTGAATATTTGCCTTAAGTTGCTGAGTTACCAGGTTGTTTTCTTCAGTTGAATCTGTATGTCTTTATTCAGAAGATATCTTTGAATGGAGACATTTACAAATGTTCCATAATGTGAGAAGCTTATAATCGTGTGTGTGTGTGTGTGTGTGTGTGTGTGTGTATGTTAGGTATTGAAGGGCAATGAAGGACACAGGAAGAAAGAATGAAAAAGATGTGACTAGTGTCTTTACTTCATTTTCATAATTATATCATTTATAATTGGGATTTCATGTTGAAAATAAAGTATACCCACAATCCCAATCACCAACACCAACCATCTGTCTCAGAAGTACAAGAATCCACCATTTCTACAGGTAATGCTGGTTCCTCTTCCTCTGATACCTCTTTAACTATGGGACACCTCATAAGCCTTTTCTGTTAGTTTCCAGTGAATCCCTCTATAATCCACTTCCTTGGGGGAGATCATTCAGTTCATGGTTTTCAATAACACCTTTATGCCATTGATTTTTAAATATTCATGAACCTAGATGGTACTTTGCAAATTAGTTACAAGCCATCTTCATTTGGATTTCTTTATTCATGTCAAGTTCCACATGTACAAAATCAAAATTATCTTCCTCTTCAAATTAATTTTTCTTAACTACTTCATTTACAGAGCCTACCAGGTTGTCTTGTTAAAAATTTTGCAGTTACTTAAAACTCCTTTTATTTCCTCAGCCAAAACTTATTTGTCTACTAGGCATAACAATGGCCAGGACCTATGATAGTTTTGGAAGACCATGACAATGTTTTAACTTCTTTGAAAAGATATAAAAAAATTAGGTTAAAAAACTTGTTTAAATATATAGTACTGGTATATTCCTCTTTATACCAATGAAATCACTATGTATATACATTTTGTGGAAGAAGAGGCTCATGAAAGTGAAAGTGCCTAGCCCTCAGTGACTGATAAGTCCTTCAGTCTTATTGATTCTTTCATGCCATATATCCCTTTCCTTTTCATTTTCCTTTATTGTGATAAGTCTAACTTATTCTTTACCACTTCAGTTCTGAATAATACCTACTAGTGCTATTGGAATCTTAGGATAACATATGTAAATGGACTGGACAGAGAGGAAGTCTTCCATAAAAGTTAAGTGAACCCAACTTTATGCCTCATAAAATCAGCAAGATTAGAAAGATAATTGGCCTTAAAATCAAGAAAACTAGTGGCTGGGGTATTGATCAATCTGAGTCTTGATTTTCTTACCTTTAAATTAATAACTTTACATTTAAACTTTAAATATGTTTAATAATCAGTCTACTGCCTTACAGTGTGGTGACGGGGACCAATACTTCAATGGAGTTGAAGTAATTGTATAAACTTTTAAGTGTTATACTATGACTTCCTTCATGTTGATTTTTGGACCAAGGACATACACAGACTGAATTTACCAAATGTAAACCCTAACTGGCTTCACTTTCCTTCTTTCACCTAATTTCCCACCAGACTCCCATGTGCTGACCTCTCAGTTCTCCGTCATTCTCACATCCACACCTCTGCTTATAGCAACTCTATCCAGAAATGCTTTTTATGGCTACTATAACTCTGAAATGTATTGCTAACTCTGTATGTATTTTTCCAACCAGTTTCTATACTTCTTAAGGACAGATTTTATTCTCTTTGTTTATCTCACAGAGCAATATCTTCTATATGTTTGATATAATTATTTGATTGCCATGCCTTTATATATGCTGTTCCTCCAGTCACAATATGTCCTCCTTCCCAGCCACCTCTCTATAGCCCACTTATCTTTCAGAGTCTCACTTAAGGCCTGAATTCTTCATACAGTGTTTCCACTACTGTGCCCCTGGGACTTCTTTTTTCACTGAACTTATGTTGCACTTCCTGAATAGTTTAGCACCTGGCTGCATGGCATGTGCCTTTCTAGAAGTGAAAGAAGAGAATGTGCTTAGGTAAAAGCATTGTCCACATGTAAAGTGTTTAAAAAACATTTTGGATTGGCATTTTTTGAGGCTGGTTTATATTTTACATAATTAAAATGGCCGGTGTAAGATAGGTGACCCAAATGCAGACTAAAATAGTATTTTTTGTTGTCACTATTGGGAGAATAGCAGTTCAGGATGTAAAAACTATCAAGGAAATTAAAAGATAGGCATCTGAGGTCCCAATATGGCCTTAAAGAAGCTGACTACAACAATATTCTGGGTAATACATGTGTGGTAACCTAACTCTGTTCCAGGAACCATGAACTGGCTTGACACCTCCCTTCCCTGCCTAATTGCTATGATTAATATTTGCACTTGTAATACAATACTTGGCTCTGTACTATAACAGGGACCCAAAGGTCTCAAAGGTGTTCAATTCCTGAATAACTAAAGTAATTCATGAGTGACCTGAAGGTGCTGAACAGCCTTTATGAATAGCAACTGGCTGTAAGGGTTGAATGTAAGAGCTTTCTGGATTCCTGATGGTATAGGTATGGTGTGTGAATTCTTTCTGTGGCATACGGGAAATATCTAATGACAGCAAATTGCTTATTTTGGACCATTTTGAATCTGGTTTTAACATTAGGGGGAAAACACACCACATCTACTAAGTAAAGAGTCAGACAAGGCATTTTATTGCAGTCTGGTACCAGTGAGTGCTTGTGGCCCACCTCAAGCCTTGAGTTCAGAACCTGAGGAACTGATGGCTGACTGGTAGGTCACACAGAATGAGTTCTCCTGGGGTATATGTCTGCACTGGGACTGGAAACTACAAAACCAGGGGGAGGGAAGATCTGGAGGAGGGAGTTATGGTAGGGGTGCAGTTGAATAGATTTATGCCTAATTTAACTATAGGTGACCATTGATATATTGCAGTTTGGACACAGTTGGGCATTTTAAGTAGTAGGGCAGGATATTTGGGTATATTTGGGTATTGGTGATCTAGAGACATAGAACTTACCCACCCATAAATGCCCATTAAAATAACCAATTTTCTTCTCTCTCCCTTCCTCTCTATCTCCCTCCCCTTTCTCTCAAACTTTTTGCTATATATACATAATAGAAACCTAGAGAAATTTCTGCTGTATATCTGCTGATGGGCTTGGACTGAAGGGAGAAAAAAACCGGAAAAGTCAAAATAATGGCACTACTCCTTAGCAAAACTATCGCATAGCTGTAGATCATAGGAGTGCCCAACCTAACTTATGGATAAATTCTGCCACTGAAAAGTGAGAATATCTTCATCAGGGGCACAGGTAGTAAATGGAAATGGATTTATAGAACTTCAGGATGTCCAATTCTTAGTCTTCTCCTGACCTATGTGAACCAATAGCTTTAGGATCCCAACAGTTTTTAAGGCTCCCTTACTTGATCTTCACATGGCTGCCACACATAATGAAAGCCTGGAGGAGGGCTTCTTTTGGAGACCCATCTATTTAATATAGAAGTGAGGATTCCTGTGTGGTTATACACACCATGATCTGTAAGGTGTCCATTTCACCTGGATTAATAGCAGAGTATCTACCTTCCAAACCATAGCAGAAGACAACTAAAGAAAGATAAAAACAAAATCCCCTTCTTCTACCCCTTGCCCAACTAAATCATTTTGTACTGACTCAATTTTCTTTTCATTTACATTGGATCAAAGGTTGCTTTGTGAATTTGGAACACAACCAAATTCATTTTTATTTGGCAATACTCAATAACTGGAATGCATAAATCTCCCTATGAATGGAGGGAGCATAGAAAACATATTTTTCTGATTCATTTTTGAAATGGTCACATTTTTCTGAAAAAAAATTATTATAAGAAACAAGAAATTCAATAAATGCAGTGAATAGATATCTAAGTGAAGAAAATCAAATCAGTGAAACAGAAAGCAAACTTGAAGAATTTTTAGAAAACAAAAAGGAAAATGCGAGAGAGATGAAAACATAAGAGAAAAAAATAATAGCTATGGAGGGCACTTATCAGAGATACAGTCAATGGATAATTAGAATAAGGAAAATAAGTCAAGGGAAAATAAACTTGCTGATAAAACAGAGCAAATTTAATATAAATAATAAGAAACCTTGAAGAAAATTTTCCTGACCTAAAAAAGACTTCAATGAAAATATTTAAAATGATCTAGGTAAAATTATTGAAGACCCACTCCTAGAGATCATACCAAAATTTTAAACACTGGAGACAAAAAAAAAAATATTCTATAAGCATTTAGGAAAGAAAGCCATGAATCCATGAGGATAACTGTAGACACACCTTTAAAATAGCAAATACAAGAGGCATCTAGATGGACAGCATAGTCCATTGGGTCCAAGTGCCTGACTCTTGGTTTCAGTTTAGGTCATGGTCTCATGGTTGCCATTTCATGGTTGTGAGATCGGGCCCTGCGTTGGGCTCTGCCCTCAGCATTGAGTCTGCTTGAGAGTCTCTCTTCCTCTCGCTCTGTGTCTCCTGCTTGTGCTCTCTCTCTCTCTCTCTAAAATAAATAAATAAATCTTAAAGAAAAGAACAGTAAATAAAAGAAGAAAATTTGGCCTGAAACAAAGAACTTTGAAGAGAAGTAAGCAAACCTGTTGGGGCAGAAACAGATCACTATCCCTAGCATTCACTCTTCCTTGCTTCTTTTTCAAAACAGAAACCTTTGGTTTTGGCTGGTCACCTATCTTTCCAGATAGACATTACATTTCACAGCCTTGCTCCTACTTGGGTGTGCTCATGTGACGGTGTGGGCAAGTAAGATAGGATCAGAATTGATGTGTCAAGTCACCCTCTTGAGACTGCTTGGTTTGGGCTCTCTTGTTCCTTTCCTCAAACTGGAATGTCAGCCTGGACTTTTGGGAGAAGATCAGTACCTGGAGGACTTGCTGGGTCTGCATAAGAAAGGAGTCTAGGTCTCTGAATGAACCTGAGTTGCTGGACTTCTTGGTAAGTGCTGATTACTCCCTTTGCATACAGTTTTTTTTTTTAAGATTTCATTTCAATTCAAGCTAGTTAACATATATTGTATTATTTGTTTCAGTGGTAGATTTAAGGATTCATCACTTGGATATAACACCCAGGGCTTATTACATCAAGTGCCCTCCTCACCTAAACATATGACATTGTTAGGACCATGTAGCCTGTATGCTCACTGAAATGACCAAGCCTTTTGCACCCAGGCAAGTTGTCGATTATGAATGATGCCAAGAAAGGCTTTTCTATGAAAAGGAGTGTTTTTTTTTGTTTTGTTTTGTTTTTTTTTAATGATGATTAAAACCCTTTCCAGTACTGCCCGCTGCCCGCGTGTCTGTGCAGCGCCCCGACCCCCACTCTGACCCCGACCCTCCTGGTGCGCCCGGACCAGCACAAGACCCCGAGGTTCCGAGAAGGCTTTATTATTACGGGGTGGGGAGGGGGGTCAGTCCTTCTTGGGGGCCGCTTTCCGAATGGCCGCCAGCACGTTGCTCAGCTCCTCTGTCTCCCTCTTGGCGCGGACGTGCGTCCCGACCCGCTTCTTGATGAGCCTGAGGGTGCGCTTGTCCTTGGACACCTTGAGCAGCTCCATGGCCCGCCGCTGCACGGGGCGAGGCCGCACACCTCCCGGATCCTGTCCCGCACGAACTTGATGTGCTTTTTCAATAAATGTTTCTGTAGCAATTGGATATCTGTAAGCAAAATAGAAATCTTGACCTAAAACTTATGCCTTACGTAAAAATTAACTCAAAGTGGACCAAAGACTTAAATGTAGAGTGTAAAACTATAAAACTTTTAGAAAAAAATAAAAGGAAATCTTTAGGAGTTAGGCAGAGTTTATAGATAAAACAACAAAAGTATAATCCATAATAGGGAAAATTAATAAATTGTGCCTCATCAAGATTAAAAACTTTTACTCTGTGAAAGCTCATGTGAAGAGAGGGAAAAGACGAACTACATACTGGGCAAAAGTATTGGTAAACCTAATACCAATAGGTTTGAACAAATGATTAGTGTCTAATATATAAAGAACTCTTAAGACTCAACAGTAAAAAACTAAACAATGTTATTAGAAAATACATAAAGTACATGAACAGACATTTCAACAGAGTCAGTATACAGATGGAAAACCAGCCCATGAAAAGATGTTCAACATCATTAGCCATCAGGGAAATGCAAATTAAAACTGCAATGAGATATTACTACATATTTATCAAAACAGCTAAAGTAAAAAAAGTGATGATGCCAAATGTTGGCAAGGATGTGAAAAAGCTGGATCACTCATACATTGTTGGTGGAACATGAAATGGTATAGGCACTCTGGGAAATAGCTTGTCTGTGTCTTAAAAAAATAAAACATGCTATTGTCTTTATCCTAACAATCATGCTCTTAGGCAGTTATAACAGAGAAATGAAAATTTATGTTCACACAAAAACCTGTACACTGATGTTCAAGCAGTTTTACTTTTTTTTTTTTTTTAAAGCGGCTTTACTTTTAAGAGCTCCAAACTGGAAGCAGCCTTGGTGTCCTTCAATAGGCAAATGGTTAAACAAACTGTGGTACAGTTTGTCAGCAATAAAAAAGGAACAAATTATTAATACACTCAATTAATTATTAAAACAATTTGAATTAATCTTCAGGGAATTATAATGAGTGAAAAACCAATCCCCAAAGTTTATGATTCTATTTATATAACATTTTTGAAATTTGGAAAGCAAGTTAGTGTTTGCCAAAGGTTAAGAGTGTAAGGTGGGTGTGATTTAAAATGGCAACTGTAGGGATCCATGCCATGATGGAGCTGTTCTATATTTTGATGGTGGTGGTAGATACATGAATCTACACAAGTGATAAAACTGTATAGTGTGTGAATGGAACGACATTGTATTATGCTAAGCAAAATAAGTAAGGCAGAGAAAGATAAATACTATATGATTTCACTCATATATGGAATTTAAGAAACAAAAGAGATGAACAGAGGGGAGAGGAATTAAAAATAAAATAAAAACAGAAAGGAAGGCAAACTGTAAGGGACTCTTAACTATAAGAAACAAACAGGGTTGCTGGAGAGGAGGTAGGTGGGACGATGGGGTAACTGGGTGATGGCATTAAGGAGGGCACTTGATGTAATAAGCCCTGGGTGTTATATCCAAGTGATGAATCCTTAAATCTACCACTGAAACAAATAATACAATATATGTTAACTAGCTTGAATTGAAATGAAATCTTAAAAAAAAACTGTAGTGTGCACGTGTGTCCACACACAGACACAAGTAAAAAATGGGGAAATTTGGATAAGATTGGTGGATTCTATAAACGTAAAAATCCTGATTGTGATATCATTTTGCAAAATATTACAATTGAGAAAACTAGGTAAATGGTACATAGAATTAGTCTGTATTTTTTCTTTCAATTGCATGTGACCTTACAATTAGCTCAATAAAAATCTTCAATTAAAAGTGCAGTCATGGGATCCCTGGGTGGCGCAGCGGTTTGGCGCCTGCCTTTGGCCCAGGGCGCAATCCTGGAGACCCGGGATCGAATCCCACATCGGGCTCCCGGTGCATGGAGCCTGCTTCTCCCTCTGCCTGTGTCTCTGCCTCTCTCTCTCTCTCTCTGTGAGACTATCATAAATAAATAAAAATTAAAAAAAAAAAGTGCAGTCATCCAGGAAATATCCAACTACCTTACCTACATAAACTAGTCAAAAACATTTTCTACAACAATGAAAAATAAAACAAAACAAAGAACTTTACTTGGAAAGGACTGAAAGTGAGCTGTGGAACTATAGGTAATTACAAATAAGAATTACATATACAGAGATATTTTAAAGAAACAATCTACATTTCATAAAATATGACATTTATATTTCCAAATAAAATTGATAAAGACTATGTTGGTTGGTGGGTTAGTGCAAAAGTTCCAAGTTTCTTAACTTCTATAAAGACCAAAAAATACTGAGGGGGGCACTTGACAGGATGAGCACTGGGTGTTATACTATATACTGGCAAATTGAACTCCAATAAAAAAATATACCAAAAAAAAAAAAAAGACCAAAAAATACTGCTTTTGTGATATAACACATCAAGAAAACAAAGATTTAAAAACATATGATCATCTCAATAGATATACAGAGAAGCATTTGACAAAATTCAATATATATTTAATGATAAAAACTCTTAATAAAGTGGGTATAGAAAGAATATACCTTAACATAATAAAGGCTACATATGACAAGTCCATAGCTAACATTCTGAAGGATGAAAAGCTAAAAGATTTTCTTCTAACATCAGGAATAAAGCAAGAATGCCCATTTTTGCCACTTTTACTCAAGATAGTATTGCAAGTCCCAGACACAACAAATAGGCAAAACAAAAACAAAAACAAAAAGCCAAACCAGAAAACCCCTTACAAAACCCATCCAAATCGGAAAGGAAGAAGTCAAACTATTATTATTTTTAGATGACACGATACTGTATATAGGAAACCCTAAGGACTCCACCAAAAAGGTCAAGAAATAATTCAGTAAAGTCACAGGATACAAAATTAACATACAGAAATCAGTTGTTTTTCTATACACTAGTAATGAGCTATTAAAGCTCATTAGTAAGAGAAATTAATAAATCAATCCCATTTACAAAAGAATGAAACACCTAGTTGAACAAATGTAACTTAGGAAGTGAAAGGTCTGTACTCTGAAAGCTATAAGGCATTGATGAAAGAAATCTTGATAAAGAAGAACAAAGAAAGGTATCATGCTCCTGGATTTCAAACTGTGCTACAAAGCTATAGTAATCCAAACAGTATGGTACTGGAATCAACACAGACACACAGGTCAATGGAACAGAACAGAGAGCTCAGAAATAAATCCACCATCATATGGTCAATTAATCTATGAGAAAGGAGACAAGGATATACATGGGAAAAAGACAGCATGTGAAAGAATGAAACTGAACCAGTTTCTTACACCATACAGGAAAACGAAATGAATTAAAATCCTAAATGAGGGCAGTCCTGGTAGCTCAGCGGTTGCGGTTTAGCGCCGCCTTCAGTCCAGGGTGTGATCCTGAAGACTAGGGATCGAGTCTCAAGTCGGCTTCCTGCATGGAGCCTGCTTCTCCCTCTGCCTTGTGTCTCTTCCTCTCTCTCTCTCTCATAAATAAAATCTTTAAAAACAAATCCTAAATGAAAAAACTGAAACCATTAAAATCCTAGAAGAAAACATAGGCAGTAAGCTTTTTGACATCGATCTTAGTAATGGTTTTGTTTTGTTTTGTTTTGTTTTGTTTTTTTTGACCAGGCTCCTCAAGCAAGGGCAACAAAAGATAAAATGAATGGCATTACATCAAACTAAAGAGGTTTTTCCCAGTGCAAGAAATGATCAACAAAATGAAAAGGCAACTTACTGAGTGGGAGAAGATATTTTCAAACCATACATCTGACAAAGGATTAATATCCAAAATATATACAGAACATACACAACTAAATATCAAAAACCAAAAACAACCCAATTAAAAAATGGGTAGAGGACTTCAGTAGACATTTTCCTAAGGAAGACATACAGATGGCACATGAAAAGATGCTAAACATCATTCATCATCAGGGAAATGCAAATCAAAACCACAATAAGATATTACCTCACCCCTGTCAGATTGGCTATTATCACAAAGACAAAAAACAAGTGTTGAAGATGTGGAGAAAAGGAAACCCTTATATGTTGCTGGTGGGAATGCAATTTAGTGCAATGGCTATTGAAAACAGTAGGGAGTGGCTCCAAAAATTAAAAATAAAACTACCATATGATATAGCAATTCCACTTCTGGATATTTATTTGAAGAAAACAAAAACATCAATTCCAAGAGATATATGTACCCCTATGTTCATTGCAATATTATTTATAATAGCTAAGAGATAGAAGTAACCAATAGGTGAATCGATAAAGACAATGTACTGTGTGTATATATGGAATATTAATCATTGTTTACATATGTATATACACAGTGGGATATTAATCATAAAAAAGGATGAAATCTTGCCATTTGCAACCATACGGATGGACCTAAAGGATATTATGTTAAGTGAAATAGAGAGAGAAATACAAATACCCTATGATTTCACTTGTATGTGGAATCTAAAAACCAAAACAAACAAAATGAAACAGAAATACGCTTATAGATACAGGAAACAAACTGTTGGTTACCAGAAAGGCAGGGATTGGGAGCGAGTGAAATGGGTAAAGGGATTAAGAGGTACAAACTTCTAATTATAAAATAGGTAAGTCATGAGGATAAAATGTATAGCATAGGGAATATAGTCAATAAGTAATAACTTTGCATGATAACCGATGGTAACTAGACTTATCATGGGGATCATTTTGTAATGCATAAAAATATCAAATCAGAATATCAATAGGATCAAATATCAATATCAATAGGATATTGCATATCAATTATACTTCAATACAAATTGCTTTGTTATTGCTAATTAAATGCATATATAAGAATTGTTTTGGAAAACTTGGTTGGCTATCATAAGAATTAAAAACACAAATTCTGCCAACTATGCAGTCTGTAAACACCGCCCCCCCACAAAACCTCTAAGAAACATTATTAAAATAAGTAAGATGATATAAATAAGATCAAATCAGTCATAAGAGATCCAAAATGAGACCTTTGCTTTATTAAAAGATTTGTGGTCTGGAATTTAGTTAAAGATAGTATTGTACTCTTTAAAAAGCCTGGAAGTAGAGGGACTTGAAATGCTGCGTTAGGGCTGGGACACCTTGGAGCCTGAGCTGGGGGCAGGGGTCAGAATGGCTCAGTCCACATGTTGTAGAGTCTGGAGTTTGTAATAACCAACCAATAATAAAAATCTAGGATGAAAGGTTAAAGCAGAAATGTAGGCAAAGTCCAAACAAAATATTGTCTAAGAAGCTAGACATTGAGGCAAGATGCAGATACAAGTCAACCAGACAGATGTCAGGGTCATTTGACAAGTGCGAGGGGATTCAGCCTGAAGGTTATGGTATGTGAGCTGGAAGTATTTCTTAAAACATTGGGTCATAGCAGGATTTTAAAAAATACCTTTTGTTTTGCTGTAATTAGGAAAGAGCTGTTCAAATTATAAGGCCAAATCAAAGGTGTTGTCTATGGGAGATACTTCTGAAATAACTGATGGGGAGAAAGTCTCCTAAAGGTGACTAAAGGGTAAACAACAACAACAAAAGACTCTTCAGGATGGGACTTAGGGGGCATTCTCCTTGAAAGTTGTGGATGCCCTTCTCAGTTTTCACTGGGTGTTCTTTTGAACACTTTGCTAGTCAGGCTTCTGCCCCTGCTGCTCCGTCAAACTGCTGTAATGAAAGTCATTCATGGTTCCACAAAGTGGTGTCTACTGGCCATTTCTCAGTCCACAACTTGCCTGACTTATCAGGCATTGGATCAGTTGATCACTCTGCTAGAACACTGTCTGCACTTGGCTTCCAGGACACCATTGCCCTGACCTCCTCCTACCCCTGTGGCCTCTCTTCTCAGCCTCCTTTGCTGGATCCTCCTCATCTCCTCAATCTCTACATGCTGGAGTGCCTGGCCCAGGACACCGTTCTTTGACCTCTTAAAACAATTTAAAAATTAATATCTATACTCATTTCCCAGGACAACTCATGCAGTCTCATGACTAAATCCTTTTTATATGTTGATGAAAAGAGAGAGATTTGATCTGTATTTAAACAGCTGCTGGGAAAGCCAAGGCAGAGCATCCCATCACATTTATTGGTCTTCAAAGGCTAGATGAACAACATCATATAGGTTAGGGTTTCTCAGTATTGGCACTACTGAGCTTTGGGATAGATAATTCTCTGTTGGGAGGGTTTTCCTTTGTTGAGTGAAATGGTCAGCAGCATCTTTGGCCTCTATCCTACAGGTACTAGTAGCAATGCCCCCATACCCTTCTGCCCAAGTTGTGACAACCAGCGGTATCTCCAGATAATGTCAAATATCCCCTGGGGTGCCAAATTATCCTGGTTGAGGACCACTGACATAGATCATGAAAGAGAAAGGCTAGAAGTTCCTATAGAGAAGAAGGAAATGGGTGTGAATACCCAAGGAATAGGGTCAATTTACAAAATAAACAAGAAGAACTTTAAAGCTAGAGAAATAGGATGATCCAAGATAGTAAGGTTGTTAATTTTCTGTCTGGAAAGAAATATTTGTGTATAGTTGGTACCAAACTATCTTTAAGGAATGATAGAAGGTCTCCAAAGGCCAAGTTGACTGCTTATTCTGTATAAAGTTTCTATTTTTATGAAAGGAAAGAATGAGTTTCTATTTTTATGAAAGGAAGGAATGAGTTAAATGGTTGGCAAGACAAGTCAAAATTCTAAATGTTCATTTGTTTGATTGCTGACCTTCTTAATAATATGATTTTTCTGTCTAATGTTACCAAGTGAAACTGAATATTCCTTATGGACTCATAAATACATAAGCCCAGGACTGGTTTTAAATCAGTAGATATTTCTCTAGGGCTGATCAACATGGTCAATCAGATCAGCTATTAATGCATCAATCACAGAATGGTCATTTTAGGCCCAGTGTGCAGGATCCAATGGGTCACTTAGTGTCACAATAGCTGAGCAAATTAAATTGAAGGTTGAAAATCATATAGAGTCTCTTAGACTCAGGGTTTTTCCTCCTGTCTTCTTTCCCTCTTCCCATTTTTAGCTTCATTTTAATCTCCCCCATTTTATAATAATATTCTTTTGATGGGTTCAGAGAAAAAGGTAGAGGTAGAGTAGTTAATATGGGGAGACATCAATATATTTTTGACAAAAGTTGGGAAGGAATTGTAGCATTTTAAACTATACAATCATTGGTCTGTTATGAAAGGAATTCTTACTGGATTAGAAAGAGATGACATGTTCATATTGCTCTTAATTTATCTTTTGTAAATCTTATATTTGTTAACCTGTGGTCTCATAGATTTTTTTTTCATGTGCTTAGACAAACTGCTAAGGCAATTGGAATAATGGTGTGATTTGTCCAGAGTTTCTGTGTCTTGTATTTATAGTTTTTTCTGTAATTGAAATCCATAAAATAGCTGCATGTTGCAGTTTTTGTTGGACCAGTGATTATTTTTATTTGAACTCACAGATATTAAATTTGACAATATCAATCTGATTTTGCTTTATGTACATTCAGATGTTTTTTAAATAAGAAGCAAGGTGGACAAATGAATGTAATGCTAAATTTATTATGACGACATTGGAAGAGAATGCTAAAAAGGAAGTGGGAAGCTTGAAAAAGTCTTGATTATGTTTCCATAAATATTTGTTCAGAAGATGCAGCAAATTCCAATATGCAAAAGCTATTAGACTAAACTTTCCTTTTCTTTCCCAGGAGTTTTACAGAATTTCTAACTACATTTTTTCCTTTTCCATTCAGTAGTATAAATTTGCATGTTTTGAGGCTATATACTTAATAATTATGCGGAAGTAGAAGATTAAAGGCAAAATTCTCAGTTTTGGACTACAAGTATTGTACATATAAAGTTGCCAATGGAATTAGAAACACAATGCAGTTATCATGTGGGCTCCATTTATTACATCTTGATGACTTCTGAAATAAGTGGTCCAGACTTCACAAATTCTTGTGAAAGATGAGGAGAATATATTTCAGTTCATAAGATAAAAATGAAGTTTGGTGCAGATTTGCATTTATTTTGCTTAAGAAAATTGAACTGTGTTTCCAAAGGTAAATTGAGAATCTATTTTACTAAATAAATTCCTAACAAGTGGACCCATGACAAGACTTTACAGAAGAAAAAGTAAACATTGTTTAATCAAATTATCAAAATCCTATAACTTCACTTATTCTTTCCATCAGTTAAAATCTACTAATTTAAAAATGTTCTGGTGATGACAACTGGGTTTGTTGTTGTTTTTTTTTTTTTTTTTCTGACTGAGGAATGTCTTTCCAGGAGAGCACAGTTTCTTGGAGAAGGAAGACCCCAATTTGCGTTCTTGCCTGGGTGCTGTGAAGCCCTCAATTTCTTTTTGGGGAAGTCATTGCATCTTTGGTTCCCTATCTGCAAAGTAGGGTGGTTGAAATAGCAACTCTCTGTGATGCCTCCTGGCATCTCAAACTGACCTACTTGCTAAGTGTTTAGCTGAGATGATTAGGCAAGCCAGGGCAGTGAGTTGCTTTGGATCTTTTGGCCGAAATCATAGACCAAAAAGATGTACATTTTTTTTGTTTGCTTGTTTTAGAGCTTTATTCTTTTGGTGAACTTATATTTTTGTTATAAATTAATTTATTTCTCCATCAAGGATGCTTTTGGAACAAAAGCAAACCTAAATTTTCTTTTTCCTCTAAATCTTCATTCTTGAATTTTTCAGAAATCATTATGACTAGTATCTTCTAACTCAACCTTAGAAGGAAGCATGAACTAGCTGAATAATGATAGTTTAGTAGAGAATCTATGTCTTCTTGATATATCTTGTTACTATATTTTGTTGCTAAAAAGAAAAACAGTTTGTGGCAAACTGTAGTGAGAGTCCAGATTTTGGCATAAGATAGATTTTGTAAACTCAGAGAAGAGATGTTTGTGTCTAGCTCTGAATCCAAGCTTCTGATTGAATGGATGAAGGAAAATCAGATTGGCTTTTCTATTTATTCTTTCTGTTTCATCTCTGAGCTCTGCCTGGATCAGGACATTTTATTCTTGAGTTACCACCTTCAACCTTGGTGTGCTTAATTTTTGATCTGTGTCATTACCTAAACTAAAACTCCACTAATTTCAAAAAGCCTGCCTCAACAAACTGGACTAAAATTGGTGCATTCCAATACCTTCTCCCCTTTTACTCTCCTTCAACTCTTGGTTTTGATATAGGCATAGAATAAAAGAAGGAATAGTATACTCATTTTGCTTTGAAGAATTTTCATTCACCTTAGAGTTTCTGAAAGGTTAAAAACCATTCTGAGGAAAATGTTCTCGAATGTTTTAGTTTTATTTTCAAAATATGTGTTCTCCAAAATGAATTACCTGAACTCCACATTTTTGCCTTACTCAGTTTTAATCTGCATATAGCCAAGAGTATGACTTTAATGCAGTTACAAATTAGAGAAGGCTGGGTCAGATGTGAATAAATAATAACCATCTCATGTGACTGCTACAGGAGGATGCTTAAGTCCTTCATGGGTCAGTGCTGCAAAAGTTGTTTTAGTTTCCAACTTTAATCAGACAGCAAGTCTTCTCTATAAAATGATACTAATTGCTCTATATCATGTTGCCCGCCCACTCTGCTACCCTCTCTGCCCCCTGCCACTTATCACAGGGTAGATAGAGTCAGATTTGGTAGAGGGAACATAGACACATCAACATTACATTTTCCTGTTAAACAGTCAGCTACAGCTATATAGGTTTTTGCTCAGAATTTCTCAAGGGTATTAGGGGAGAGCAGACTTCTGTAGAAATCCATTAAGCATGAGCATGAGCATATGCAAATCCCAAGGCCAAGTACCAGGTTTCCTGAATCAAGGAGTAGATATTCCAGAAAGGCCACAGGACATGTGACAGTCTTCAGCCACCCTGGAGGGATTTCATAGGCTTTTTCCTGAGAGAACAGGAAACAGACACCTGCTGTAAATTCTTTATGGTATGTTGACTATAATTGCATTTTATGCTACCCCGAATCCGAATTTTTTTTTTATTTTAAAACTTTATTTCTGCAAAGCCAATCAACAAGTGTTGGAGGGAAAAAGTGTAAAAGTTATTCTTGCATATTTGGGAACAGCAAGCACTTAGTTTGAGAAAACAAGGACTTAAAATAGTTGAATCAAAGGCAGTACCCTGCTACTTGTATTTTAAAACAACAGTGATGTTCGTTCTTAAACAACATTCCTTTCTTCCCTAAAAGCTAAAATATGACTTCAGTTATTCTCAACAAATTTGTGTTGCTCCAGAAATACCTCATAACTACCTTAGCATTAGTTGGTATACATAACCACCTAAGTTCCCATAAGATAACATACTAGAAGTCTGATGTAGGTGTTCCTGGCTAGCAGGGATGTCAAGGGACTCAGCTTCTTCCATCTGTGGGTGGATCTGTCCTGTCCTAGGGTTTCAGACTTTCGACAGTGAAATTGCAGATGGGGAAGCAATGCTTTGCCTACATATATTGGCCATTATGGGTGGCACTTTATTTACCAAATACAGCCTCAGAAAATAAATCTGACCTATTCAGATTCATTTTTTCCTAATGCTTGGTTTAGTCACTAGTGTCTGTGTCTTAGTCTGTCTTGAACTGCTAAAACAAAATACCAAAGGTTATATGGCTTCTAAATGACAGAAATTCATTTCTCATAGTTCTGGAGGCTAGAAGTTCTAGATCAGGGTGCCAGCAGGGTTGGTGAGAGCCCTCTTTTGAGTCTCAGACTTCTTGTAGTGCCTTTACATGGTGGAAGGGACAAGCAAACTCTCTGGGGCTCCTTTTGTAAGGCACTGATCCCATTCATGAAGGCAGAGCTCCCAAGGGCCCCACCTCCTCATACCCTCACTTGGGGATTAGGATTTAACACATGAAATTTGGGAGGAGGTGGACACAAACATTCAGACCATAGTGGTTTGTGAATCAATATACAAAATGACAGCTGATGTTAAGTCTGTTGGAGGACATCTAGGAAAGGTTTTCTTGCCCTTAAAAAAGAGCCAGAAAAGAGTTGTTTTTCTTCTTTTTCTCTACACTGTTACACATGAATATGATGCCAGGAACAATGATCAGTTACAGTTAAAGCCAATACTAAGCATAAAAAATGTGAAGAAATGTAAAGCAATGGGATACTTGACATGATTGTCAGTGTGCTGAGTCAACCTGGAAGCATACTTACTTCCAAATTCTCTTTTAATGAAAAAGTTAGCAAAAAATATTTATTATTATAGCTACTTTGTGTCAGGTTTCTATTATTCCTCACGAAAGGAATCTTTGATGAGAAATAATAGAAACCTAACACAAAGTAGCTATAACAATAAAATTTTTAAACATGAGCGTATCCTGGAAGTGGACATTTACCTGTGAGAATTGCAATACAACTTGAATGACCCTAGTACAGTCTTCTTGGTCTAGTCATTGGTGAACTTGGACAATAGGAAATTCCCTTTGTTTTTCTTTCTTTAGGAAAGAATATAAGGTGGATAGCGATTGCATGGTCTCCCTTATTTCCAGGTGAAAAGTTTGCTTTTAGAATTAATGCAGTGTTGACCTATTGCTGCATGACCCACCTCAGTCAATGTAATGATAATGGGAAATGTTCTAGGTTCATTAGTAGCCTTTTGGAAAATTCCCAGGGTAAAAAGAAAGATTATTAACTTGTAAAATGACCCTTTAACTATTTAGAAATTGTATAAAATATTATGATTATTCCAGTTCAGAACTTGATGACAATTCTGCCCTTCTGCAGTAAGAATTTCCTTGTAGAGCTCCAACCGCGTGGTGTTTTTTTTTTGTTTGTTTGTTTGTTTTTTGTTTTTTTGTATGGGCTTTAGTAACACTTAGAACACTTTGTCACAAGAAATGATCAATTAATTTCAGTTGCAACAGTTTAATTCAGTCCATCCCTACACCATCAGGATACAAGTTCTAACATGATGCAAAGATTGCTCTGATCACAGAGATGAGTGCATTCTTTACCTTGTGGTAATCCAGCTCATTGGTATATCTCTCTGACTTTGGCAAAAAATTAAAGCATTCACAGGATTTATTTTTATAGGCATTTTTTTCTTTCTTCAACGTGTGGGGATTAAATAAATGCCTATTATTTTTGGCTTTGCCATTGATGCTTTTTTGGAGCCAAATATAAAAACAATTCTGTGCTTTAGTTTTCCCTGCTTTTTTTCACAGGATACTAAAGAGTTTCCTGAAGAGTAAAACTGGGCATTGAAGGATGGGTCTCCTTGATTCATTCAATATTTATTTAGATCTATTATATTTCAGACACTCTGCTAGGTTCTAGGGGACACAGCAAAAGCAAGCATGTTCTGGGTCCCTGGGACATTACTGGGTACTTGTAGGGAAAAGAATGTCTCTGAAAAACATGAGCCTAATTAACTATGGTTCCTAGGAAACAATACATTATTTAATTAGCTAGAAGAAAGGTTACAAAGCAAGACAGTTAAAAGTGGAATAGTCAGACTGCAGTCAATTAGATACTCTGTGATTCATCTATTCTTATCACATCTCTCAGTCAGTGAAGACCATTGAACAATTGGCATGTTTCAGGCACCATGCTATCTGTTGGGGATGCAGTAATGCACAAGACACAACCCTCGTACTAGGGGCATTGACAGCTTAGACAGAAAACAAACAAGCTAGTAATGCATATAGTCACTGGGAATAGCAGTAATTGCAAAAAATTTGTAAATGTGAGCCAGTTAACACAGGTTCAGTGGGGTGATATGGGAAGATTTTCCAGAGAAAAGTATATTTAAACTCAGTCTTGAAGGGCGAGTAGGTATTAGCTGGGGAAAGACTCTCTAGGAGGAAGAAATAATATGAGCAAGGCACAGAGAACTTTGAGAAAATATGACATACTTGGGGAGGGAGTTCCAGAAATTTGTAATTAGGATATTAGCAAAGGAAGGTCAGTGTTGATGAGTGACAATTTGGGGATGGAAATGTAGTCAGGCCCAGATCACAAAAAGGCATATATGTAATGAAAGGAACTAGTAATGATCCCTTCTCCCCCAGTGGGATGGAATGGCCAGGAAGAGTTTTATGCAGCAAGGAAATCCAACCACTTTTGGAAAGGCACATCTCTGAAATGGAGGATAGATGGAAGGATGGGATTGGAGGCAGGGAAACATGGCAGGAGTCATCAGGGACCGTATGTTCAAGTGAGGTGTTCAGGCCTTAAAACTAACTCCAGAGGTGATGACTAGAACTGAGCATAAGGAGGAAAGCAGAGAGTCTAGCAATCATGGTTTAGAAAAATGGCAGATGGGGAGGCAAAAGGGCAGAGCCTTTTACTGAGTTAGGAAATAGAGATGCAGCTGAGTGAGGACATCAGTTTTATACACTGAGCTAAACATTTGCAGGGGGTGTAAGTTACTTCAAGTTTACTGCTTATAAAAGTGGTCTGGGCCTGGAGGTGTGTATGCCTGAAGGGCCTTGCACTTGGTTTAATGGTCTGCTTTCCCTGTCTTGAAATTCTTACTAATTTATCTTAGAGCTTGCAAAGTGCAATGCGACAATGGAGCAGTGAGAAGAGGAGATTCCACAATGTGCGTGTGCTCCATGGTTCCTACTTGCTTCACTTACACGTACCATTCTTGATGCTCCTTGAGTCCAGGATTCTGGTGGACCCACAATATGTAAGAGTTCAGTGGAGGTACTGACAACCCTGAGAGGTCACTCTAGTTTAAACTGGAACTTCCTTTGAATACATAAAGAAGGCAATGGGATTCCAGGAAACAGAAATGACCACGGATTCCAAACATATCCTTTCTTACTTGTGTTAATTCCCATAATTATCCAAATACACTGTAGAGACGGTGCAGAAGGGAAGGAAAAGATGGAGAGACCCACAGATCCTTTACCATTGTTTCCTTACTCATTAGTAAGTAAAGAGAAGTAGAGAATGTTGATTGAACTAACATGGAATGAAATAAAACCAGTAGGAATGATTTTGTGCAGTGTTTCTACTCTTTTGGTAATACATGTATATGTACATATAAGCTATGAAATATGTATTATGGAATTTTGGTGACATTGTATAAGAGTTAAATGCTCCTATATTTATAGTTAAAACTGGCATTGAACAATATATAGATGCTGGTAAAACTAATGCAATAGTTCAAAATTTTAATTTCTCTCTAGAGTGACATTAAATAGGAGATGAAACCTATCATGCCAAATAAAGAATGACAGTGCAAAAGAAAGGAAAAGCTTTCTCTTTTAGAACTTTAACAGCATCCTGCTCTGTTTTGGGGGTAAGGGACCCACATTTTCATTTTGCATTGAGCAGTGCATGTTATGCTGAGTCCAGCACAGAAAGGGTGTTCGTTACCATGATACCAAGGACATTGCACAGGTAGACCACAATGTAAGAAGTGAAGAGGCTTAGGAACCCAAACATTTCAAGAGGGAGAAGAGAAGCAGGAGCCCTTGAAGAAGATGAAGGGAATACCAGAAAGCAAGAGAGTCAGGAGAGCCAAGGTAGGATGGAAATCAGGAAACAGTAACTCCAAGGCAGATCAAACCACCAATGGGTCAAGGGAACCAAGACCCAAAAGTTTGGCAAAGAGAAACCACCAGCCTATCCATTACATGTTACTTACTTTATCCATTACATTACATTCCTTACTTACTTACATGTAAGTTCCAAGCAGTAAATCCAGCAGTCAGTTCACATTACCAATATTTCTGGTTCTCTCTAGAAGTACAAGTAGTTCCTGAAGAGGCTCTCTCCTCTCTGCAGCAAGCTGGTATGCACTCCCTCTGGGCCTGGCTGGTTCTGACCTGTACCCTGTGTCTCCACACCCATGTGGCTAACATCCCTCTGACGTCTTGGAGGCTGTTCTTGTGTATGGTGGTGGAGGGTAAACTGAGACCCAGTGTCCTCTGGATAGCCCTGATCTGGATTAGTGCTCAGTTTTACTTTCCAAGAGATTGTAGGGCAGTTCCAAGTATATTGTGGGCAGGGGTAGAGAAACTCTAGTTTTCTGTTGTTGGCTGCAGGGCCAACTATAGAATTTGCAAAGTGAAAATGTCTGGTATTCTCTGGGGGCAGGGAAATTAGTCTCCCCTTCCCACGCCTGCAGCCCCAAATCACAGAAGACAGTTGATCTCCAACTGTGCCACCAAGCTGCCAAGGAATTATATCCTCTATAGTGGACACATTCTTGTCCTGGACTGGGGGTTGGCAGAAGGCTCCTGCCAAATTGTGCTCCTGGCTCTGCCAGCATAGGGTGGGGATGGCTGATGCCTTGCCTGTCCTTGAGATGCTCTTGGGGGCAGGAGGGGAGAAGGGGAGGCCAGAAACTAGTCCCAGAAGGGTGAGCAGGCAGGAAGAGGGAAACCATACTGGACATCCTATGAGACTTTACTCACAAAATACAAATTCAAAGATATAACTAAAGAATTTAAAGACAGAGACAGCAGAGCAGTAAGTCCTGAAGTCAGGGCCCTTCTAAATGAGCAGAGCTCCATGACACCCTTCAGGCTGAGAGGCCATGAGACCAAGCTCTGCAGGACAACACAATTTCCTTACTGACCTTCCTTCAAATGACCAGTATGGCAACTGTTCACCTGTTCTCCCAATCAAAGAAAAAACATAGCGTATGAACATTCTTCTGTCACTGTTTCTTGGTCTCTGTTTTCTTTCACTTGTGGGAGATGCTCATTGGTCCCAAGTGCATGGGAGTACATTTGAGAATCATGGGAAGTACATTGGTGATGTTTGGAGACATTTTTGGTTGTCACACCTGGGGGATGATGTTTGCTACTGGCATAGAATGAGTGGAGACTGGGATGATGCTAAATATTCTATAAAACACAGCCCAGCCTCCCACAACAAAGAATCATCCAGGCCAGAATTTCAAAGGTGATGATAAACCCTGTGCAACATTATAATACATATTCTCTAGGTTCATCACCTTGCACTTTTGTTTTGAATACTTGGATATTATATAAACACAGAAGTAACAAATGGAGATACTTCTGTAGGCTAATAGAATTATATAGAGCATAAAGGTTAGAAGTAGCTTTGGAGATCATTCAGTGGTGGTTTTCTTTTTAAAATTTCCTCATTAAAAATGAATTTTTACATTTTTATGCCAAACCCCAAGGAGAAAGAAGGGAGAAGTGGAACTGCTCTTGCTTTTCCAGGCAATTCCTGGGGCACCTTTCTGAAACCCTGGGATTCTGTTCAACACAGTTTGAAAAATATTCATCTAGTTTAACAGTTCCTCAATCTATGAGAAAATGAAGGTTAGAGAGATTAAATGATTTTCCTGGGATCACACAGCTGGCTGGTGACAGACCAAGGCCTTACAATCAGTGCTCTTCCAAAATAGAACAGACAATGAAACCACTTACTATTGCCCATTTTTTTTTCCAGATAGATTTCACCAAATTATACCTATTTGGTCTATTGAAACAGATAATTATATCACATACAGATTTGCTAGAGCTGTAATAGTTTCTTCTAAAGCCTCTGGCTTGTAGATGGCTATCTTCTTCCTGTCTTTTCATATAGTATTCCCTCTATACCTGTCTGTCTAAATTTCTTCTTCTTATAAGAACATCGGTTATATCGGATTAAAACTCCCCCTATTCATGATCTCATTTTAACTTAATTACCTCTTTAAAGATCCTATATTTAAATATAGTCCATTCTGAGGTATTGGTGGTTAGGACTTCAACATATGAAATTTAGGGGGAACACAATTAAACAATATATATCAATTTTGTATTTGTTGTGTTGACCATAATAAACAAAAGAGCAAGGTATTTTATAAGCAAAATGAGTTTATTTGGAAATATCAGAGAATTGTAATTCAGGATAAACTATGGTGAACCCTAGGTAGGTCTGGAGAACAGAGGAGAGGGGTTTTCTTTTATATAGGAAAGAAGGAAGCAGGAAGCAGCTGTTTTGCTGTTTTCATTGACTGAGCCATTGCTGGGCAAGGAGAAATTCTTCCTTCCTCTTGCGAAGGTATATCAAATAGTCTTCTGCCCCTTTTGGGGACTAAGTGATTGTGTGTGAGATCTCCCCCTTCATGGCTTCTTCATTTTAAATGACCTCTGCTCATTTAGAAAAGGGTCCTGACCTCAGGGCTTATTGCTCTGTTGTCTCTGACTTTAAAATCAGATAATGTACCTAACCTACTGAACATCATAACTCAGCCTAGCTACCTTAAACGTAGAACACCTGTGTTAGCCTATGTTAGCCCACAGTTTGGAAACATCATTGCTGCCACTGCCCAGTACCATAAGAGAGTATTGCTCTATATGCTGCTAGCCTGGAAAAAGATAAAAATTCAAAGTATGGTTTCTACTGAATGCATGCTGCTTTTGCATCATTGTTAAGTCAAAAAATTCTAAGTTGTACCATCATAAGTTGGATACTTTCTATATTTATTTTGATATTTTCCCCTTTTGATCAAGACTTTTGCCTTGGGTTACCTGAGTGGCTCAGTCAGTTAAATGTCCAACTCTCGATTTTGGTTTGGGTCACGATCTCAGGATCCTGGGATGGAGTCCTGAGTCCATCTCCTTGTTGGGCTCTGTATGTTCCCAGCGGGGAGTCTGAGAATCCTCTCCTTCTGCCCCTCTCCCTGCTCATACTTTCTCTGTCTCAAATAAATAGTCTTAAAAAAAGATTTTTTTTCCTCAAAAGTATCTCCGGCAAGAGTCAGTTTTTTTTTCTTCATTTTTTCATATTTAGGAAGTTCATCACTCAGTGCCAGGAATGGTCTTTCTTGGTTGTTATGTCCCAGGTCAGAAGAAAGGTACATAGATTGGAAATGATTGAGGCCACATTTGAGTAACAAGGAAGGGTAGGAGGAAGAAATCTCAGGCATTTCCCAGCTGAGGTCTTTATCTTATCAAGGTCATAAGTGTTGGAGATCATCTTATCTTATGTTGGAGGTGCTGAACTAGTATCACTTAATTGGGCAAGTTGTTTCTATAAAAGTTTTGACAGGCAATAGGACAATAGGTATAAAGCTTAAAAATAATTATACAGAATAACATGAAGAGCAGACATTCTTCAAAGAACCATTCTAGCTTATCAAGTTCTTCTAAAAGGCTTGCAAAGAGGAATTTATATTTATCATTTATATTTCCCTTGGGTACAGAAGAACAGATTGTATTTAAACATGGAAGAACAAGGGATTTCTGACATCATAAACAGATAAGTTTCTGATAACAGATATAACAGAAAGATTTCCCCCTTTTGCAATAGGTTGGGTCAAAAAAGAAAGGGAGGAAAAAAAAAAGAAAGGGAGGAATAAGCTAAGAAGCAACAGTGAGATAAAGGTATAGAGGCCTGGTTTAGTCATCTTGGCAAAGCTGTTGCCCTTTGCTGTTGTCCGCTTCAATTCCTGAAAATTTTTACTTTCAGGTCAATAGTTGTTTTGTAGGTCCAGTCAGGGCTTGGTACTTTTTTAGATGTGATACATGGATCCGAGAGTCTATTCCTTGGAGTTTGGCAGCACAAGTGTTGGTTAATAGCACCTCATAGGGGCCTTTCCCACAGGGTTGAAGAGAATCTTTCTAGAAATATTTTTTCCAATAGATATCTCTGGGCTACAAAGTGTGCTATGTAAGTTCTTTGTTTCCTGGGAGTATGCTGTGAAAAGATTGTCCTACTAAAGCATAGTTATCCTCCACAGATGCATTTAGGCCTTTGCAATATTGAAGTATATTCCTCTTTACCAGCTGTGAATCAAAAGCAGCAGAAACCAAGTACATTGGGCATATTGTGATTATCTCAAAGGGTGAAAGCTTCATGGGTTCCAAAAGGGGTACACCTGAGATGTAGCAAAGCACTTGACTAATCAAGTGGGTTCCCTGGTCACTATTAAGTTTGAGATCACTATGAAGTCCCAGGTAGGGATAATTTTTTCTTTGAGGATTTTTGCCACAGAAGTAGCAGTAGCTTATCTACAAGGGAAAGCTTGGGCCCAGTGAGAAAACATACAAACCATTACCAAGATATATTTATTTCCATGAGATTGGGGAAGCTGAATAAAGTTCATTTGCCAAATTTCAAAGGGTCTATTAGGCAATTTAAAGTGTCCAAGAGCAGTGAAGACAGCTTTTCTGAATTGTATTTCAGGCAGCTGGGGCAAGTGAAGTAGGTACTCTTTGCAGCCTTGTTAGTATCTTATTAATTGCTTTTTGGTTCATAAAGGTTATCATTTTATAGGTAGACCAATGATTCAATGCATGTACAGTAGTCAGTAATGGGAACTTATAGGGTCTCTGGCAGGACTGGATTATTTGTCCCAAGCCAGAGTTTTCTTTTTTTTCACTGAACCAATAATTCCTTTTCTGGGGCCAAACTGTTGTGTATCTTTAGTCAATTTTTCTAGATTATTGTTTGGAGGAACATCCTTTAGGACTACGACAAAGGTTTGGTTGTTGGTTCCTTTGAAAGTAGCATTCTTTCCAAAATCATGAGGTACTACAAAGGTATACCTACTATCAGGATAAATATTTGTAGTTTTGCCCTTGGCTAAAAATGCAGGACCAACCAAGAGCTTACAGTTCAGCTAATTGGGCCAAGATAGCCAAGGGCCAAGGTGATGCCTGGATGAATTAAAAAAAGACTTGTAATAGAATACCTAGCATAATACTTAACATTTTACCTTTTATTTTTTTATTTATTTTTTTTTTTTATTTATTTTTTTTTTAAATTTTATTTATTTATGATAGTCACATAGAGAGAGAGAGAGAGGCAGAGACACAGGCAGAGGGAGAAGCAGGCTCCATGCACCGGGAGCCCGATGTGGGATTCGATCCCGGGTCTCCAGGATCGCGCCCTGGGCCAAAGGCAGGCGCCAAACCACTGCGCCACCCAGGGATCCCACATTTTACCTTTTAAATATAAACCATCAGTAAACCATGAAAAGTCATTGTTATCCAAAGGAGTTTTCTGTAACTTAAGTGGGTTTGGAGGTAATCTATCAGAATTAGTCCTAAGGAGTATAGACAGCTTTTAGAGGATGGAAGAAGGGTGGTAGAATTAGGAATCGAGAGGGTTTGTGAGAAATGCTTAGCAAGAGGATTTCATAGTTGGTGGGTGAGAAGACCGCTGAAAGGTGTTGAGCATCATGAGAGTTCAGGAGAGCTTCTACTGCAAGAGGTACAAAAATGGTTAGAGGGGAGCCCATGACTATCTCCTTAGTGGCTTTGACATCAGTGGCAGGAATGGCTTTGAGGCAAGGGGGTGTAACCTCGTGCCACAGGGTTTAGCTGTTGGCTGTAACACCCTATGGGTCAATGGTAGTCCTCATGTTTTTGGGTGAGTTTTCCAAGGGCATTCCCTTCCCTTTCAAATACAAAAAGAAAAAGGGAAGTTGATAATTGAGATGTCCAAGCACAGGGAGAAGTAATCAAGATTTCCTTCAGGACTTTCTTCCCAAGAAATTGCATCAGAGTTTTTGTTTGTTTGTTTCCCCTTAGTTTTGAGTTTTGAGAGGTTCAGGATACCATGAAACCTAGTTGAATCTAAATATAGTCTTTGTTTTGAGATTATGTGTCCCAAACATCAAACCTGACATTGAGTAAATTGCAAGAATTGCAATTTTTCAGAGACTCTACGCCTACCTAAGGCTCAAAGTTTTCATAGGTAGATGTCTTCCTGTGAAGAGGTGTGGGAAGGGGAGCAGAGTAGCTAGTAGTCTACATAATGTAATAAAGTCCAGGTAACTTTATATCATCTAAGTCCACTTTTAAGGTTGGAAGAAGTAGGAAGGACTTTCAGTAAAACCCTGAGGTGTTACTATCCAGGTGTATTGCTTGTCTTCCCAAGTAAAGGCAAAATGATATTGGCTGACCTTTACCTGGAGCAGGGGATAATGAGGTCTTGAGCCTTATAGTCTTCTATTATGGGCTTGACACTTTAAAATTAGTGTCATCAGAGATGGTACAGAAAAATGATGTGGAAAACAGAAGAATATCCTTAACAGGAAGGACAATGCCTTCATAAAAAGAAAAAAACCTAGATCCTGAATAAAGTCAAACAGCTTAACTAAAAGGAGGGAGCTTGGATCAGAGGGATACTTACCATGCTAAAAGAAAAAGGACAAGTCATAGAAACAGAGAGCTCAAAAGGCTCAAGTGGGTACCTCACATGATTCCAGAGGTCATTAATTCCACAGTTTTTTGCCTTTGGATCTCACTTATGACACCATGTAATATTGGCTTTAAAAAACAAAGATACCAGCTATTTTGCCAGCAGAATGAGTTTATTTGGGAACAGCA
Source organism: Canis lupus baileyi (assembly GCF_048164855.1). NCBI lineage: Eukaryota > Metazoa > Chordata > Mammalia > Carnivora > Canidae > Canis > Canis lupus. The sequence goes on from NC_132842.1 coordinate 3,301,827, forward strand.
GAGAACAGCAACTCAGGACAAGCAAATTATAGAAAACCATGGGCAAGTCCAGAGAACAGGGGAGAAGGGTTTGCTTTTATAGGGAAAAAGAGGAAGCAGGGAAGAACTGTTTCACTGAGTTCTTATTGGCTGAGATGTTACTGGGCAAAGAGAAATAGTTTCTGCTCTCTGTTGGGGTGTGTAAAGTAAGCTGCTTTCTGGGGGGTATGAATGGTAGTGTGCAAGAGCTCCTTGTTTAGACCTTGTTGACTCTATTTTAAATGACTTTTTAAAGTAATTTATTTTCACAGTAGTGAAGAATCACCATTATCCTCAAATATCTTAGCAGGGTGCTGCTCGTGTACCTTATATGGGACTTGCTCTTTCTTTGTAAAATGGGAATAAAGTTACCTACCCTTTTTTACCAAGTCACTGTGAGAGTGATCCACAGGAAGAATTGTAAAATGCCTAATGTTGGGAAGTGATCCAAAGATACTCAGTGTGCTGTGAGGTCTTTTGGTAGAAATCTTTAAATAAAATTTGCACACCAGCAAGTCTGAATTGTAATTATATTACATTATCATTCTTGCCATGAGCACATTTATGACAAGGCTGGGGGCTCCCCAAGCACTTTCTGCATGCCAGGAATATAGAAAGCTGACCCAAGGAAACAGAGGCGAGGGATTTAACACTCATTAGCTTTTTGAATTTATCAGAAACATGAGCTTTGAGATTTTTATGCCTGCCACTTTCTGCCTTCAGAAACCTAGGAGCTTATGTTCAAACTCTATGTTTGAACTTTGGAGAATGAGGTTTCTAGTCTTGTACTTGAACTGTGTAGTTGAGGACTTTCATGTAAAATATCTGTATTCAGTTGTACAGTGTGGGGTTTGTTCAAAGCAAGCGATGCTTTCTAACTTTGGAGAGATGTGCAAATCTAGGTTGAGAGAATTCTCTACACAGAGGAAAAATATTTAGTGGTCTTACTTTATTTATATCCCAGAAAAAGAAAGACACTATCAAGTTATGATGTTGATTTGATTTGACAAAAATGGCTCTTTGTGAAGTAATGACTTAGTTGGATCTTCAAAGAGGAGTTTCTATTTCTGAAGTATATTTCCTGTAACTTTCTATGCGTGTCTTTACTGCCCTGAGCTGACTGCTATTCCCCTCTTGCCTAGATCACTGTCCACTTATCTAGCCTGTGGAGAGATCTGATTACATTGTTCCCCTACTCTTCTAGAAACCATTGAGTGATTCCCAATTCCTTAGAGATGTACATTCATCTTCTCTCCTTGGTGTTCAAATTCCTCAGCTCTCTAGGCCTTCTTGTTGTCACCCTCTTCACTGGTGAACCCGGAGATTTAACCCAATAGGTCTACTGACTGTTGTTCCAACACCTTTTCTGCTTCTTTTACTATGGGCCTCTGTTCAAATCATCTTCTCTTTTTTAAATACTCCCTTCACTTTGTAACCTGCAGATCCATTTATTCAGTTCTGGTCTCTGCAGCTCTCTCCTGAAGTCTTCCTACATCACTTCATCAGAGCTAAACTCCAGAGCTTCCACACTTCTTGCCATCTACCTTACACCTGGGCATTCATTTATATGGTCAGTTTTCCTAAATAGGCTGAAAGCTAAACGGATGGAACTGTGTCTCATTCATGAGTTATTTGTTATCCTATGAGATCTGAAAGTGTTTTGTGCAGAAGACTCTCTTAACAAATATTAGGTTAATTGAATAAATGGAACCATTACTAAATATACAGAATGCCAATTTATACATTGGTAAGTGGCTCGAATGCCATGGAGTTTCAGGCTGTAATAAGATAAAGTTTTTAAAGGGTTTAGATAAAGATAAAGTTTTAAAGGGTAAAGATAAAGATAAAGGGTTTGCTTTTATAGGGGAAAAGAGGAAGCAGGGAAGAACTGTTTCACTGAGTTCTTATTGGCTGAGATGTTACTGGGCAAAGAGAAATAGTTTCTGCTCTCTGTTGGGGTGTGTAAAGTAAGCTGCTTTCTGGGGGGTATGAATGGTAGTGTGCAAGAGCTCCTTGTTTAGACCTTGTTGACTCTATTTTAAATGACTTTTTAAAGAAATTTATTTTCACAGTAGTGAAGAATCACCAAATCCTTAAATCCCTCAAACAGGGATATCAGAAAGAACCATGAAGCATTGAAAAGCTAACTTGCTTCTCAGAGTGGTTTTTGATTTTAGGCTACTCAGATTGTTACTAATTATGGTAATAAACGTACTACTAATAGGACTTTCGTATTGCACTTGGCAGTTTTGATAGATACATATTAGTATCAATAATTATAACAAAGTGGAAATGATGCTCTCTTAAAAGCAATGGCTGGTTAGGAAATCTTGATGCAGTTGCACATGTAGTGTGGACTCTTATAGTCACACTTGATGATGGGCCATGATTTTGATATAATTTCTGCATACTGATTCAATATGAATTGTTCTAATTGAATATCACTTTCCTCTACAGGACTCATATATGGCAAATACCACATAAAACTTCCCAGGATTTCAGATTTGAGTTGGTTTTGTTTATATTTTGTGGGCAGAATATACATGGTCTTTAGATAGATATTTTATCACATTTTAAGATCTATTTTACCTTTTGTCCTTTTTTTCCTCATACCTTTAACTTAATATCCTTAAGTATGTAATTTTTTTCTTATATTCACAAGTTAATGTTTTGCTACTTGCTTACCCGCTCCAGTAAGAAGACTCTGGTATAACTTTTTCATATTTTTTCCTGACCTGAATGTATCTTTATCCTTCTTTAATCTATTTCTATTGTGTCTCTGTTATTTTGTTATTTCCATAGTGTTTAATCATGTGTTTTCTCTTTTTTGTTTGCCAGTGATTTATCCATTTTGAATTTTTTTCTTCAAGTGCCAACTTTTTCTTGTGTTGTTTCTCTTTATTAACTTTTTCTTTTTTACTCATTTCTATATGTACTTATATGTGTCTTTGTTATTTCACTCCTTTGGCTTTCTGCAGATTTTTCTGTGGTTCTTCTTTCTAGTTATCTTTGTTCATAAAAACTTTTTCATGACAAATTTAAGATATAATTTACATACTATGGAATTCATCCATTATAAGCATACAATCACAACATTTTATTTATTTATTTGGGAGAGAGAGGGAGAGAGAGAATGAGCAGAAGGGAGAAGGAGAGGTGGGAGAGGGAGAGGCAGATTTCCTGATGAGCAGGGAGCCTGATGCAGGACTTAATCCCAGGATCCTGGGATCATGACCTGAGCCAAAGGCACCTTGGTGGCTCAGTTAAGCATCTGCCTTTGGCTCAGGTCATGATCCCAGGGTCCTGGGATTAAGTCCCGCATCAGGCTCCCTGCTCATCAGGAAATCTGCCTCCTTCACCAAGGTGCCCCATAATTACAAGATTTTAAAGCAAACTTTTAGAGTTGCATAACCACCACTACTATATAGTTTTAGAACATTTCCATTATCCCCAAAATATCCCTCAAGCCATTTTGCAATCAATCCTTGCTCCTACTCTGTCTCCCAAGTCCTAGAAAAACACTGATCTGTCTCTAAGAAATTTACTTTTTATGGACGTTGCATATAAATGAACTTACACAATATGTAATCTTTTGTGTCTGTCTTATTTCACTTAGCATGATGTTTTTGAGGTTCATTGATGTTGTAGTATGTGTCAGTATTTTGTTCTTTTTCATTTGTGAATAGTATGGATATGATACTTTTTAATCCCTTCCATGGTTGATGATTATATAGATTGTTTCCAGGCTGAAGCTATTATGGTACTGCTGCTATGAATTTGGAACATGTCTTTGGATAGACATATTTCAATTTTTCACTCGATATACTCATAGAAGTGGAACTGCTGTGATGCCTGGGTGGCTCACTGGTTGAACATCTACCTTCAGCTCAGGGCATGATCCTGGAGTCCCGGGATGGAGTCCCACATCAGGTTTCCTGCATGGAGCCTGCTTCTCCCTCTGCCTATGTCTCTGCCTCTCTCTGTGTCTCTCATAAATAAATAAAATCTTAAAAAAAAAATGGAGTGGAACTGCTAAAGTAAATGACAATGTTCTATTTAACTAACTGCCAGACAGTTTTCCAAAGTGTCTGTACAATACTATATTCCCATCAGCAATTGATTAGGACTTAAGTTTCTCTACATCCTAACCAATAGTTGGCATTGCCTGTCTTTTTGGATATTGTCATTTTAGTGGATATATAGCATTATATCATTATAGTTTTAATGTGCTTTTTTCTAATGCTTAATGATGTTGAATATCTTTTCATGTGCTTATTAGTCATTTATATGTCTTTTTTGGTGAAAAATCTATTCAAGACCTTTGCCCATTTAAAAAATTGAGTTTATTTCTTCTTATATTGAGTTGTATTCTTTATATATTTTAGATTCAACTTCTTTATCAGATATATGATTTGCAAATATCTTCTTCCAGTGTATGGTTCATCTTTCCACTTACTTGTGTCTTTAGAAGCAAAATATTTTTAAAATTAATGAAGTTCAATTTAACATTTTTCTTATGCTTGTGCTTCTAGTGTTGTACCTAAAACCTTTCTTGCCTAACCCAAGGTCAGGTCACAAAGATTTTCTCATTTTCTTTTGGTAGTTTTATCACTTAAAACTTAATTTAGGGGGAGGGGCAAGATGGCGGAAGAGTGGGGTCCCCAAGTCACCTGTCCCCACCAAATTACCTAGAAAACCTTCAAATTATCCTGAAAAATCTACGAATTCGGCCTGAGATTTAAAGAGAGACCAGCTGGAACGCTACAGTGAGAAGAGTTCAGCTTCTATCAAGGTAGGAAGACGGGGAAAAAGAAAGAAAGAAACAAAAGGCCTCCAAGGGGGAGGGGCCCGCGAGGAGCCGGGCTGAGGCCGGGGCGAGTGTCCCCAGGACAGGAGAGCCCCGTCCGGGAGGAGCAGGAGCTGCACCGACCTTCCCGGGCGGAAAGGGGCTCACAGGGAGGTGGAGCAGGACCCTAGGAGGGCGGGGATGCCCTCGGGCTCCCGGGGACACTAACAGGCACCTGCGCCCCGGGAGAGTGCGCCGAGCTCCCTAAGGGCTGCAGCGCGGGCTGCGGGGCGGGAGCAGCTCAGGGGGGCTTGGTGGCTGCTCCGCGGAGGGGGCTGCGGGGCGGGAGCAGCTTGGGGGGGCTCGGGGGCGGCTCCGCGGAGGGGGCTGCGGGGCGGGAGCAGCTCGGGGGGGCTCGGGGGCGGCTCCACGGAGGGGGCTGCGGGGCGGGAGCGGCTCGGAGGGGCTCGGGCGGCAGCTCCGAGGAGGGGGTTGCGCGGCCCGGGAGCGCGAATCCACCAGCGCAGGCCCCAGCACAGGGCGCCGGGACACAGCCCAGGATCCGGCCTCCCCCGGGACAGGCAGAGGCCGGGAGGGCCCAGGACAGCGAGGACGCTCCTGCCCCGAGCTGAGCAGATCAGCGGCCCCGCCCCGGAGCCTCCAGGCCCTGCAGACAGAGAGCTCCGTGGTTACTGCGGGAGCTGACTCCAGGGCTGCAGAGCTGGCCCTGCCACTGGGGTTGTTGCTTCTGGGGCCTCACGGGGTAAACAACCCCCACTGAGCCCTGCACCAGGCAGGGGGCAGAGCAGCTCCCCCAAGTGCTAACACCTGAAAATCAGCACAACAGGCCCCTCCCCCAGAAGACCAGCTGGACGGACAAGTTCCAGGGGAAGTCTAGGGACTTAAAGTACACAGAATCAGAGGATACTCCCCCGTGGTTCTTTTTTTTTTTTTTTTTTTGTTGTTGTTGTTTTGTTTTGTTTTGTTTTGCTTTTTGATTTGTTTCCTTCCCCCACCCTTTTTTTCCCTTTCTTTCTTTTTCTTTCTCTTTTTCTTTTTTTCTTCCCCCCCATTTTTTTCTCCTTCTCTTTTCTTTCCTTCTTTCTCTCCTCTCTTTGACTCCTTTTCCCAATACAACTTGTTTTTGGCCACTCTGCACTGAGCAAAATGTCTAGAAGCAAAACCTCACCTCAAAAGAAAGAATCAGAAACAGTCCTCTCTCCCACAGTTACAAAATCTGGATTACAATTCACTGTCAGAAAGCCAATTCAGAAGCACTATTTTACAGCTACTGGTGGCTCTAGAAAAAAGCATAAAGGACTCAAGAGACTTCATGACAGCAGAATTTAGATCCAATCAGGCAGAAATTAAAAATCAATTGAATGAGATGCAATCCAAACTAGAGTCCTAACGACGAGGGTTAACGATGTGGAAGAACAAGTGAGTGACATAGAAGACAAGTTGATGGCAAAGAGGGAAACTGAGGAAAAAAGAGACAAACAATTAAAAGACCATGAAGATAGATTAAGGGAAATAAACCACAGCCTTAGGAAGAAAAACCTATGTTTAATTGGGATTCCCAAGGAGGCCGAAAGGGACAGAGGGCCGGAATATGTATTTGAACAAATCATAGCTGAAAACTTTCCTAATCTGGGAAGGGAAACAGGCATTCAGATCCAGGAGACAGAGAGATCCCGCCCCCCCTAAAATCAATAAAAACCATCCAACACCTCGACATTTAATAGTGAAGCTTGCAAATTCCAAAGATAAAGAGAATATCCTTAAAGCAGCAAGAGACAAGAAATCCCTGACTTTTATGGGGAGGAGTATTAGAGTAATAGCAGACCTCTCCACAGAGACCTGGCAGGTCAGAAATGGCTGGCAGGATATATTCAGGGTCCTAAATGAGAAGAACATGCAACCAAGAATACTTTATCCAGCAAGGCTCTCATTCAAAATGGAAGGAGAGATAAAGAGCTTCCAAGAGAGGCATGAACTGAAAGAATATGTGACCTCCAAACCAGCTCTGCAAGAAATTTTAAGGGGGACTCTTAAAATTCCCCTTTAAGAAGAAGTTCAGTGGAACAATCCACAAAAACAAGGACTGAATAGATATCATAATGACACTAAACTCATATCTTTCAATAGTAACTCTGAACGTGAACGGGCTTAATGACCCCATCAAAAGGCGCAGGGTTTCAGACTGGATAAAAGAGCAGGACCCATCTATTTGCTGTCTACAAGAGACTCATTTGAGACAGAAGGACACCTACAGCCTGAAAATAAAAGGTTGGAGAACCATTTACCATTCGAATGGTCCTCAAAAGAAAGCAGGGGTAGCCATTCTTATATCAGATAAACTAAAATTTACCCCGAAGACTGTAGTGAGAGATGAAGAGGGACACTATATCATACTTAAAGGATCTATCCAACAAGAGGACTTAACAATCCTCAATATATATGCCCCGAATGTGGGCGCTCCCAAATATTTAAATCCATTAATAACCAAATGAAGAAGTACTTAGATAATAATATACTTGGTGACTTCAATCTAGTTCTTTCTATACTAGATAGGTCTTCTAAGCACAATATCTCCAAAGAAAGGAGACCTTTAAATGATACACTGGACCAGATGGATTTCACAGAAATCTACAGAACTTTACATCCAAACTCAACTGAATACTCATTCTTCTCAAGTGCACATGGAACTTTCTCCAGAATAGACCACATACTGGGTCACAAATCGGGTCTGAACCGATACCAAAAGATTGGGATCGTCCCCTGCATATTCTCAGACCATGATGCCTTGAAATTAGAACTAAATCACAACAAGAAGTTTGGAAGGACCTCAAACACGTGGAGGTTAAGGACCATCCTGCTAAAAGATGAAAGGATCAACCAGGAAAATAAGGAAGAATTAAAAAGATTCATGGAAACTAATGAGAATGAAGATACAACCGTTCAAAATCTTTGGGATGCAGCAAAAGCAGTCCTGAGGGGGAAATACATCACAATACAAGCATCCATTCAAACACTGGAAAGAACTCAAATACAAAAGCTAAGCTTACACATAAAGGAGCTAGAGAAAAAACAGCAAATAGATCCTACACCCAGCAGAAGAAGAGAGTTAATAAAGATTCGAGCAGAACTCAACGAAATCAAGACCAGAAGAACTGTGGAACAGATCAACAGAACCAGGAGTTGGTTCTTTGAAAGAATTAATAAGATAGATAAACCATTAGCCAACCTTATTAAAAAGAAGAGAGGAAAGACTCAAATTAATAAAATCATGAATGAGAAAGGAGAGATCACTACCAACACCAAGGAAATACAAACGATTTTAAAAACATATTATGAACAGCTGTACGCCACTAAATTAGGCAATCTAGAAGAAATGGACGCATTCCTGGAAAGCCACAAACTACCAAAACTGGAACAGGAAGAAATAGAGAACCTGAATAGGCCAATAACCAGGCAGGAAATTGAAGCAGTCATCAAAAACCTCCCAAGACACAAGAGTCCAGGGCCAGATGGCTTCCCAGGGGAATTCTATCAAACTTTTAAAGAAGAAACCATACCTATTCTCCTAAAGCTGTTTGGAAAGATAGAAAGGGATGGAGTACTTCCAAATTCGTTCTATGAAGCCTGCATCACCTTAATTCCAAAACCAGACAAAGACCCCACCAAAAAGGAGAATTACAGACCAATATCCCTGATGAACATGGATGCAAAAATTCTCAAGAAGATGCTAGCCAATAGGATCCAACAACACATTAAGAAAATTATTCACCATGACCAAGTAGGATTTATCCCCGGGACACAAGGCTGGTTCAACACTCGTAAAACAATCAATGTGATTCATCATATCAGCAAGAGAAAAATCAAGAACCATATGATCCTCTCATTAGATGCAGAGAAAGCATTTGACGAAATACAGCATCCATTCCTGATCAAACTCTTCAGAGTGTAGGGATAGAGGGAACATTCCTCAACATCTTAAAAGCCATCTACGAAAAGCCCACAGCAAATATCATTCTCAAAGGGGAAGCACTGGGAGCCTTTCCCCTATGATCAGGAACAAGACAGGGATGTCCACTCTCACCACTGCTATTCAACATAGTCCTGGAAGTCCTAGCCTCAGCAATCAGACAACAAAAAGACATTAAAGGCATTCAAATCGGCAAAGAAGAAGTCAATATCTCCTTCCTCGCCGATGACATGATACTCTACATAGAAAACCCAAAAACCTCCACCCCAAGATTGCTAGAACTCATACAGCAATTTGGTAGCGTGGCAGGATACAAAATCAATGCCCAGAAATCAGTGGCATTTCTATACACTAACAATGAGACTGAAGAAAGAGAAATTAAGGAGTCAATCCCATTTACAATTGCACCGAAAAGCATAAGATACCTAGGAATAAACCTAACCAAAGAGGTAAAGGATCTATACCCTGAAAACTATAGAACACTTCTGAAAGAAATTGAGGAAGACACAAAGAGATGGAAAAATCCATCCATGCTCATGGATTGGCAGAATTAATATTGTGAAAATGTCAATGTTACCCAGGGCAATTTACACGTTTAATGCAATCCCTATCAAAATACCATGGACTTTCTTCAGAGAGTTGGAACAAATTATTTTAAGATTTGTGTGGAATCAGAAAAGACCCCGAATAGCCAGGGGAATTGCAAAAAAGAAAACCATAGCTGGGGGCATCACAATGCCAGATTTCAGGTTGTACTCCAAAGCTGTGGTCATCAAGACAGTGTGGTACTGGCACAAAAACAGACCCATAGATCAGTGGAACAGAATAGTGAACCCAGAAGTGGACCCTGAACTTTATGGTCAACTAATATTCGATAAAGGAGGAAAGACTATCCACTGGAAGAAAGACAGTCTCTTCAATAAATGGTGCTGGGAAAATTGGACATCCACATGCAGAAGAATGAAACTAGACCACTCCCTCTCACCATACACAAAGATAAACTCAAAAATGGATGAAAGATCTAAATGTGAGAGAAGATTCCATCAAAATCCTAGAGGAGAACACAGGCAACACCCTTTTGGAACTCGGCCACAGTAACTTCTTGCAAGATTCGTCCAGGAAGGCAAAAGAAACAAAAGCAAAAATGAACTATTGGGACTTCATCAAGATAAGAAGCTTTTGCACAGCAAAGGATACAGTCAACAAAACTCAAAGACAACCTACAGAATGGGAGAAGATATTTGCAAATGATGTATCAGATAAAGGGCTAGTTTCCAAGATCTATAAAGAACTTCTTAAACTCAACACCAAAGAAACAAACAATCCAATCATGAAATGGGCAAAAGACATGAAGAGAAATCACACAGAGGAAGACATAGACATGGCCAACACGCACATGAGAAAATGTTCCACATCACTTGCCATCAGGGAAATACAAATCAAAACCACAATGAGATACCACCTCACACCAGTGAGAATGGGGCAAATTAACAAGGCAGGAAACCACAAATGTTGGAGAGGATGTGGAGAAAAGGGAACCCTCTTACACTGTTGGTGGGAATGTGAACTGGTGCAGCCACTCTGGAAAACTGTGTGGAGGTTCCTCAAAGAGTTAAAAATAGACCTTCCCTCGGACCCAGCAATTGCACTGTTGGGGATTGATCCCAAAGATTCAGATGCAATGAAACACTGGGACACCTGTACCCCGATGTTTCTAGCAGCAATGTCCACAATAGCCAAACTGTGGAAGGAGCCTCGGTGTCCATCGAAAGATCAATGGATAAAGAAGATGTGGTCTATGTATACAATGGAATATTACTCAGCCATTAGAAACAACAAATACCCACCATTTGCTTCAACGTGGATGGAACTGGAGGGTATTATGCTGAGTGAAGTAAGTCAATTGGAGAAGGACAAACAGTGTATGTTCTCATTCATTTGGGGAATGTAAATAGTGAAAGGGAATATAAGGGAAGGGAGAAGAAATGTGTGGGAAATATCAGAAAGACAGAAAACAAAGACTCCTAACTCTTGGAAACGAACTAGAGGTGGTGGAAGGGGAGGTGGGCGGGGGGTGGGGGTGAATGGGTGACGGGCACTGGGGGGGGCACTTGACAGGATGAACACTGGGTGTTATTCTGTATGTTGTTAAATTGAATACCAATAAAAAATAAATTTATTAAAAAAAACTTAATTTAGGTTTAGGATCCCATTTGTATTATTTTGTGTATAGTGTCAGGTAGAGTCTTAAGTTTCTTTTTTTTTTTTTTCTTAAAGATTTTATTTATTTATTTGACAGAGAGAGAGAGAGAGGGAGTACAAACAGGGGGAACAGCAGGCAGAGGGAAAGGGAGAAGCAGGCTTCCTGAGCCTGATATGGGGCTTGATCTCAGTACCTGGGATCATAACTTATGCTGAAGGCAGATGCTTAAACAACGGAAATACCCAGGTGCTTTTTTTTTCTTTTTCCTTTTTGCACACTGTTACCTAAATGTCTCAGCACCATTTATTGGAAATACAATCAATTCTCTATGGAATTATCTTGGAATCTTTGTGAAAAATTAATTTGAATAAATGAAAGGGTTTGTTTGTGAACTTTTAATTCTGTTCTATTGATATATGACTATCCTCACATCAAAGTCTCAAAAAATTTTTTTAAGTAGGCTCCGTGCAAGGAGGTCTTGAACTCATGACCCTGAGATCAAGACCTGAGCTGAGATCAAGATTCAGACACTTAACTGACTGAGCCACCCAGGTGCCCCCAACACCTCACAGTTTTGATGAGTATAGCTTTATAGTAAATTTGGAAAATGAGTCTATTTTGAATATGTGGAGACCTTATCAGGCCCCCAATGCCTATCTCACCTCCTAGAACTCCCTATTTAAGTCTCTGAGTAGTCTGCTGGTTATTTGCTTGCTTTTACTATATATAACTGCATCCTTTACATGAGTAGAGCCACTATCCCTCTCTGTTGGTCAGAGCTATATAATTTTCATGTCCTAATGAAATAAAGATGTAAGTCTTCTTGATAAAAATTATTTCTTTTATGTTTGCTGGTTTAGATGGTATAGATTGTATTATTTATTATATTTTTAAAAATACACCCTAAAGCATATATTTTTCTTTTTTTTTAAATAAGATTTTATCTATTTATTTGAGAGGGGGAGGGGCAGAAGAAGAGGGTGAGAGAATCCAAGCAGACTCCCTGCTGAGCATGAAGCTCAATGCATGGCTCAATCCCAGGACCCTGAGATCATGACCTAAGCTAAAGTCAGACACTTAAATGACTGAGCCATCCAGATGTTCTGTTAAATCATATATTTTTCTAATGAGACTTATAGTTATTCAATATTTCTGCCCTCCTTCTGAACATGACATTAAATATCATTCCCTAACCCTCCTTTTATGATTAGGGTTTTGTTTTGATGTGTTTCTTTAATAAAAAAGAGCTAACTTAGTATTTTCCACTAAATTTTAATTAAATTAACCAGCATGCTTTTATCATATGCTTTTATCAATATTATTTTTGATATACTTTAAAATTTCATTAAGTTAGAAACTAGGGAAATAAACTCTTAATTTTTTCATGTATTTTGCTCTTAATTTTGAGAGATTGGTATAAAATTCTAAATTGAGAGTTGCTTTACTTCATTTCTTTTACATCATTGTCTTTTGAAATCTATTGTTGTTGATGTCAGTGTAATTATGTTTTCTTCTCTAGGTAAACTGTATTTTTCTCTCTAGTAGCTTTTAAAATTTCTCTTTATCATTAATGTTTCTTATAATTTGCTTATATTTATAAGCAGTAAGTTCCTTGACATTGGTTTTGGTGATGATTTTTTGGTTTTGACACCAAAAGCAAAAACAAACAAATGGGATTGTATCAAACTAAAATGTTTCTGCACAGATAAAGGAAAGCATCAATGAAAAGACAACCTATTGAAAAAGAGAAAATGTTTGCAAATCCTATATTTGATAAGGGGTTAATATCCAAAATATATAAAGAACTTCTATAACTCAATATCAAAAAAAGCCCAATCTGATTAAAGAATAGGCATAGCATCTGAATATTTTTTTCAAAGAAGGCATACAGATGATCAACATGTGCATGAAAAGGTGCTCAACATTACTAATCATCAGGGAAATGTAAATTGAAACTATAAGGAAGTATCACCTCACACCAGTTAGAATAGTTATTTTCAGGCTCATTTTAAATGGTAAATTATTTATTTATTTAAATTAGTTTTTCTATTCTTTCTCTATTCTTACTCCTACTTGCTATTGGTTTTTCAGTTTTCTCTAGCAGGTTTCTCTTGACCATGGTCCAGGCCAGGTTTTATAAGGTGATTTTGGGGATACTGGGGATACATAACCCAAGTCATAGTAAAAATACTACAGATTCAGTTACTGAGTCAGCAAGTTGCTTGTTCAATTTTTGGTTATGAAGCTATGTCTGAGCTTTCTTATCTTTCTAGGCCTGTAGCTTGTTCAAATATGTTTTTTAGGTAAGGTTCAGAAGTGTTTCCTTATCTGCCAGCACAGAGCACGAAATTAGTCTCTTACCTTCACCCTGACCAGGCATGTCAGGGTGTGACATAAAAAACACCTGGTTTTGTTTAACCCATAGGAACTAACCTCTGACTACCACCACCAGTAGGTTTGTGGCCTTATTCCAGACTTGCTGTTTTGCTTCTGTCTTCTGTGGATATCCTTTTCTTATTCTTGAAACTGGTTCTATTTTTTTTCATTTTAATTTCTACATTTTATTTATAAGTGATATGTGTTTGAAAGAGAGAGGATACATCAAAGTGTGAATCTACCATGCTATTATAGCTGAACGACTAAAAAAAACACTTCTAATGTCTATTTATTCCTTTTAGTATTTAAAGAGCATGTCTCTTGATTTAAGCTTCTTTAACACTCTCATTGTCTCTATAGCTTTTTTTAAAAAAAGATTAATCTGCATTGTTTTATGAAGTTTTCTAATCTTATCTTGAGATCGACTCTTTTCTTTACAATATTTTTTTTATTTTTGTTCGTAACTGGATTGTGAGTTTCTTAAGTATAAAGACTATTTTACTTTCTTTACTAGTCTCAGTGCATAGAATAAAGCTTTGAATTGAATTAATATTCTCTATGTATCTGTACATTGATTATTCTACATAAAGAGCATGTATTAATGAGCTCTACTTAGGGAAACCATTTGATCAGGACATAGCCTCTAGATGTGGGGAAATGAATATTTTGGTGTTAGAAGCAAAATAGCCTGGCATGAGCTGTCTATGATCTAATCCTATTGGTGAGGTGACTTTACATTGAATCCTGGAACCATCTGGCCTTTGACCTGGAATTTATGAGGCTTTTATTCTGATTCCTCTATCAGTTAGATTGTGTTTGACTGCTAGAAACAGAAACTCAGAAAACAGTAAAGGTTATTTTTCTCCCATAAGAAGTGGGAAGAAAGGCCAGAGATGTGCAGTACAGCCAGAGTTGATGTGACAGCTCAAAGGTACTGTCAGAGACTCAAACTCTTCAGTTGGCTTCCTCCTCAACCTTTGTGAGTTATTCCTTCCTGATGGTGTTAAAGTGGCTGCCATTATCTCTTGCCATTGTTGATCCATTCCAGATAGAAATGAGAAGGAAGGAAAAAGGACAAAAGGCCCATGTCATGATCAGGATAGTAAAGCTTTCCAGAAGTCTCACCCAGAGATTTCTGCTTACATATCATTGGCCAGAACTGGTCATGGTGAGTCTAGGGAAATATGTATTTTTAACTGGACACATTGTCACTGTATAAAAATGAAGAATTTTATTAGTATGAAAGAAGTATCAATAATGCGTAGGCAAATTGCAGTATGTACAACCCCTAACATTTGTTTTATAGATACCCACCTGGAAGGATTTTAAAAAGCTTTCCAGTGATGGTAAGGAGGATGGATTGTAGATGGGTGAGATAGTAGGCTAGTTAAGCTACTGATGCAGGAATCTAAGTGAGAAGTTGGTGGCAATTATGGTTAAGGAGCAGATGCAGAATTCAGATGATGGTTAGGAGTTAGAAGGGATAGGATTTGGTGACAGTCCTAAAACTAGGAACAATAAGTTAAAAAATTCAAAACCTCTTATCTTTTAGTATTAGGAAAGGATCTGTGTTTACATATTTTAAATAGGAGTAGAAGGAATAGGTACAAGCCAGCCTCAAATATCAGGCATCAATAAAACAAAGAGTTGTCTGGCATTTTAAAATAGTGTATACTATATAAGGGCTTCAAATATCATAACAATTGAGGTAAAAACATTGTGAGAACAACCTTTCTTTTTAGGAATTTGGAGTCAAAGCAGCACACATCTACTAATATTTTAAAAAGAACTTAAATGCTATTATAAAATTCACAATCAGTTCCATGTAATAAAATTTCTTATTTGGACCAAGGTACTCATCCTGACTCCATACTGGGAATAATGATGGGTGTCATGACATCCTTTTGGCTAAATCAGTAAGAAAAGCTTGAATTTCTAGGTTTGAGAGAGCAGTGGGTTACCTTCCGAAGGCTACTGCTTCTGAGCTGTCATTTGAAATGCCAGCACATCTCTCAGCTGTAGGTCAATGGGAAGTCTCACATTTTCTTTTGACCATGGAACAAAGCAGCCAAATATTAACATGCTTGGGAATGATTATAAGAGCTGAATACTACCAGTTTGACTTTTCAAGAAGATAAAAGACAGGTAGTCTTAGAGTGTGGATTAAAAGCTTTTTCGTTTACAAATATTAAAAAAGGTATGCTCTAAGACAATGGAAATACAGAATTAAATTAGGCATTAAAATGCTACATGATAAGATTGTAACTGGTATGAAAAATGAAACCCTAGGAAAATGGAAGATTTGAAGGAGTGTATAGGCCAAGGAGAGGGAACAAGTTTTTTTTTTTTTTTTTTTTAGGGAACAAGTTTGAGTAAATTTATGCTCTGGCTACATGGCCCTAAATTTCTGGAGGTTTCCACATATTAGTCTTGGTAGAGACTTCATTAGTCTTGGTAGAAGAAACAGATCATCTATTGATAGTTTTATACCTTACTGGATATTGTTGTGTGTTCTTACTGGATGTATTAAACATATGTTTGGAAGCTATGACTTTCAGCAATGATGGATGTTTTTGTTTTTGTTTTTAGTTTCTAATAGTGAAGTGAAAGTTTAGAGGCAAAATGAGAGCTTTACAATTTATTCTTCAAATATTTTGGAACTTATGGTAAATATTTTTACATTAGAATCATTTAATTTAATTTGTTTATTCGAGAGACGGAGAGAGAGTTTGAGTGGGGCAGAGCAGAGGGAGAGGGAGAAGCAGAGAGCCTGACATGGGGCTCGAATCCAGGACCCTGAGATCATGACCTGAGATGAAGGCAGAAGCTTAATTGACTCAGCCAACCAGATACTCCTAGAGTGATCTTTATAGAAAAATAATCAACCCACTTAGTTCCTTAAAAGAAATATTTGAATGATATAGATCAAAATCAAAATGTGGCTTTCCTAGGTACACACGGTGCATCCTTGCATTTAGCTTCAGTTGTGCGCATATCTTTTCTGTTATGATATGCATCAGTCTACCTCGTTAGAATTCATGGAGCTACAGATTGGGAATGTAGTCTGCCATGGTCTGAATATTGATGTCCTCCCAAATTCATATATTGAAATCCTAATCCCCCAACGGTGGTGGTGTTAGGAGGTGGGGCCTTTGGGATGTGCTTAGTCCATCAGGATGAAGCCTTCCTAATTGAGACTAGTGTTTTTATAAAAGACTCCTCAGAGGAACCCCTAGCCCCTCCCGCCATGTGAGGACAGTGAGAAGTTGCTGTTTATGAACCAGGTAGAGGACCCTCACAAGAACTTGAACATGCTGGTGCCTTGGATTTCCCAGCCTCCAGAACAGAAATAAATTTCTATTATTTATAAGCTACTCAGTCTGTGGTATTTTATTATAGCATCCTGAACAGGCAAAGACAGTCTGAATGATGTAGTGCATATGATTATTTTTCTTTCCAGAAAGTAACATTCCAAAGAAGATGGTTTCACTTGATGAATGGATATACAAAGCAAAATCATTATGCGCCTAATACATTTTAGACTACTTAGAAACTACTTAGAGTTTTCCAGGACATATCTCAAAATTTTAAAGTCAGATTGTAAATACTGCTGCCATGTGTGATTCTTTAGAGATAAAAATTTTCTGTAAACATTAGTAATTGCAGTGTTTTGCTTAGAAAGCTGTGTTAACTTGTGATTCTAATTATTGAAAGCATTAAAGAATTTACATAATTCTGTGACCTAGAAGCCCAGGAAGAATGTAATTTTAATTGTCAGTACAGTATAATTCCTTGAGTTGGTCTACTTTGAATGGAGAAAATAAAAATTAAAAATTACATTGTCATTTATTTTTATTTTTTTTAGGAGAAGGAATGTTTTTAATTGCCATTTAGAACAGTTTACTTACTAGAAACTGAGACTCAGTTTGCTTATCTATGGCTTGCACACCTCTTTAGTTCGTCAGATCTATTGAATTCTACAAAGAATAAAGTATTACATATAAAGAACATAATTGGGAGTAAGTTTTAAAAGTGTTCTGATATGTGTATTGATGGTATCTCTATTAAAATGTATTGTTTTTTATCTATTCACCATCTCTTTTCTCTTTTTTATGTAAAACCCACTTCATGTGGGTTCAGGTGGGGGGCAGGTTAGCCTCTCTACAGGGGGCCAGAGCACATTGGCTTGGTCACTGGGAATTCTGAATTCTTCAGGCCACACAGAGTTGAAAAATGGGCCCAAGACAGTCCTTCCAGGCCTCCTGTTGCTAGAGCCATATGAAAGCAGTACTCTCTGTCCTATGTAATTACTAGCTTTGAGCCTAAATCTGCTGATGATTGTGTGAAGAGAATGAAGCCAATACAGAAGAAATCAGAGCAAACTGAAAGACTGTGTTTGATGATATTTGCATGTCTGGATTCCACTGTGCCTGAAGTCAGGTGTACATCCTCCAGATACTTTCCTAACTAAATGAACCATAAACTCTTTCTTTATGCTGAAGTTAGTTGGAATTGGTCTCTACAGTGGAATCTTAGGTTATAACAGTGCCCAGGTAACACAGGAGTCTCAGGCATTTTTGTGCATCAACAATGTTCAAATGAATAACACATATTGATTCTCTAATAAGAAGGTGGAAAGAAGCAGGCTAGGATGTTGGGTTTTAGGCTGCTACCTTGCATAAATCCAGAGCCACTATTATATAGAAGACAATGGGAATGGCACTCCTGTAGTTGTATAGTAGCTCAATCAGAAATTATTAAGGTAGAAAGGGTGGATTGTTTAAAAAAATCCACTATTTTCATTCAGAGAATTTTGATCAGTTTCATCAATTCTGTGGTGAAGTATTGTACCAGAAGATACATTAAGACAAAGAGAAGAGCCCTTGTATTTGGAAGTAGGTGGAGGGAAGATGGAGTGGTGCAGAAGTGAGGAACAGCTTTTGTGCAGGGCTGACTTTCTGGCTCTTCCCATCCCAGCACTCTGAGCATGGGCAAATGCTTCTTGGCTCAATCACCTGTTCTGTGAAACAGAGGTGATGGTAGTATCTATTCATAGGGCCACTGAGAATGAAATAAGATACCTGTGAGGCACTTAGAGCAATGCTAAGCGCATGGTGGTATGCGATAAATGTTAGCTATTTTATGGGTTTTTTTTTTTTTTTTAACAAGTAGATTGAGAGCCATTTCTGTTTCATATTAACCCAGTGCCCCGAGAAAGATGGCTAGAACACAGAATTAGGCAGGAAACTTTTAGGGATGTGAATCTCATAATCCTTATCCTTAGATGTTGAGTCCCCTTTAAATTACTGAGATTCCAGTTACTCTCCATCTCTAGAATAACCCACATGCATCTGTATACTCTCATTACTTGCATGGAATCTCTTTTGCTATGAATTATCAAGAAGCTAGAGCCTGACCATTGATAAAGAGGGTTAATTTCTTAGAAACTAGTTTGAAGAAACAGCTGCTGACTAATAGACTCACTCATATAACACTTGCCTGCTGGGAGTCTTCAGTCCAGTTAAGGAGCCAAAATGTAAAATGCAGGGATAGTTAAATGATACTGCAGAGCTCACTAACAGGACAGACTGAAGGAGAGAGCCAGCAAAGAGCAGAGTCACTTGTAGATGGGTTGAGCTGAGCTGCAGTAGGTGCTCGTAGGGGGAGAATGAGGGGTCAGAGAGAGGTGAGATCACCCTCAGGCAGGGAGGCCTGGTAGGCTGGATGGAATCTGTTAGTCATTTTAGATTTCTTGTAAACATTTAAGAGCTTGAGCAGGTGCAAGAAATATTTATCATTCAAATTAAAGATCGTATTCATGAAGACGAACATGATATTTTTTTGAGGCTGGCTAGTCAATAAAGAGAAGTAAAATCCTCTGTTTTGAAAAGTAAAAGCCTCTGTCTTGGGAGGTCTGCAGTGTATCTCTGAATTCATTCTGTGGGTCTGGATTTGGCATTTCCAGACTGGTCTCCTCTCTGATGGAAGTGAGGGAAACCTCTCCAAGGCATCCTTTGCCCCAAAAGAAATTTCTGTGGGAAGAGCACATGCAAACAACTTGAGAGCTTATTGCACTTCAATTATTAACCAGTATCTGGGGTCCTAAGCTGCCAGGGCACTGATTATTCTTCTTTAGGAGAGTTCTGGCTTTTACTTATCACAGTTGTTAACCAGAGCAGGAAGCCTGGAAAGGGAAGGAATTGGAAATTGTTCCTTCTCAACACAACCTTTTCTGATATCCTGACAATTAAAAATAAGGATCTGTTAAGGGTTGGTGATAGTCTGTCTGTGTTTTGCTCATTAATTAGTTTTCTTGCTGAGGGGAAAATAATTTATTATATATTAGGGAAGTGATTCCACATTATTCAAAGTTGAAGTCTAAAGTTATTCACTTCAAATATTTGCATCTTCTTCTCCCCCTCCCCAAATACGGGTTAGAACTAGTATATTTATATTTTCTTATTGGCTTAAAATGTTAATTGAGATATAAAAGGCACAGACTTGAACTATTTGTAATTTGACAGTTTGGATGCTGGTTTTTAATATAGCAGCCTGCAACTTCACATGTCTCTTTAGGCCCTGTGTCAGACTGTGACCAACTGCATTGGTGATGAATGTGGTGATTTACACATCTTAGACCATTTGGATGTTCAAAATAAGAGACTAGAGGGGTAGGGTGTGCTCACATCCAGTTTTACCGTGAACTAGCACATCCTCAACTAAAATTAAGAATAAAGATGACTTTAATAATTAATCACCCAAGCACTGCATTTTTATGATTGGCATCAAGAATGTCTTAAGCATTGTGAATATAACCAAGGAGTGTAGGACAATGGTCCTGTCCTCAGTAAAGTGATGATTTGCTAAGATACCTAACACTCATCTGTGTAGGAACCTGAGGACCAGGCCAGGGCAGGTTATGGCAAATGTGGCATCATCACCACATCTGTTAAGGCAGCACTTGCACTGGGCACAAAGGGGGCAGTCTTCATCCTCACTATGTTTATAAGTAGTGTCTGAAGAAGCAGTGTATGCAAATGTACATGACACTCTGAGGTACCAACACCTAATCACTACTGAGTAGGACAGTCTAGAAGCTATCAGAATTCCAAGGGGCAGGAAATGACTCTGACCTGATACAATTGGTCAAGGTTTCACTAAAAAGGTGGTGTTTGTCCTTGATTATTGAGATGAGAGTGTAATTCAGAATTAGAATGAGAAGCAGAGAACGCGGTCTCCAGAGACTCACAGGTCAGCAACCGCTGGGGGTGAATGAATTCTGCTCCCTTTCCCGTCTCTCCAACAGTCCATGGGGTTCCCCTGTAACAACAGTGGCTAATGGTACGACACAGACTAACATACCTGGCAGTACTGGGGGGGGGGGGCTGACAAAGTCCAATGGGTTCCACATAATACCAGAGGGTGGGTGTTATTTGATTCATCTGCCAGAAGCCTCTCTTAGTGATTGATTTGGTCATGTTTGCTTTATTTCTGTAAAATGAGGGTAAGGCTGCTTTTCTCTCTTTGCAGACATAGAGTTGGGCAGGCACACCCCCGACGTGGTTTGTGGAAGATTTTAATGCTCAATGTCACATAAAGGAACTCGTGTCAGGCAACAACTCTATTTCCCAAGCAATAGACAGGGGCCGATTCATTGGTCTATTTGGAAACAATTACTTAACGTGAATAGGAACCTTACCTGAGGTCACGCTGTCTGCCAAAAGTAGGGGGGAGGAATGCCCCAGGGGGAGGAGAAGTGGGTTCCGGTGAAATCATGTTGCTCTGGCAGGAAATCCATCATTTGAAGTTAGGCGATGCTGCCACAGCATAACAGACTGTAACCTGGTGAGCAGATGAAGCCAAGCTCCAAATTCTCAGTGATTGGGAAATGCCCCTCAGCAATTAGGCGAGGCTTCCGAATCTGCAGGGACTTGAAGATGCCAACAGGAGCCATTCAGGCCTTAGGTTCTGCCTGTCCAAAGACCGGCTAATCCTGATTGCCTCCAGCCCACTTTTAAAGAGTGAAAAGAAAACTTGAGGCTATTTAAATGCCCTCTTTTTGATTTATACTCACCTTTCACCAGAGATGGTAGTGCGGTCTAGAATGACTCTCCAGATAATAGATTCTTGGAGCAGGATCTGTGTCCCCTGCATGTGAGCTCCTAATAGGGATGACTGAGAACTTCAAAACTTTGACAAAATTAAATAGTTGTTATAATCAATAAGGATATTTATGTGTTAAGGCTTGAATCTTTTTGGTAATTATTATTATTATTTTAAACATTTTATTTATTTATGACAGATACAGAGAGAGAGAGAGAGGCAGAGACACAGGCAGAGGGAGAAGCAGGCTCCATGCACCGGGAGCCCGATGTGGGATTCGATCCTGGGTCTCCAGGATCACGCCCTGGGCCAAAGGCAGGCGCCAAACCGCTGTGCCACCCGGGGATCCCTCTTTTTGGTAATTAAAAGGTAAAGTTGTGCTGACACATTTTTTTGTATGTAAAAAGCGTAGAATGTCAAAAAGAGAAAACAAAGCTTGTCTTCTCCTCACCCCTGGTAGCCCTTCCACTCTCAGCTTGGGGAACTGAGGGAGGGAGAAAGAGAGAAAGAATTTGAATCTCAGTCTTTAAGACATCAAAATGTAAATGTTATTATAATGTTATTATAACATGTAAATGTTATTATAAGTGGAGGCTTCACAAAAAAAAAGAAAGAAAGAAAGAAAGAAAGAAAGAAAGAAAGAAAGAAAGAAAGAGCCTCACAAAACCAAAAACACACACACCCCAAATGAATAAGATCTATTACCTGCATTTATTCTTTTTGCTTTTGTAGTCCAGCTTCTGTCCCCCTCTGATCTCATGAATGAACTTTTCAAGGTTTTCAGTGGCTTCCTTTTCTGCCTCTCTGCTACCAGAATTCCAAGGGCAGGAAATTCTTTCTAATGTCCCTTGGCATTTTACCACCACCTTCTTCTTGAAGCTCTGTTTTTCACTCTCTGTTGGGGTACCACATAGACTTTTTATATTTCTAGCTATTCTACCATCCTATGCTACTTCTTGTGACCTATGTCCCTTCTAGTGCCAATTTGTGAGGATTGAATGAAGTGATGTTTGTAAAGATACCTAGTGGAGTAGCTAGCTATCCAAATGAAGAGTGTTACTAACTTGGTAACAGTCTAATATCTGTTTTTTGTCATCTCCTCTCAACAAAAGTCAGTCCATTTTTCAACTACCTATTCCCTTTGGATATCTTGCTTCTTCTCATGCAAACCTCATTTTGCACTGGAATGACCACATCCCTCACGTTGGCCCCTTGTTCTGCTGTTATTATTTGTGCTTACCTCTTGGACAGAAGATCCAAGATGACGGTAACTATAGTGTGTGAGTCACAGCTGGTCTCAGCTTGTATCAGTGAGGGAAGGGATGGGTATTCCTCCAAGAGACCCTCTCTGCCAGTAAGCATAAGGTCCTATTAGAAGGATGGAGTCACCAATAGCTTTGGTCTCTGACCACCAGTAGGCTTCCTAAATTACTGCTTTCTGGGTTAACTTACTGCTTGTTTTTGTTTCCTCAACCCTTCCAATAGTTTTGTAATCAGTTCAGTGTATTCATGCCCTTCTGTTGAAAATATGTGGTATTGTTTCTGTTTTCCTAATACCTTTTGCCTTTCTGATCTCCTCAGGATATGCTGGAGCCTTCTCTTTAGTTATTTGCTCATCACCAGAATCCATAATTTTGTCTTCCAAGTTCAACAATAATTAGAAGTTTGACAAAGACTTAGTATAGGGGGTGTATGTGTATGCATGGTGGTATTGTGGTAATGCTTTTCATTTTAGCAGTTGGTTATGGTTCTTCTGAGGAATATAAAAACATAAGTAATATGTTTTTACTTTGATGTAGACTTTTAAGTATAATATGAATTTGGGTTGTGCCTGGAGAGAGAACATGCATGAAGTTTTAGCAAGAAATCTTAATAAAATAATAACCAAGATTGCCTAATACAGTCCCTGTGCTCTAGCATTTTCTACCTCAGGCCTCAGTTAGCCAGGTAAGGTACAGGCTGTACAGGCACTAGGCCTCTAGGCCAAGTAGGTGAGTTGGGGCAACATCCATGCTGCTTTGTGCTCCACACTGCATTCATCTCTACACATTTATTTAATATAAATTCACATAAATATTTTCTTTTCATACTTACAGTAACCATAGTTGGGATAAAAGTTAATTTAACTACACTTAATTTAACATGATTTGGAGACAGAGGGGCTTTTCTAACATATTCAGGTGTCACAGGAACTGGAGAGAGGGTGATTCCTCTTTCAGGAACCAAGGTGAGCCAAACTCGTAGATGGAAAGTCATTAATGCACATTCCCAGGAAGCATCCCCAGTCTATTTTTCTAATTATTCAGTAACTCCTGAGGAACAACTGTATGATGGTTTTGGCAGAGTCTGAATCTGAGCCTCAGTGCTTAATATACATGGAATCTAATTCTAATTGAGAAGAATTCCATCTCCCCACCTTGATTTAAGCTCCCCTTACTTTTCTATGAATAACTAACTATACTGAAATGGAAATGAATGCTTAATTCAATCAAGCTTGTCCAAATTGTTAAGTGATTATAAATTGACTTAAGTCGCAACTTTCTTCAGATCTAATTGGATTGGAACATGTCATGGCATGCTTTTCTTGACATTTTAGTTGCTGATAAGTGTCGAATAATCTCTGTTAATTTTATGCTATTTTTTTAAAGATACATCTGTACCCAATTTTTGGATGACATCTCTGCAACAGCAGAAGCAACCAAAACATATGAAACTAAAGGGAAATCCCATGAAATAATACTTCAAAAAAGAAAAGAGCCCTGAACCCATGGCATATTGAATGGGATGGTAAAAGTCAAGTGCTCAGCATCGTGCCTATTGTACAATGTATGTTCAATGAATGCTCAGGGCTGATACAGAAGTTTGACCAGCAAAGAGGAATGAACATAGAAATATAGGCAATCAATATTAATTGATAAACCCAGGAGATTAGGTATTAAAAAGGTATTTAATATGAAATAAATATTACATTGTTTTCATACTCCTCCATGGCTTGCCTAAATAATTTCACTCTTGATGGCTTGAGACAACATTTAGAAGAATTGAATGTTTCATTAGCATACAGGTCACTTGTGAGCTTCAGTTATTTATTTATTTTATCTATAAGGCCATAGTCATATCTATGTGACTATGTGACTGTGCCTACTAGTTCTGCTACTTGTGCCGATAGTCCCAACAACAGAGGGTGGGTCATATGGCTATTTCTGTAAGTGGACTATATGATTTGGGCCTGAATATGCAGGAAAGGCATTTTAGGAAATGCCCAAGTTCTAATTCATGTTTATTAAGTTACGACTGACCACAACTGAAACAATCTGAACAACTGAGATCCAGAGGTACAATGTGTTATCTGAATGTTTGAGGGACAATTAATTTTGTAGGACTTTTGTTCATTTAGCTCAAAGATAGTAACATAAAACTATGTTTTTTTTTAAACTTAGAGCTTCACAGTTAGAATAAAAGCCAACTTTATTCAAATTTCTTTTCTTTCTTTCTTCTTTCTTTTTCTTTCTTCTTTCTTTTGTTTTATTCTTGGTAGTGTAAAAGTTTTCTTGTTCAACATGTCTGTAGAATATTAAGAATGACTTAAAACTTTTGCCAATATAATTTTTTTTTCCCCCTGAGAGTGGTGATAGAAATTTAAGAACAATGAACTGATTTCAAGATTTGAGTATATGTTACCTTCTGTAATTGTCAGTTAATAGAGCTATACATATTCATTTTTAAAAAATCTTTAGAATCCAAATGATTTAGGTCAGGGTTTAGCTTATAAAAAGAAAAAGTGAGAAGGCATCTACTTAGCTTTTTGTATTTAGTAGACATTGTAGAAATACCATAGTCAGATACTATAAAAGTCATAGCTGATATTGGAAAGCCAATTGGGATGAGCTTATAATTTTATAATTATGATAAAAGTTTTTGTGATATATGAATATAGGAATTTTTGTATAAATCATACAGAGTAATATTTCACAGTATGGAAAGCATAGGCAAAAACTATGATTCTTTTTAAAGGTCAAGAAAACCCTTACAATTTCAACTCTCAGTGATGGGTTGGGAAGGGGAAATACACAAATTGTTCATAACAGGAAAATTCAACTTATATAAGCTTCTTAATATTGGAGAAATATGGTAAAAAAGCCAGACAAGAACACTATGGAAAAGAAAATTCAGGCCAATAAATATCCCTAATGAACACAGATGCAAAAATCCTTAACAAAATACAACCAAAATGAATTCAACAGCATATTAAAAAGATCATACACCATGAGCAATGGGATTTATCTTTGAGATGCAAGGATGATCCAACATATGCAAAGCAATAAATATAATACACCACATTAATAGAATGAAGGATAAAAATCATATAATTTAAATAGATACAGTAAAATTGTTAGTCAAAATTCAACATTCTGCATGATAAACTCTCAACAACTTAGATATAGAAAGGATATATTTTATCAAAAAGAAGGCCATATATGACAACCCCACAACTAATGACTACTTCACTGTGAAAACTGAAAACTTTTCCTATAAGATCAGGAACAAAGCAAGAATGCTAAATCTTGCCACTTTTATTCAACACAATACTGGAAATCCTAGTCAGAGTAATGAGGAAAAAAAAAAAGGCATCCATATCAGAAAGGAAAAAATAAAATGTATCTGTAGATGATATGATCTTATATATAGAAAACCCTAAAGATTCCACCAAAACATGATGAAACCAATCAGCAAAATTCTGTGAAGTTGCAGGATACAAAATCAACATACAAATATAGGTTGTACTTATATAACATAACAACAAACTATCTAAAAAATGAGTTAAGAAAACAATTCCTTTTATAAGAGCATCAAAAAGAATACAATACCTAGGAAATTGTTTAAGCAAGAAGATGAAAGACCCACACATCAGAAACTACAAGAAACTACAAGACATTGATGAAAGGAAGTGAAGAAGACATAAATAAACCCCATGTTCATGGATTGACTGAGTTAATATTGTTAAAATATCCACAGTGCCCAAAGAAATCTACATATTTAATACATCCCTATAAAAATTCCAATGGTATTTTTCCTAGAACTAGAAACAATCAAAATCATTTGGAACCACAAAATATCACAATAGTCAAAGAGATCTTGAGAAAAAAGAACAAAGTTGATTTAAAATTATATTACCAAGCTATAGTCTCAAAATAGTAATAAAAAAAAGTGTGGTACCAGCACAAAAAAAGACACATAGACAAGTTGAACAAAATAGCCCAGATATAGACCTACAAGTATACAGTCAACTAATCATCAACAAAGTAATACTCAATGGGGAAAAATAGTCTCTTCAGTAAATGATAGAAAAACTAGGTACTCGGGATCCCTGAGTGGCTCAGCGGTGTAGTGCCTGCCTTTGGCCCAGGCCGTGGTCCTGGAGTCCCAGGATCAAGTTCCACTTTGGGCTCCCTGCGTGAAGCCTGCCTCTCCCTCTGCCTGTGTCTCTGCCTCTCTCTTTCTCTGTGTCTCTCTGGAATAAATAAATAAATAAAATCTTTATTAAAAAAAAAAAAGAAAAACTAGATATTCACATGCAAAAGAATGAAATTGGACACTTTCACTATATACAAAAATCAACTCAAAATGGATTAAAGACTTAAATGTAAGACATTAAATAATAAGCATTCTAGAAGAAAATATAGGTAAAAAGTTCCTTGACATTAGCCTTGGCAATAATTTTTTGGCTAACACCAAAAGTGGGGGAACAAAAGCGAAAGTAAGCAAATGAGACTACACCAAAATAAAAAGTTTCTGCACAGTAAAGGAAACAGTCAATATAATGAAAAAGCAACTTACAGAATAGGAGAAAATATTTGCAAACTGTATATCTGATAAGGGGCTAATATCCAAAATATACAAGAAACTCATATGACTCAATAGCAAAAACAAAACTCCAACAACAAAACAAAAAAACAAGAACAAATAATACAGTTAAAAAACAGGCAAAGGATGGAATGCCTAGGTGGCTCAGTGGTTGAGCATCTGCCTTCGGCCCAGGGTGTGATCCTGGGGTCCTGGGATCGAGTCCCACATGGGGCTCCGTGCATGGAGCCTGCTTCTCCCTCTGCCTGTGTCTCTGCCTCTCTCTGTGTGTCTCTCATGAATAAATAAATAAAATCTTAAAAAAAAAAAAAAAACAGGCAAAGGACCTGAATAGACATTTTTCCAAAGAAGACTTGTAAATGGCCAACAGATGTATAAAAAAAGCACTCAATATTACTAATTATTAGGGAAATGCAAATCAAAACCACAGTGAGATATCACCTTATACCTGTGGCTATTATTGTGGCTTAATAATGGCTATTATAAGAAGCCAAAAAATAACAAGGCTTGGCAAAGATGTAGAGAAAGGGAATCCTTGTACACTATTGGTAAGATTGCTATATATAGTACATATAATATTGGAATAATGGAATATTATTCAGCCATAAAAAAGCAGGAAATCTGGCCATTTTTGACAACACAAATAAGTGTAGAGGACATTATACTAAGTGAAATAAGTCAGACACAGAAAGACAAGTACTGCATGGTCTTACTTACACGTGGAATCTAAAAATGTGAAACTCATGGAAACAGGGAGCAGAATGGTGGTTGCCAGCAGCTGAGGGTAGAAGATGTGAAGGGAAGTTAGTCAAAGAGTACAAATTTTCAGTTATAAGGTGAGTTAGTTCTGGTATTGTGATATACACCACAATGACCATAGTAATACTGTGTGGTATACTTGAAATTTGTTATGGGTAGATCTTAAATGTCCTGACCACACACACACAAAAGGTAAGTATAGAAAGTGATGGGTAGTTTAATTAACTTGCCTGGGGTGACATTTCATTATGTATGTATATAAAGATATTAGATTGTATACTTTAAATGCATACACAGATTATTTGTTAATCAGACCTCAATAAAGCTGAAAAAAATAAATAGGAGGAAAAAAACAAAACAAAATGAAAAAGAGTTGTATTTTCTGCCCTCGATGGTGAAATTTTCATCCTACGGCCAAAATTTCAATTCAGGAGCTTACTAGTTAAGTAAAAAAGTTCTATGAAATATTAAGGTTTCCATCTTGAAAGTCTCATCATTTTCCCCACACAACTTTGTGCCCAAGAAGCAAAGATCAAAGCTTTGTTAAGATAAACCAAATGCATTTGATATCAAGAATGAAATATTATTCTGGAAAGGTAATGTGAATGAAAGCAATTTAGGTCAAAAATATTAAACAGAAATTGTAGAGATTTGCTGTTATTTTTTTAAAAAAACTTAAGTCTTTTACTATGAGTTAGGTTTTCCTTTTTAGGATTTTATTTATTTATTCATGAGAGACACAGAGATATAGGCAGAGGGAGAAGCAGACTCCCTAAGGGGAGCCTGATGTGGGACTCAATCCTGGGACCCTGGGATCATGACCAGAGTCAAAGACAGACACTCAACCAATAAGCCACCCAGGCATCCCGAGAGTTATGTTATCTTCCGAGAGTTATGTTTTTTTTTTTTTTGTTTTTAGATATTTCATCTCTCAAGTAACTTAGTGGCTTTAAATGTTATTTTTATTCCTTCTTTGTTACTAAGTTTGAAAAATCTATTTAAATACATTTTTCTCTAAGGTTCACACCATGAGTGAAATAGTAACTAGCTACTTCTTCCTTCTAAGAAGACAAATTTAGAAAGATAATTCCTCCTTATTACATACTCCATTTTCTAGCTGGTTTTGATATAATTTTAATTCTAGATACAGATGATTTTTATTAAATTACCTTTACATCATACACATATATGATAATATTTTTGAGACTTGCTTTCATTTATATGACCATATAAATAATGTCTTAGAACTGGTTTTATGTCTTATTAGCTATAATTTTTACTGTATCTTTTCTATTCTTGGAGTAATTATTTTTACCTATAATTTTTACTACCAATTTCCCAGTCTTGAGTTACTTAATCTTATCCATCTCTTTGGATTATATCTTTCAATAATTTCCTCTTTCAGTACTTTCCCAAACTCTCTGTGTGTATGTGTGTGTGTGTGTGTGTGTGTGAGAGAGAGAGAGAGAGAGAGAGAGAGCACGTCAGAGGGAGAGAGAGTTTGCATTTCTGTTTTCCTTGTATTTGAATATTTGAATGAGTATAAATTTCTTGGATCCATTATCTTGTGGTATTTAGAGTTGCAGAGAAGAAATCTGAAGCAACTTTTATTGGCTCCCCCCCCCCCCCCCCCCCCCCCCAGTAATCTGCTCTTTCTGCTTGGATGCTCTTTAGTTTTGTTCTGTATCTTTTGAATGACTCCAAAGATCTTTGCATCAGCTCCCAGCTTGGCATAACAAAGATCTTCTTTGTGCAGTAGATTTTAGGGAAATAAACGTTTGCTCTTGTATATACTTCAACATTGTCGTTGCCTTCTTCAGTGTTGACTGATCCACTGAGTCCTCGAATCCTTCATCTGTCCTTGTGAAGCTTCTGTCGCCACCTTTATGCTTCAGCAGGATAAGGCCAACTTTTCTTTACTGAAGATTCCTTAATTCCCCATAAGACTATCTTATAGCTTTTTTTAACTAAAAATTTGAGGGTAACTAGAAGATATTATAAAACAGGAAAAAATTCTTACACAGGTTGCCAAGTATAATATTCCATACAGGCAAAGGGAAAAGAATAAAACAAAGATAAACATTTCATTGGAATTCTTTCATTGCTTCACCCTGATTCTTGCTTTTCTCCCTTGAGTTTCACCCAGCCCTTCCACTCTCTTGAGAGAGCCCATTGCCACATTGTTAGAACATCCTATCCTCAAGCCTTAGCAGATATTTTTCAATTGAAGTATAATTTATATACGATAAACAAATCTTAAGTGTAGAGCTCCATTAATTTTTCCATGGGTACCTCATTTCTCCAGGGTATGTAAGAGGACCCACTAATCCACACAGCCACAAATTTTCCAGAGCATGTTAGAAGGTTTGGCTAACACATCAGACTTAAGCACAGTAAACCTTCATGAGTTTGGGTTTCTGAGTCAAGCAAAATCATCCAGAGTGCACTTTGTACCACACTGGTCAGTCCCTCCCCGTGTCTCTATCTGTGTAGTGTGAGGATAAGCTTCCTTCACCTTCCCTGGGATTTTTGGTCAGTGAGTAACACTTGGGCAACACACATTCACCCTTTTCAAGGACAAAGGGAGGGAATTTTAAAAAATGAACTTAGGTAACTATTTTCCTAAAGGCCAACATGGACAGGGTTTCCCTGAAGACAGTGTCTCATACTGTGATCCAAAGTTATCTGAACCGTATTCTTATCCTCCTGCCCCCATCATGCCCAGTACATAGAAGCAGTGCCTTAACGGTGCTTTCCCAATCTGACCCATCTGTTCTGGCCATGACCATTAGATACCCAAGAATGAATTTTTCTTCATTTAAGGACAGTTTCAATTGTGGACCTGGCTCCTTTTCTCCCTATCCATCTCTCTAAGTGTAATGGGAACAATAGATAACTTTACTTCTTCCCTTGCACAGAGCAGGATCCAGAGGCATGGCCAAAGAAGCTCCCAGGGTGCACCTGGAGGAATTAAAACAGCTCATAGGATCTATCTAGGCATTGCACTCATCTTTAATGCTTCAAATTGGTTGTTTGAAATACAGATGTGAGGATTCAGGCCTTTCTTCAGTCTAGGGATTTCTTCCTCTCAAGTCTTTAAGTATTTCCTCTCTTTGTGCTGGTTTCACCTTCTGCAGTATTGCTTATTGCAGTGAACTTTTTGTCTTCGTGTTTTTTGGCTGTTTGTCATTGACCCTAGCATGATTTCTTTTTGGGGAATTGCACTTCCCTCACTGGATACATTCTGTGGGATTGTTTATCTGGGAGTTCTGCCTTTCCCTAGCTAAGGAATGTGAGTCCTCCCCTGTGGAATTTGAATTTTGAATAGAGTGATTAAAAGACCAACCAGGGCTGGAGTTCATTTTCTTCCTCAATTGTGTCAGGATGTTCCCCTGACCTGGGCAAGCATTCTGCTTCTATCCAGGTTAGATCTCTAACCTTGCTTGGATGACACAGTGAGTCCCCAGATCTTGTCAATAGCTGCCCTTTGGGCTTATATTAATCACAGCTGCTTCTCAAAAACTTAAGCAACCAATGAAACGTAGCTGATATACTTATGTATAGGATGTGCATCTCTCGGATCTTTCTTACTTTCTTATTTCCATGGCTTTATCTTTCTTTCATCGAGTTTGTATTGCACTTCAATATTTTTTTAGTAGATTCCAAAATTTTTATATATTGCTATCGTATGTTTATAACAATTTGGTCCCAAATTATTTCCTTCAGTTTCATTTTCAGCCCTTGCTCCTGCCCCATTCTATATTGTAGCCATAGTAAACGAATCTTTTTCCTGACCTAGTCATTCTCACCCTAACTTCCTGCCAGTGCATGGACTATTTCCTCATTCTAAAATATTCTAACAAAATTTTGTTCAAACATTATCTCCTGTTGGAAATCTTTCCTGGATCCCTACATGGAAAAAGATTCCATTTTTAAATGCTCTCTATTGGTTTTCCTAGCACTTGATCTTTTTTGATCTGTCACTTGAATTGGCATTATTTTCATCATATCTGTCTTCTCCAATAGACTGGAGGCTTCTTGAAAATAAAGTTCATGCTTTGCTTATCTCTTATGTCCGGTATCTAGCACTGTGCCCAGCATGTTTTATAACTTCAGCAAATTTTTACTGAGTGACTGAAAGAACAAGTGAAAGTCACTCACAGAATGCCCATCTTTGGAGTAAAAGGTAGGTTCATCGGTTGAGAGTTCTTAG
The DNA here is from genome assembly GCF_048164855.1 of Canis lupus baileyi. NCBI lineage: Eukaryota > Metazoa > Chordata > Mammalia > Carnivora > Canidae > Canis > Canis lupus. Next base: position 3,334,138 of record NC_132842.1, read on the forward strand.
CCTGCTATTGCATATTGAGCACACTTGTTTAGGTGTGTGACTCTCCTTTGCAGGGATTATACAATGAGAGTAATACTGATATGTTACCTTTGGGTGGTTGTTGGGTCTGGACATCCTACTTCTGGCATCAGAATGTATGTTTTTCTTCTGACCTGGCCAAATATAAGAAAGCACTTATTCACATATCCTTCCCAGCCATATTGATTGAGTAGCTGAAATGTGCAAAGTTGGTTACTACATAGGACACATAGATGAATCTGATACAATACAGTCCTCAAGGGAGACCCGATAGGGTGACATGATGTCACAATAACCATGAACCAGGTATAAAGTGTCACAAAAGATCTGTGCCTGAGGCACTTGTTAGAGCTTTGGTGCAGTCAGTGCTTCAATACCAAGAGATGAGGAGGTAATTTGGGCAGCCCGAGTGGCTCGAGTGGCTCGAGTGGCTCGGCGGTTTGGTGCTGCCTTAGGCCCAGGGTGTGATCCTGGGGACCTGGGATTGAGAGCCTGCTTCTCCCTCTGCCTGTGTCTCTGCCTCTCTCTTTCTCTCTCTCTGTGTCTCTCATGAATAAATAAATAAAATCTATTAAAAAATATTTTTTAAAAATGAGGTAATTTTGAAATACTCATTTAAAAGAGGTAGCTTCTCTTTTTTTGTATGTACTGAGGTGTATATTTCTGGAACTATAAGAGCCTATTTGAAGACTTTCAATTCATAATTTGAACTGTTGAATTTCACATGGAGGTCATTTATATTGGAAGATTTAAAATAGTTTTTAAGGGACTCTTCACATAAAAAATGATGTTACAAAGTCCAAGGAGGTTTAGTTTTCTTGACATTTTCACCAAGGTTTCCCAGTGAAAGATATAACTTTATTCAAGCGTTTTGAGTTTTTGTCATCTGCCTGATAAAAAAATTGTTGGCCCTGTTTCCTTTGAATTGACTTGAAGCCCACACAAAATTGGGTATGAAATGATGAAGAACTGAAGCTACTGTTCCCAGGGGGCTGAATAGTTGTGTTGCAGAGGAGGATTACACTGAACACATGCCTGCACACCTGGATCTTCCACTAAAGGGGTGTTAAGGCCTGCCTTCCACAGTTACCAGGCAGGAAGGAAGTCTGATCCTAGGAGAGACTGTAGCCATGAAGGAGATCACAGACCCAGAGTTCCAGCAAGGAGAAGCACCTGCAATCTCAACCAGCCAGAGCAGGTTTGAACAGCATCTCTAGTGTCTTCTGCAGTTGGTACAGTTGGTAGGGAGTCAGTACCTACCCCCTTTCTTAAAGTCAGCGCATAAACAAAGGCCAACACTTAATTTTATGGGTCCTTGCAAGAAACAAATATTCTGGTACAACAGTTGTGGCATAGAAGAAAGGGAAGCCTTCAGAAGATCCAGATAGAGTAATATCTCTAGCCATGCTGGGGAGGATTATCAGTATTTTCTTAACCAGGAGAAACTGGGGACTTGTATCAGAACAACTGTATTTCCTTTATAGTTCATTATATGAAAGTATACCTAGTAAATTGTCAGGATTCTCATTGCAGACAGTGTGTTCAGTCATCTTCAACAAATTCTTTCATCATCTTCATAACATTTTGAGATAAATAATTCTTCTAGGTTATGTTAAATGTATGTATACCACAAGTGGATGGAATTCTACCTAAACATTAGAATCAGTGTCAGGGGCAGACAAAACTAGATAAATAGAATATTTATTGAGTACCTGCTATAAGTAAGGAACTGTACTAAATACTTTTTTGGAGAGTTCAGAGAATCATGTCAAAAAATAGCTCTGTTTTTAAAAGTCTTCCCATTTAGTTGAGAAATTAAGGCAAAAATATGGGAAAAGTCAAATAAAGCCCCATGTGGTAAGAATAATACAAAGTGGCAATGAAAAATTTCCACATGAGATGGATGCAGGGCTAATGGAATGGTGTCCCAAGGGGAGCAAGTACCCGCACACCACTGGGACTCCACAGGGCAATGGAGGCAGGAATTTGTTAACATTTAGAATGGCTAATGGGGTTTGCCTGTCCACTAGGAAGGAAAGTACTGGATGTTTCAAGCAAGAGTGAAATCACCAAAGCTGGAAGGTATCAAGAAAGTTTGAAGGTATTGAGTAATGTTGGGGCCAGGCGGGAAGGGAAACTCCTCAAGATGGCGGATACGCCAAAATGGCTGAAGTTCCTGTCACCACCTCCACTTGGGACGACAGCTTGAGCAGACCCTTACACCTCTCCTTTGGACTTCCCCAACCGAACCCAATGCCCTTCAAACCCCAGAGGAGGAAGTCACCTTTGACTGGTCGAATTGCAATCCTTCCTTTGCATAGTGAGGGTCACTCTGACTGGTTGGATTGCAATCCTTCCTTTGCATATGAGCCGACCAATAGGAAACCGTTCTGCCTTACAACGTTATGTAAACCCCCTACCACCTTGTCTTGGCGCAACTTCCTCGACTCACTCTCTTTCCCCCGTGAGTAGTGGAACCTCGCCCGAGGGTGCCTGCAATAAAATCTGTTCTTGGACCCTCGCTTGCCTTGGCGGTCTCATTTCCGTCTAGTTACTAAAAAACTTAACAAGTAAGACAGTTTACTGCTGCACACAGATTACGGAGGGCTAGGGGTGGGAGGTGAGAATGGAAGACACTTTAGGGCCAGATTAAAAAGATATAATTAGATTACCTATTTCTTGAAGAGCAAATAGGTAAAAAAATATAGAAAAAGGTGTTCTTTTAAACTATATAATTATTAATTTTAACTTTAATTCACAAGGAGTATCTTAGTATAATGGGGAAATGAAATAAAACGGAAAGTAGAGGTCTTGGAGTCTGCTGCTGTTAGCAGTCTATGGCAAATCCCACCCCTCTAGCTTTCAGGTAAAATGCAAGCACAGGAACGAATGGCCTTTTAAGTCTCATCCAGTCCTAAGATCTTGTTTTCTTTTTGGTCACTGCCAGTTATCCTGAGTGATATGGCTTATTATTCTACAAGGGAATCATTTTTGAAAAGCAAATGATCTGTAATTCAGAGAATTAAGCAATATACCGATTTCTGTTTTTATTTCTGTACCAAAAAGAAAGGCAGGGAGGGAAGGAAGGAAGGAAGAAAGAAAGAAAGAAAGAAAGAAAGAAAGAAAGAAAGAAAAGAAAGAAAGAAACAGGTAATCCAAGAGAAAATAAAAATGAATTCTCCTAGTTATTAGTAAATTCTGACAAAAGGAATACTCTTTCCTGCCTCCCACTCCAAATACCAATTGCTGGCAAAGAGCACTTAGAGAAAACATTTTGTTCATTAAATGCTCCTCGTCTTGGAGCAGGTTTTGTTTGTGGTCTTCAAATTATACTACCCATAGCAGCAAATTTCACCAAGGGCCCCCAAAGCAGAGAACAGATGGGGAAGGTATTAGACAAAGCTCTGGTGAACTTTATGTTCTAATGTGCTCTGCAGCAAGGGCACTGGAGAATTTGAGAATGAGCACAATGAGCAGCTGACACCTTTCTTGAGTAGGCAAGTCATTGCTTTCTCTTAAATAGCAGAACAAAACAGATTTATAGGCATTTTAAGAAGAAAGGCCAAACTATCTCAAAAGATTTCTTTAAAATATGCAGAGATGTCTGTTGGAAAGACAAGGAGATTAGCCATTTGTTGGTTTTAGGGTGAGTAAATCATTTGAAAGTTTGTTAAAGAGAATATTCTAATTCAAATCTACAATCTGAATGGCTAGGTGTTTGGAAAACCTGGCATTAAGAAAAAGAATGTTTATGTAAGTCAGATGACCATCATTTACTGAGGCTGTTTCAGGACAGGCAGAGCTGAGTGGGTTTCCATTTCTTATGGGTTTTGCAGTCGTCTTCTTCCTTTTTCTATGGATAGAATTAATTTCTTCCATATTTAGGTGGACTGTGAGATCCTGTGCCTGCTACCTTCGAATTATTTTCATAAGGACTGTGCTTTACAGGATTGTTGGAGTCATTATATAATGAGTAGAGTTCTGGCATCCCCATTAAAAAAAAGGCTATGATTGCTATATTTTTTTTTTGCAGAGTTCATCCAAACAATAATAAAAAAGCAATTAGAAATATAAAATCATGGAAAATCTCATCCCATTAACAGGTCATTAAACTTGGCAAGAATTGCTGTATTCAAGATTTTGGTCTTATTCCTTGGTCTTTGGATTCCATTTTAAGAAAATAGTGATTACATAAATTTTAATACAATAAGTGATGTTTGGCTAAATCTTATATTTCTTTGTAGGAAAGACAAAATCTTGTGAACTAAAGATGGAAAAACAAAGTTGATTCTAAATTACCTTTTATTATTGTTTTGAATCCAATTTTTAACCATCATAAATGGATCTAAATTTTGAGGAAGCTTGTAAAATTTTGGAGGGCCCTCTTTAAATTATGAATATAAAATTAAATATGGAATTGAATGTTTATTTAGAATGGAAAAAATACAGCAAATCACAAATTTACAAAAGCTGACAAATACCACAAACTTTACAAATGCAAGAAACAATATACGTATTGGACTAATCCACAACATGCTGATAAAGTGCTTTTTTCATTACATTTCCTTAATTTACAGTTTTACACATCAGATGGTTTAAAGGTTTTCCCACAAACTAGCTTTTGCCTCCATCTGTTTCAAACATTGTTTCTCATTTTTTATTACTGAGCACCATGGGACTCTTTCTCACAACAAGGAAACCTCCGGCCTTAACCCTTCTATTATGATGCCAAGTGAGTCGGCTGGGTAGACGGTAGGATTATTCCTGGAAGCCATTCCTACCCTGTGATGGCTGGTGATAGCCACATGGGAGTGACTGAAAACAATATAAATATGTCCTTCTAGATCCAAATTAAATGTACCCTTAACTCACCTCCTTCACCGGAATCCAAAAATGCCCAAGGCCATTGCAACTCGGCCTGACACTCTTGTAATATGACCGAGGGGAAGTTGGAGTAGAAAGAGACCGAAACTTCACTTGATCTCACTTAAAATATCTTACCTCTGCAACTTGAAGCATGTGCCATTGTGAATGTACTTCTGGGGCTCCTCCCTCATCTTTGGAAGTGCCTGTGCACATAAGAGGGACCAAGCAATGGTGAAGCTACCTCTGCTAATAGTATTTACCTTTCCTAATAACGTTCTTTTGGGCAAAAGTAATGTCAGTCTTTTTAGGGAAGGTCATCTGTGTCCTCTTTTATAATTCCCTTCCTCCCCCACTATCACTGAGGCATTTAGCATTTAGCTCAGTCTTCCTTTCTCTGTTCCCTTCCCTTCCCAGGTCCTGGCTCAATCCTGATGATCTGAGAGTCCAGATTGGTCACTCCTTTACCTTGACCACTCAGTGTAAAGTGTAACCTCCTCAGCACCCGTTTTTTCCATTTGACTGTGTTCACTCTGT